>NC_143039.1:72586114-72898614 GCF_057628025.1 Oncorhynchus mykiss | reverse complement strand
CTCACCACGATGTTCCTGTTGGTCTCATGTCATCGCTTCTCAACACACCGCGATGTTCCTGTTGGTCTCATGTTATCGCTTCTCAACACACCGCGATGTTCCTGTTGGTCTCACCACGATGTTCCTGTTGGTCTCATGTCATCGCTTCTCAACACACCACGATGTTCCTGTTGGTCTCACCACGATGTTCCTGTTGGTCTCATGTCATTGCTTCTCAACACACCGCGATGTTCCTGTTGGTCTCATGTCATCGCTTCTCAACACACTGCGATGTTCCTGTTGGTCTCACCACGATGTTCCTGTTGGTCTCATGTCATCGCTTCTCAACACACCGCGATGTTCCTGTTGGTCTCATGTCATCGCTTCTCAACACACCGCGATGTTCCTGTTGGTCTCATGTCATCGCTTCTCAACACACCACGATGTTCCTGTTGGTCTCATGTCATCGCTTCTCAACACACCGCGATGTTCCTGTTGTTCTCATGTCATCGCTTCTCAACACACCGCGATGTTCCTGTTGGTCTCATGTCATCGCTTCTCAACACACCGCGATGTTCCTGTTGGTCTCATGTCATCGCTTCTCAACACACCACGATGTTCCTGTTGGTCTCATGTCATCGCTTCTCAACACACCGCGATGTTCCTGTTGTTCTCATGTCATCGCTTCTCAACACACCGCGATGTTCCTGTTGGTCTCATGTCATCGCTTCTCAACACACCGCGATGTTCCTGTTGGTCTCATGTCATCGCTTCTCAACACACCACGATGTTCCTGTTGTTCTCATGTCATCGCTTCTCAACACACCGCGATGTTCCTGTTGGTCTCATGTCATCGCTTCTCAACACACCGCGATGTTCCTGTTGTTCTCATGTCATCGCTTCTCAACACACCACGATGTTCCTGTTGGTCTCATGTCATCGCTTCTCAACACACCGCGATGTTCCTGTTGTTCTCATGTCATCGCTTCTCAACACACCGCGATGTTCCTGTTGTTCTCATGTCATCGCTTCTCAACACACCGCGATGTTCCTGTTGGTCTCATGTCATCGCTTCTCAACACACCACGATGTTCCTGTTGTTCTCATGTCATCGCTTCTCAACACACCGCGATGTTCCTGTTGGTCTCATGTCATCGCTTCTCAACACACCACGATGTTCCTGTTGTTCTCATGTCATCGCTTCTCAACACACCGCGATGTTCCTGTTGGTCTCCTGTCATCGCTTCTCAACACACCGCGATGTTCCTGTTGTTCTCATGTCATCGCTTCTCAACACACCGCGATGTTCCTGTTGTTCTCATGTCATCGCTTCTCAACACACCGCGATGTTCCTGTTGGTCTCATGTCATCGCTTCTCAACACACCACGATGTTCCTGTTGTTCTCATGTCATCGCTTCTCAACACACCACGATGTTCCTGTTGTTCTCATGTCATCGCTTCTCAACACACCACGATGTTCCTGTTGTTCTCATGTCATCGCTTCTCAACACACCACGATGTTCCTGTTGTTCTCATGTCATCAACACAACTTGATTTGGATTGTGTGTTTTCTATTTACCATGATAGCCAGATTAATACACAAACAATAACTTGTGTAATGGACTGTTGAACCAGGGCCTAACGTTTCATTTGGGTGTCGAGAGATCACACAATAAGGAACCAGGCAATAATAAGCAGTGTTTCCCTGTTCTTTCAGAAGCTGGTCAACGTTAGTGTCAATCTGCCGGCACCTAGAGGAACAGTACCCTCTACGGGTTATTGGAAGAAGATGTGGAGATTCTCCCTCTGTCCTTCTATGTAATTATAAAACATCCACCACTACCTCTACACAAGGCCATTTTTAATTAATTAAAAACACTTTTTTTTTGGAAACAAGGACCAAATCTCATGGCACATCAAGCCATGGTATTCAGAAGCCATCACTCATTCATATATCTTTATGTACATATTCTTTATCCCGTTACACTTGTGTGTATAAGGTAGTAGTTTTGGAATTGTTAGTTTAGATTACTCATTGGTTATTACTGCATTGTCGGAACTAGAAGCATAAGCATTTCGCTACTCTCGCATTAACATCTGCTAACCATGTGTATGTGACAAATACATTTGATTTGATTTGATTTTGAGCCTCTAAAAATGTAATCTTCAGTCTTTTGACTGAAATGTAGAACTCTGACTGACATAGAAATAGCAACCGGAGGACCTGTGTGTGTGTGTTGTGGGTGTTGTGGGTGGTGTGTGTGTGTGTGTGTGTGTGTGTGTGTGTGTGTGTGTGTGTGTGTGTGTGTGTGTGTGTGTGTGTGTGTGTGTTGTGGGTGGTGTGTGTGTGTGTGTGTGTGTGTGTGTGTGTGTGTGTGTGTGTGTGTATTGTGGGTGGTGTGTGTGTTAAGGGGGGTGCTGTCTTTCTCATGGTGAGAGCTGCTGCTACATCTCACATTGATGAATTAAATATGGCTCGCATTCCACCTCCCACGCTTCAAGCTTATGTAATGGAAGGCCTGCGTGTCA
This sequence comes from Oncorhynchus mykiss, assembly GCF_057628025.1. Taxonomy (NCBI): domain Eukaryota; kingdom Metazoa; phylum Chordata; class Actinopteri; order Salmoniformes; family Salmonidae; genus Oncorhynchus; species Oncorhynchus mykiss. The sequence continues at coordinate 72,896,105 of NC_143039.1, read as the reverse complement.
ATCGTATATGTGTGTGTGTATATGTGTGAGTATGTATGCGTATGCATGTGTTTGCTTGTGTGGGTACATGTGTGTGTGTGTGTGACTCATCCTTTCTGTTCTTAGTTGTTCTGATACTGTACAGTACAACCTGCTCACACCTGCCAACCATTCCCCCATACACATATACACGCATATACACACACACACACACACACACACACACACACACACACACACACACACACACACACACACACACACACACACAGACACACACACACACACACACACACACACACACACACACACACGCACAGACACAAACACACACACACAAATCCCCCCCCCCCACCCCTCACACACGCATGCCAACCCTAACATAACAATGCTGTTCTGCATTTGCCTGTGGACAAGTGCTGGCTGAAAGGTCAGAGTCTGAGCTGAGGGGACTGATAGGAATGCCTGGGGCTGTGCTCCATATAGAGCACCCTATTCCCTATTTAGTGCACTACTTTTGACAAGGGCCCATCAAAAGTCGTGCACTAAATAGGGAATAGGGTGCTGTTTGGTGCGTAAACTGGGCTTAATAGTCTCCCCTGTTGGTTTTGATAGCAACAGGATACCGATGGCAACCATGGCTCCAAATCTGCTGAGGCATCACAGCGGCGGGTTTGTTAGCGAATACCCAGGGCTCATTCAAAATGTCAGGCTCCGGGTTGGGGCGCTTGGGGCAGGAAAGCAGGCCTCAGACTGCCAGGTCTGTGGAGACCTGATATGGCTCTCTATTGTCATAAGTTAAACTCAAAGGGCCCTGGGACTGTACCTTGTGGAATGCCATCGTGCCGGAGTTATTTTACTATTCTGCGACAGCATTGCGTAGCAGTCCCAGTAGGATAGTGTAGAGTAGACTGAATAAAACACTGATTTTGTTGAGGAATTTTTATCCAATATGGATGACCATGATGCACGTAAACAACACAAGTCGTTTGGATCCAGAACCGGCAGAACGTTTCATCTGTGAAAAGAGAAAAAGAGCACAACAAGAGTTCGGGAACAGCGAACGTGAATGAGGAGGAATCCTGTTATTTCATTGGTTTATGGGAACAGCACAGGAGACCCTTTTCGGTGTCTAACACCCGGCTTGATGCCGTCTCACTTTTACAGCTCTGTCAGGTCCAATTACACTGAGACAGTTGTCTTTTTGACGGTGGTACACCGGTCTCTCTTCGTAATCACATCACTGTCTCAACGAGGCTTGCCTGAGTAACAGTTAAATACATGGAAATAAAACATTGATTGTCCGTGTGAAACAAAAGCTATGTTATGTCATACTAAATAAATTAAACAGGCTTTACGGCCCACTGCTCTTTCTGCTCATTATTTTACTAACCTGTGTCCAGTCAGACACTCTCCCCTTCGCTTACACAATGGCTGTGTCTGAATCTGAAATTACACCCACTTCCCTGTATAGTGCACTACTTTTGACCAGAGCCCTATGGACCTTAGGTCAAAACAAAGTGCACTATATAGGGGACAGGGTGCCACATCGAACGCACACAATCCCTATTCCATTGGACCACGTGTGGTGTGAGTCTACTGTTCTGTGGTGGCAATCATCCTTCACGACCTCCCACCAGAATATAGCTAATGTTAATGCCTTGTTTACAGTGGATCATGAACTGCCTTCATTGACTATTGATTGAGAGAAAGACTGATAGGTTGTAAAGATGAATCATACACTATGTATACAGTCCTACTGGAAAATACAGCAATGCCTCGAGCTGAGTCGATGACATACAGAGAATGACTCTTACACTGCTGCCGCCTGGTGGAAGTTTACTGAATAAACATTTGAGATGCAGTTAAAAATAGCCAGGTTCATAATAGTGTCGTTTTGACTTCTCTCCTCGGGTATAACCTATGTGTATGGTGTGAATCTGACAGGTTTTCATAAAGTCTCAAAATGCAATCTTAATTTAAATCATATACTATCCACTTTGAGTGTTTCAGTTAGATAATGAAGACTGAATCCTAACACCTGCCTGCCAATCAGAACCTGAAGTATTGAGTGACACCTGCCTGCCAATCAGAACCTGAAGTATTGAGTGACACCTGCCTGCCAATCAGAAGTGAAGTATTGAGTAACACCTGCCTGCCAATCAGAACCTGAAGTATTGAGTAACACTGATCTAGAACAAGACTACTGTTAATTCAGCGAGCCACACCCAATGACAGTCAATCAGGCTGCAGTCAATCAGGCTCCCTCACCCAGAACGATCTCACCCAAAGCCCCTCACCCAGAACCACCTCACCCAGATCCCCCCACCCAGAACCACCTCACCCAGATCCCCCCACCCAGAACCACCTCACCCAGACCCCCCCCCCCCCCCCCACCCAGAACCACCTCACCCAGATCCCCCCACCCAGAACCACCTCACCCAGATCCCCTCACCAAGAGCCCCTCACCCAGAGCCCCTCCACCAAGAGCCCCTCACCCAGAGCCCCTCACCCAGAGCCTTGTGTGGCTGATTGTCGTTTCAACATCTAAGAAGCCTGTACCAGAACCAGAAGCCAGGTGTGTGGGTCGACGCCTGCAGCACTGTTCCCACACGCGACAGCCACTGGCCCAGACAATGATCCCCTCTCAGGCACTGGACATGGATAAAAACGGGAGGACCCCCCCCCCCCCCCCCCCCCCCCCCCACACACACATACGCCCCTCCCCAGAGGATGACCCAGCAGCGCCTTATCTTTCAGAGATAGAGTCGGGGGAGTCGGAGAAGAAGCCCTAGACAATGGGGAGCTGAAGAGGTAGGTCATTTTTCATACTGTCTATTAATATAATGAGAGGAGAGAAGACCATAAATCAGTCCCGGAGTGTATTGTGCCGTCAGCTGCGCAGTGGGCCCGGAGCCAGTCAAACAGAACTATATTTGCGTCCCAAATGGCACCCTATTCCCTATGTAGTGCACTCAGGGTTACAAAGCTATGGGTAATTTACCAAAGTTACCCGAATCTTCAGTCATTTTTGTAATTAACAGAAAGTCAATGGCAATCTATCGTAACTTTGGTCATTTATACTTTAAAAACTTTAAAAATATATATTCATATATAGTATTACTTTTTAAAATCTGTATCCATATTGTCCATGGGTTTTTAGTAGATAGACCATTCGGTTCAAGAGAAAATAGCCTAATTAATGAAAAAAAAGCATCTAATCAACAATGGCATTATTTTCAATTAACTCTGCAACTCTTCCAACAAATGACTTTTAACGCCAAAACATTGACAACAAATAAATAAAAGTTTGTAAAAACAAAATAAAGGATGTTTCATGCTCAAACCCTCATGTTAAACACCAATGGTATTCACTACGTTGATGGTTTATATTTAGCACAATGTTTTACGGGTTTGATGATCTATTATAATGATTTCACATATTTGACATGTGATACGGCCACACAGAGGGACAGAGTTGATTACAGACACCTGTGACAAACTGAAGTATTCAAAAGAGCCACTGTACAGTATGTCTGGTATGATATACTTTACTGGTAAACTTCCAAAGTTTCCAGTAATATACTTTCCCTTTGAAACCCTAAGTACACTACTTTTGACCAAGGTCCATATTAGTACACAGTACAGGGAAAAGGGTTCCACATGGGATACAGGCCTAGTCTTACCCAGGCTGTGGGCCAGAGGACAGTAAACGAACCAGAGGGTTCTCTCCATCCACACGACTAAGCCATAGAAATAGAATTACTTTCTACCCTCAGTGACCGTGACTAAGCCAGACCTAGCTTCAGAAATCCCAGACCTAGCTTCAGAAATCCCAGGCCTAGCTTCAGAAATCACAGACCTAGCTTCAGAAATCCCAGACCTACTTTCAGAAATCCCAGACCTAGCTTCAGAAATCCCAGACCTAGCTTCAGAAATCCCAGGCCTAGCTTCAGAAATCACAGACCTAGCTTCAGAAATCCCAGACCTACTTTCAGAAATCCCAGACCTAGCTTCAGAAATCCCAGACCTAGCTTCAGAAATCCCAGGCCTAGCTTCAGAAATCCCAGACCTGGCCTCAGAAATCCCAGACCTAGCCTCAGAAATCCCAGACCTAGCCTCAGAAATCCCAGACCTAGCTTCAGAAACCCCAGACCTGGCCTCAGAAATCCCAGACCTACCTTCAGAAATCCCAGACCTGGCCTCAGAAATCCCAGACCTGGCCTCAGAAATCCCAGACCTAGCCTCAGAAATCCCAGACCTAGCCTCAGAAATCCCAGACCTAGCCTCAGAAATCCCAGACCTAGCCTCAGAAACCCCAGACCTGGCCTCAGAAATCCCAGACCTAGGGCAACAGCATTGGAACATTGTGGGAGGCAACCGGTCTGTCTGGAGAGACTACGGCCAGTCCAGACTGTAGACGCTGCTGTCACGACTGAACCTCTGGCCAGTCCAGGAGACAGACCCTGAGTTGTCTGTTGTCTGCAGCTCTTAAAGATGATGATCCAGGGGAGACAAGGTCAATCATTTGAGATGATATTCCAGGTCAAACGACTTGGTCAGGATCCAGCCATTGTGGAATGAGTCTTTTTTTTTTTGTTGTCAAGGCGAGCATGCAACTCCTTGTCTCTTCCTCAACTCAGGAGTATTTCCTGAGGAGGAAGCAATAAGACAAAAGGCACAAGACTTAATGAAGCAGACTGATCTACTCTACGGAGCCATAATAAATCCTATGATGAATCAATATAGAACAAACTGTTTGGATTAGTGCAGTGATATGACTAATTTAGTCACCATGGTGATAGGATGATTTACAACACTTAAAACGTAGTCTAGGAAGCGAGTGTCTCAGATAAAGTAGTAGCCTATATCCTAAAGAGCCCCACGTTGAGATGCTGAATTGCGTACAGTATGTCCTGAATAAACGGAAACATACAAGCAGAAGACATCCATTCTCCTTTGAAATACGACATGACTTGCTAATCACCCTTTCATACCTGTAAGTGTTTTCATATGTGTCCTGGTGGTTCATTAGTTCATTAATCTCTGTATCAGTATTTAAGGGGAAACTGTCCCTCACAGCTAGATACCAGTCCTTAGAATAATAAACCTCTCTCAGTAGAAAAGTGGTGTGTTTGAACTAGATCACAGAGAGGTGGCTTCCTGCCATGACCAGAGCACTTCCAGGTTAAAGGATAAATACATTCCTGGAAAATAAGGGCGCAGATTGTACCAAGGGCCACGTAAAAGACAACTGGCCTTCTTCCCAAATGGCAACCTATTCCCTATATAGTGCGCTACTTTTGACCAGAGCCCATAAGTCACTATAAGGAATAGGGTGCCATTTGGAACCTAACCCCGTGGTGTGACATGTCGAATTCCAGAACAAGCTATGGAAGACAGAAAACAGGAAAGCAACATAACAGACTTCCTGTTTGGGATATCAAATACAGACTGACAGGTGATGTACGGGGTGGCACCAAGTTGACACACACACACACACACACACACACACACACACACACACACACACACGGCCTCACACACTCACTCACGCACACACACACACACGCACACACACACACACACACGGCCTCACACACTCACTCACGCACACACACACACACACACACACACACACACACACACACACACACACATTCCATGGATCATATAGGCTCAGCGCCGCTCTGCTCTGTTCTGCTCTTATGAAACATTTCCTTCCCTGTATCCGTGCTCAGACTACATCCCAAATGGCACCCTACTCCCAATATTAGTGCACTACTTTTAAACAGATCCCAGGCCAAAAGTAGTGCATTAAATAGGGATATATAGGGAGCGGTTTGGAACAAAGCTTCGGACTGGGCCACTGACCTCTTATCAGCTTCTCTCAGCCACTCAACAGGTTATAAAACAGTCCCTTGAACGGAGTTTACTGGAAACCACAAACCTAGCCAGAAGTGTATGGAGTAGAATAACAAAAACACTCACACAAATACGACGATAAAGACTTGAGACTTTCGCCTTTTTCATTCCACAAGCAACTGATTCAATTCCACTGAGTGCATTGTCGCTCCCACGCCTCAGTCAACCTACTTTAGGCAACAAAGATGACAATGACCCCAGGACAAAGAGTACTTACTGTAGCACAGCACAGTGGTGACGAGAACATACGGTAATAGGAGACTAAGGCCTTGAGCTTTTGGGTTCAAGTCAAGTTACTTTGAAACCGACAAGACACATTACACACATATCAATGGAAAGACCAGTTGTCTGAGGTTCTAAATGGTCTTTTGTTCTGATATGGAGACTAGAATCGGATAAGGAACTTTGCGATTGTTCTGCTCCGTTCACTGACTGATGATCCATCACTTTACAGAGGGTTCTTCTTGAACATTGAAGGGCTGTACCATATTAGCCAAAAACAGCAAACTTCCTCAAACCCAGGCGTGACCACACCATGTCTTTCAGCAGCTCGGTTAAAAATGGCTCTTTAACTGTATTATTAAGAACACGTAGTGCTGAACTACTTTTACATTGAACTTGTTCAATTTAACCTTTATCTATTTAACTAGGCAAGTCAGTTAAGAAACAAATTCTTATTTACAATGACCTGCCTACACCGTCCAAACCCGGACGACGCTGGGCCAATAGAGCGTCGCCCTATTGGACTCCCAATCACGGCCGGTTGGGATGCAGCCTGGATTCGAACCATGGTGTCTGTAGTGACGCCTCTAGTACTGAGACGCATTGCATCTTATAGACTTTGTTTATTGCCTCACTCTAAAGAGCACTTCTGATAGTTGGAAGGCTCCAGGATCCATCCCAAGTGGTCTCCTGCCCCACCTAGAATTGGGGTACAGCAGCACCAAGGGGTTGGACTGGTCTAGCAGGAGCACCAAGGGGTTGGACTGGTCTAGCAGGAGCACCAAGGGGTTGGGCTGGTCTAACAGGAGAACAAAGGGGTTGGACTGGTCTAACAGGAGCACCAAGGGGTTGGACTGGTCTAACAGGAGCACCAAGGGGTTGGACTGGTCTAGCAGGAGCACCAAGGGGTTGGGCTGGTCTAGCAGGAGCACCAAGGGGTTGGGCTGGTCTAGCAGGAGCACCAAGTGGTTGGACTGGTCTAGCAGGAGCACCAAGGGGTTGGACTGGTCTAGCAGGAGCACCAAGGAGTTGGACTGGTCTAACAGGAGCACCAAGGGGTTGGGCTGGTCTAACAGGAGCACCAAGGGGTTGGACTGGTCTAGCAGGAGCACCAAGGGATTGGACTGGTCTAGCAGGAGCACCAGGGGTTGGGCTGGTCTAACAGGAGCACCAAGTGGTTGGACTGGTCTAGCAGGAGCACCAAGGGGTTGGACTGGTCTAGTAGGAGCACCAAGGGGTTGGACTGGTCTAGCAGGAGCACCAAGGGGTTGGACTGGTCTAGCAGGAGCACCAAGGGGTTGGACTGGTCTAGCAGGAGCACCAAGGGGTTGGGCTGGTCTAACAGGAGCACCAAGAGATGTGGCCGGTCTAGTAGCACCAGGGGATGTGGCTGGTCTAGTAGCAGCAGGAGATGTGGCTGGTCTAGTAGCACCAGGGGATGTGGCTAGTCTAGCAGCACCAGGGCGTGTGGCTGGTCTAGTAGCACCAGGGGATGTGGCTGGTCTAGTAGGAGCACCAGGAGATGTGGCTAGTCTAGTAGGAGCACCAGGAGATGTGGCTAGTCTAGTAGGAGCACCAGGAGATGTGGCTAGTCTAGCAGCACCAGGGGATGTGGCTGGTCTAGTAGCACCAGGGGATGTGGCTGGTCTAGTAGCACCAGGGGCTGTAGCTGGTCAAGTAGCACCAGGGGATGTGGCTGGTCTAGTAGCACCAGGGGATGTGGCTGGTCTAGTAGCACCAGAGGATGTGGCTGGTCAAGTAGCACCAGGGGATGTGGCTGGTCAAGTAGCACCAGGGGATGTGGCTGGTCTAGTAGCACCAGGGGATGTGGCTGGTCTAGTAGCACCAGGGGATGTGGCTGGTCTAGTAGCACCAGGGGATGTGGCTGGTCTAGTAGCACCAGAGGATGTGGCTGGTCTAGTAGCACCAGGGGATGTGGCTGGTCTAGTAGCACCAGGGCGTGTGGCTGGTCTAGTAGCACCAGGGGATGTGGCTGGTCTAGCAGCACCAGGGGATGTGGCTGGTCTAGCAGCACCAGGGGATGTGGCTGGTCTAGCAGCACCAGGGGATGTGGCTGGTCTAGCAGCACCAGGGGATGTGGCTGGTCTAGCAGCACCAGGAGATGTGGCTGGTCTTGTAGAAGCACCAGGCAGTGTAGCTAGTCTAGAAGCAGCACCAGGAGATGTGGCTGGTCTAGTAGCACCAGAGGGTGTGGCTGGTCTGGTAGCACCAGGGGTGTGGCTTGTCTAGTAGCAGCGCCAGGGGGTGCGGCTTGTCTAGTAGCAGCGCCAGCCCGAGAGACCAGCCGCTCCCTCTTCTGATGATCCTTCCCTGGCTCCACATCCAGCATGTCACCCCTGGGAAGCCTTATAGGGGCACTGCCAGGAGGCCAGTCATGAATGGGAGACAATGGCAGAGTCATGTGGAAACACAATGAGGATTTATGATGGCTCTGTGTGCGGGGTGTGCCAGCCTGGTAGGGCTTCAGCATGGGCAGACTGAGGGCAGTGTCCATATAGACAGGAAGAAGGGGGAGGAGGGAGACAGACAGAGAGAGAAAGAGAGAGACAGAGGGGCAAGAATGGAGAGGTAAGATATGGAGGGACAAAAGGAGGTAGTTAAGATACTTATAGAGTAATGTCCAGAGGAAAGGGTAACACTATGAGGATAGCTCTAACCGTGACCCTTAATCTAACCCTATCCCCTTACCCTAACTCTTAATCTAACCCTATCCCCTTACCCTAACTCTTAATCTAACCCTATCCCCTTACCCTAACTCTTAATCTAACCCTAACCCTATCCCCTTACCCTAGCTCTTAATCTAACCCTATCCCCTTACCCTAACTCTTAATCTAACCCTATCCCCTTACCCTAACTCTTAATCTAACCCTATCCCCTTACCCTAACTCTTAATCTAACCCTATCCCCTTACCCTAACTCTTAATCTAACCCTATCCCCTTACCCTAACTCTTAATCTAACCCTATCCCCTTACCCTAACTCTTAATCTAACCCTATCCCCTTACCCTAACTTAATCTAACCCTAACCCTATCCCATTACCCTAACTCTTAATCTAACCCTAACCCTATCCCCTTACCCTAACTCTTAATCTAACCTTAACCCTTACCCTAACTCTTAATCTAACCCTATCCCCTTACCCTAACTCTTATTCTAACCCTATCCCCTTGCCCTAACTCTTAATCTAACCCTATCCCCTTACCCTAACTCTTAATCTAACCCTAACCCTATCCCCTTACCCTAACTCTTAATCTAACCTTAACCCTTACCCTAACTCTTAATCTAACCCTATCCCCTTACTCTAACTCTTAATCTAACCCTATCCCCTTACTCTAAATCTTAATCTAACCCTATCCCCTTACCCTAACTCTTAATCTAACCCTAACACTTCTTATAACCTTAATCCTTACCCTAACCCTTATTCTAACCCCAACCCTTATTCTAATCCTAATCCTTATCCCTTACCCTAACCCTTATTCTAATCCTAATCCTTATCCCTTACCCTAACCATTATTCTAACCCCAACCCTTATTCTAATCCTAATCCTTATCCCTTACCCTAACCCTTATTCTAATCCTAATCCTTATCCCTTACCCTAACCATTATTCTAACCCCAACCCTTATTATAATCCTAATCCTTATCCCTTACCCTTATTCTAACCCCAACCCTTATTCTAATCCTAATCCTTATCCCTTACCCTAACCCTTATTCTAATCCTAATCCTTATCCCTTACCCTAACCATTATTCTAACCCCAACCCTTATTATAATCCTAATCCTTATCCCTTACCCTAACCATTATTCTAAACCTTAGCCCTTATTCTAACCCTACCCGTAACTTTGGCAAGCAGTTGCTTATCAACAGATAGTTTGTTGATAGTATGACCATCTGTAAAGCATCTACGGGTGGAAAACCCGGACTATCCAAAGTGTGACCGAGGATAGGGAAGGTTGACAGGTGATATTGTGAGAGCTGGGGGGAGAGAGGACATGATCAGACTAGTCATATAGTAGAATGGGCTTCTAGAAAGAAGAATGGTAGATTACCAGGAGAGGCAAAAAAACTTCAGCATCATAGTCCCAATAATACTGCCACTCTCTCTCTTCTTTAACAAAACCATCATTCAGCTGAACATATGAACAAGTAACAGTCTATTTCATACACTTAGGAATAAGTCAAAAGAATAACCAACAGTATTTTTACTGCAAAACATTTTAATTCAATAGAATGCTGAGTATGTACAGGAGAACATTTGTATATAAATACAGTTAGAAACGTCAGCCGTTCGCTGGTACAAAATGTTTAAAAACAACATATTATACATTATCTACACGTGCCACTTGTTTTGCACACATAATGGTCTATGGATTGTCCGAATCCATTCACACACGTTATCCGAGTTTCATTCCGCATGCAGTTGCTGAGTGGGTACAGAGTTGTCCTTGGAGCGTACGTGGCATTTGTATAACACTGAACTGGACTGAGGGGTCGGCGTTGGTTATAAAGCTCATGAGAAATACAAAACGACGGAATATAGGACAGCGCATCGTACGGTCTTATGGGGGTTGTGGGTATTTAAAACTGTGGGGATCACCAGCTGCAAAATGTCCCTTTTAATTATTGCAGTTTCCACAGGATTACCCGCCCACGTCTATGACATCATCACACCGTGAGCAGAAAATGGACTCATCCTCCTTGTCATCCTCTTCATCCAACGGCCACAAATTTACATTCATGGCAATTACATTAAAGGAAAAATCCACCCAAAACCATTCATTCCTTTCATTTACAGTGTTGAATAACACTAATACGTGACAACAATATTTTTTGTGAACACACATTTTTCATTTTGGCATTATAACAAGGTTGGTAGCAACATGGAAAATCGTTGTGGAAATCTGTCAACTACAAAACCCACAATGCAATGCTCTCTCTATAGGCTGGCTAGCTAGCTACACTGTTAGCACCTTTTTTTCTATCTAGAACCTAAATGGGTTCTTTGGCTGTCCTCATAGGAGAACCCGTTGAAGAACTATTCTTGGTTCCGGGTAGAACAATTTCGGTTCCAAGTAGAACCCTTTTGGGTTCCATGTAGAACCCTTTCCACAGAGGGCTCTACATGGAACCAAAAAGGGTTGGAACCCTTTTTTCCTAAGAGTGTAGCTAGCAAACATAGCAACACACAATAATACCAAAGATAATACCAGCATGTAAAGTAGCTGGTTTGCTGTAAAATTGCCTCAACAAACTACACTATCAATTTAGGAGTCTACAATCTCACCATGTTCAACCTGCAGATCGATGTGCCTCACAAAGTGGAGTCAAACAGGAGATGGGAAACATTGCCCATGCTAGGTCAATGAGCACTCTCCTTCAAGGAGTGAATGGGAGTCTATTGGGCGCTAGCTCAAAAACCCAACATTATCACATATTTTGTCAACAAGAAGTACCGCATTACAAATATTTTCTGAGATGTGAGATAATTAACTTGCTATCTGTAGTATCGTATAGCTTTGGAATCGTGACATTACGTACTTTCGAGGAAAATAGGCACGTTTCTCGACATATACACTGACTTTGAGAAGGGATTGAGTGACAATTAGCTTAACAACCGCGTGACGCAGCAAGACAAATTGAATGCGATTGGTCGACATCTGCTGGGTGAGTCGGTATTACGTTCCACCATTCAGTGGATTCCGATCTCCTTTCTATAACATCTCAACGGCACCATGCAATGTACCCTGGTCTAAAGAGGCAGACAAATTGGGAAAAAATGTGCTAGACCCTCCGTTAAATGACACATTTCTCGAGGTAGGAATATCACAGAAAATGTCTCATTCAAGAGAAGACATCCTCCTGAGTTATGACATCGGCCAGTACTGAAATCTGACATGTATGATAGACGTTTTGGTGATCTAAAAGTCTTATTCCTATTATCTTCCAGTGTAGCGAGAGAGACTTTATCATCACGGTGCTACGTCATACCGGACGGATTTCTGCCTGCTTCAACGTCCAATAACTCAGACATACATGAAAAACAAGAAATAACCCAGGGAATCGATAAAACATCACTCAGAGATGCACCAAAACAATATAACATTCAAAATGGGTGAATCTTTCCTTTTAACGTTCCAAAATATGGTTAGTGTTTGTCATAGACAAATCCATCTTATTGGTATCAAAATACTGTCCATGGTGGAAATGGAAATGTCAATGTATGTCAGTACATCTCACGCTACACATCCTCTGGTGAAGAATGTATCAGGGTTGGGGTCAATTCTTCAATTCCAGTCAATGCACAAATTACACTGAAATGCCAATTCTGTTTAATGATTTTATGTGAGAATATTTAAAACAGGAATTTGGTTTACTTTCTGAATTGACTAGAATTTAAATGGAATTGAGCCCATCCCGGCTCCGTCTACTCTGCACAATAATACATGATGTGTCCTCATCTGGCGAAACAAAATCTAGACATTTAACAGTATTAAGAATAGTGCATGGAGCTTTGGTAGCAGAAAAAAATAGTTGTGAACACCTTGTAGATGAAATACATCAAAAGGATTTAAACAACATTATTATTATTAGACATTGCTCAGTGACCTGCCATCACACAACATTTTGCCCAAGACTCGAGAAAGCGCTTTTCAGGGATTGTAAGAAAATAAATTAATACATGTTAAAACAGTCACATACACAAACAACCACACCACACAGACATACATCAAGTACAACATCAACACTCTGTCAAACACAGTTTCACTTACAAACAGATACATACAGTATTGATCATATCACTCTGACAGCAGGGTAGAGTCAAAGATTTTAGAACTAAACCAAGATAGGCCACAGCCTGTCGTTTCCAATGGGAACAAATGAGTCATAGTGGGCAGAACAAGCAATGAGGTGGGCAGAGCCAAGCATGAACTAGCGAGATCCTATTGGCGTGTTTTAGCATCGTCTGCATATTTCCGTTAGGGAACGCCTACTCTGTGATGTGCGCAATAACTAGCACTTTCTAAACAACTCGATTAAACTTTTTTTTTTTTTTTTTTACGTTTTCAAAGGGCAAAGTCTACAAAACAGTCCACTCTGTTCATAACATATTCTAGTTTTGGGAACAGAACACTGTATTGAGAACAAATGTTTCATCGATGAGAACATTTGCAGAATGTCGGCTGAAATCCATCTCGATCCATCGTGTCCCACTGCCGGCCACTGGGCTTCCTCTCACTACCATATTTGGTAGGGAGTGGAAACGCCAAGCGTTTGCTTCACATTTACACATCCAGTGAAAAATCTGTCTCATTGTTCTATCTGTGGTAGAGTCATCTGAAATAAGTCACATTTGGTTCCTGAACTAGAACCAGGAAAGATTTCAATGAGTGTAATAACTAACTAATGCACTACAAATTCAGTTGATCGGGGGAGTTTTTAGCTCATTATAGTTAGCTCATTATAGTTAGCTCATTATAGTTTGTTTTAAGGATACAATTTCCAAGTATTTTCTTTAATGAAAGAGTTGTGAGAGAGCTAGTATGGAAAAGGAAAGGGAAAGGGGGGACACCTATGGGGTAGGTATCCAAGTTCCTTGGTGTCCACATCACCAACAAACTAACATGGTCCAAACACACCAAGACAGTCGTGAAGAGGGCACAACAAAACCTTTCCCCCTCAGGAGACTGAAAAGATTTGGCATGGGCCCCCAGATCCTCAAAAGGTTCTATATATCTCAGCAGGTATATCTCATTGATCATCCCCAAAACCAACACCTCATTTGGCCGCCTTTCCTTCCAGTTCGCTGCTGCCAGTGACTGGAAGGAATTGCAAAAATCGCTGAAGCTGGATACTTTTATTTCCCTCACTAACTTTGAACATCAGATATCTGAGCAGCTAACCTAGCTGCATCTGTACATTGTCCACCCAATCTACCTACCTCATCCCCATACTGTTTTTATTTACTTTTCTGCTCTTTTGCACACCAGTATCACTACTTGCACATCATCATCTGCTCATTTATCACTCCGGTGTTAATCTGCTAAATTGTAATTATTCGCTTCTATGGCCTATTTATTGCCTACCTCCTCATGCCTGTTGCACACACTGTTTATAGACTTTCTTTTTTTTCCTACTGTATCATTGACTTGTTTCTTGTGTTATTGACTTGTTTATTGTTTATTCCATGTGTAACACTGTGTTGTTGTCTGTGTCACACTGCTATGCTTTATCGTGGCCAGGTCGCAGTTGTAAATGAGAACTTGTTCTCAACTAGCCTACCTGGTTAAATAAAGGTGTTCTCAACTAGCCTACCTGGTTAAATAAAGGTGAAATAAAACATTTTAAAAAAAATAGCTGCACCATCGAGAGCATCCTGACCGGGTTCATCACCGCCTGGTATGGCAACTGCTCGGCATCTGACTGTAAGGCCCTACAGAGGGTAATGCGAACAGCCCAGTACATCACTGGGTCCAAGCTTCCTGCCGTCCAGGACCTATATAATAGGTAGTGTCAGAGGAAAGCCCATAAAATTGTCAGACTCCAGTCACCCAAGTGATAGACTGTTTTCTCTGCTACCGCACGGCAAGCGGTACCAAGTCTAGGACCAAAAGGCTCCTCAACAGCTTCCACCCCCAAGCCATTAGACTGCTGAACAATTCATAAAAATCCTCACTGGACAATTTACATTGACACCCCCCCCCCCCCCCCTCTTGTACACTGCTGCTACTCGCTGTTTGTTTGTTACCTATGTATAGTCACTTCGCCCCCACCTACATGTACAGATGACCTCAACTAGCCTGTACCCCTGCACACAGTACCGGTGCCCCCTGTATGTAGCCTCGTTCTTCTTACTGTGTTACTTTTAATTATGACTTTTTATTGTAGCCTACTTGGTAAATATTTTCTTCTTCTTGAACTGCACTGTTGGTTAAGGGCTTGTCAGTAAGCATTTCACTGTAAAGTCTACACTGTTGGTTAAGGGCTTGTCAGTAAGCATTTCACTGTAAAGTCTACACTGTTGGTTAAGGGCTTGTAAGTCAGCATTTCACTGTAAAGTCTACACTGTTGGTTAAGGGCTTGTAAGTCAGCATTTCACTGTAAAGTCTACACTGTTGGTTAAGGGCTTGTAAGTCAGCATTTCACTGTAAAGTCTACACTGTTGGTTAAGGGCTTGTAAGTCAGCATTTCACTGTAAGGTCTATACTGTTGGTTAAGGGCTTGTCAGTAAGCATTTCACTGTAAAGTCTACACTGTTGGTTAAGGGCTTGTAAGTCAGCATTTCACTGTAAAGTCTACACTGTTGGTTAAGGGCTTGTAAGTAAAGCATTTCACGGTAAAGTCTACACTGTTGGGTAAGGGCTTGTAAGTAAGCATTTCACGGTAAGGTCTACACTGTTGGTTAAGGGCTTGTAAGTCAGCATTCCACGGTAAAGTCTGCACTGTTGGTTATTGGCTTGTCAGTCAGCATTACACGGTAAAGTCTACACTGTTGGTTAAGGTCTTGTCAGTAAGCATTTCACAGTAAGGTCTACACTGTTGGTTAAGGGCTTGTAAGTCAGCATTCCACGGTAAAGTCTACACTGTTGGTTAAGGGCTTGTCAGTAAGCATTTCACTGTAAGGTCTACACTGTTGGTTAAGGGCTTGTAAGTCAGCATTTCACTGTAAGGTCTACACTGTTGGTTAAGAGCTTGTCAGTAAGCATTTCACTGTAAGGTCTATACTGTTGGTTAAGGTCTTGTCAGTAAAGCATTCCACGGTAAGGTCTACACTGTTGGTTAAGGTCTTGTCAGTAAGCATTTCACTGTAAGGTCTACACTGTTGGTTAAGGTCTTGTCAGTAAGCATTTCACTGTAAGGTCTACACTGTTGGTTAAGGGCTTGTAAGTAAAGCATTTCACGGTAAGGTCTACACTGTTGGTTAAAGGCTTGTAAGTCAGCATTTCACTGTAAGGTCTACACTGTTGGTTAAGGTCTTGTCAGTAAGCATTTCACTGTAAGGTCTACACTGTTGGTTAAGGTCTTGTAAGTAAGCATTTCACTGTAAGGTCTACACTGTTGGTTAAGGTCTTGTCAGTAAGCATTTCACTGTAAGGTCTATACTGTTGGTTAAGGTCTTGTCAGTAAGCATTTCACTGTAAGGTCTACACTGTTGGTTAAGGGCTTGTAAGTCAGCATTCCACGGTAAGGTCTACACTGTTGGTTAAGGTCTTGTCAGTAAGCATTTCACTGTAAGGTCTACACTGTTGGTTAAGGTCTTGTCAGTAAGCATTTCACTGTAAGGTCTACACTGTAGGTTAAGGGCTTGTAAGTCAGCATTCCACGGTAAAGTCTACACTGTTGGTTAAGGGCTTGTAAGTCAGCATTTCACGGTAAAGTCTACACTGTTGGTTAAGGGCTTGTAAGTCAGCATTTCACTGTAAGGTCTACACTGTTGGTTAAGGGCTTGTCAGTAAGCATTTCACTGTAAGGTCTACACTGTTGGTTAAGGGCTTGTAAGTAAAGCATTTCACTGTAAGGTCTACACTGTTGGTTAAGGTCTTGTCAGTAAAGCATTTCACGGTAAGGTCTACACTGTTGGTTAAGGGCTTGTAAGTCAGCATTTCACAGTAAAGTCTACACTGTTGGTTAAGGGCTTGTAAGTAAAGCATTTCACTGTAAGGTCTACACTGTTGGTTAAGGTCTTGTCAGTAAGCATTTCACGGTAAGGTCTACACTGTTGGTTAAGGTCTTGTCAGTAAGCATTTCACTGTAAGGTCTACACTGTTGGTTAAGGTCTTGTCAGTAAGCATTTCACTGTAAGGTCTACACTGTTGGTTAAGGGCTTGTAAGTAAAGCATTTCACGGTAAGGTCTACACTGTTGGTTAAGGGCTTGTAAGTAAAGCATTTCACGGTAAAGTCTACACTGTTGTATTCAGCGCATGGCAAATAAAGTTTGATTTGGCAAATAAAGATTTGATAGTTATACATTAGATTTGTCAAACAGAAACGTTTCCAGACCGTCTGGAAGCCTCAGGAATTATTTAATCAAATAATTCATTAAATAATAGAAGAAAAAATTCAAGTACAAAAAATATCACCAGGCATCTTCTTCAATACAAAATCATCTCTCTCTCAATCCATGTCCCCCACTTACACTGGCTGCTATAATGTCCCTCATAAAATGCAATACACTAGTGCCATCTGGTGGAATGACTTGGTACTGAAGGTGAGTGGTGTCAATTACATAACTAATGAAAAAAAAAAAAAAAAACACTCAATCAGGTCACACTGGACATTCATATTTGGCCAAAATGAAGCAAAGTGGTTTGGGGGATTTTAAAATCCGGTTGTTCAGCTCACGCCATTGTGCAAAAATAATGGTTCTGATATTTAAACAATACATACTTTCTCAGCAATAATAACAAACAAAAAGTAAGAAATCCACAATAAATAAAGTTCAAATGTGAGAACAAAGTCCTTTGGCATAAAAAAAATAACCCTTAGATTCCACCGAGTGTCTGGTGTGGTATTCACCTCTAGTTATTATGCGGCAGAGGACCCCTTTATTGGTCGAATGTAATTTACCAACCAATGAAAGTGACTGGTGGGGATGGTATGTTATCAGCTCTCTGACTAACAGGTAAAAACAGTGGACCTTGCAACCCTCCAATACCAGGAGGAAATAACAAACTACACCCTGCTATTCATTATATAGTGAAATACTTTGACCAGGACCCTTTGGGCTCTGTGAAAAGTAGTGCACTATATAGGGAATAGGGCTCTGGTCTAAAGTAGTGCACTATATAGGGAATAGGGCTCTGGTCTAAAGTAGTGCACTATATAGGGAATAGGGCCCTGGTCTAAAGTAGTGCACTATATAGGGAATAGGGCTCTGGTCTAAAATAGTGCACTATATAGGGAATAGGGCTCTGGTCTAAAATAGTGCACTATATAGGGAATAGGGCTCTGGTCTAAAGTAGTGCACTATATAGGGAATAGGGCTCTGGTCTAAAGTAGTGCACTATATAGGGAATAGGGCTCTGGTCTAAAGTAGTCCACTATATAGGGAATATGGTGCCTCTTGGGACACAACCAATACATCTGTGTGGTCTAATGTGGTTACAGTAAGACTTGTCCTGTTGTTGGTCAATACAAAAGGTTCAAATACACTTGAACTGTCCCAGAGGGAGGACAGTCAGACACAAACACATGAATCATGATTAGTCCCACAGAGCCAAACGAATAACGACCCTGGTGCTGCAGTCTCTCAGTCTCACTCAGTTACACCTCCAAAACCACAGCAGCGCTTCTCAAACCTGGCCGGTGTCCCAAATGGCACCCTATTCCCTATATAGTGCACTACTTTAGACCAGAGCCCACAGGGAATATGTACCAGGGAACACTGGTTTTGATCGGTCACCTCATAGAATTACATATAGCATCCTACATGGGTCTATGGGTCTATGGGTCACCCACCTAAGACCAGTCTCATCAGATATCAACACTGTGTGAAATTAAGGCAGATACCTTGTCAGTGCAATACACAATGTTAAACTTAAAGAGAACACATAAACAAGTTAGTTAAACAGAACACATAAACTAACTTGTTTAACAGAACACACAAACAAGTTAGTTAAACAGAACACACAAACAAGTTAGTTAAACAGAACACACAAACAAGTTAGTTAAACAGAACACACAAACAAGTTAGTTAAACAGAACACAAACAAGTCAAACTTAGTTAAACAGAACACATTAACAATACACACTGGCTTGGCAAGACCTAACAGAGAGGCAGGGAGCCATAGAAAATGGCCATCTCAGCAGCAGTAGTGCAAAAGTAGTGCACTATATAGGTAATAGGGCTCTGGTCAAAAGTAGTGCACTATATAGGGTGTGGTTTGGGATGCAGATTGAGTCTCTGACCTTCTATAGAAATGGCTCTCTATGGAGTGGGATTTATAGGAGTCCAGACATTTGTATCTTTAACCACCAAGTAGCAGCTGGATTCCAATTTCTAAACCTTAAGAAATGTCCAATGTAGACATTTTTATCTCAATATTAAATCATTTCTGGGTAAAAATTAAATATTAATTTCAATCAAAACGGTCTCACATTTTGCTAGGACTGTCTGAAGTAGAGAGGGGAAAACTGAAAACTAGCTGTTATTGACAAAGAGCTTTGGAACTCTCTTTCTTATTGGTCTATTAGCTAATTTACTGCCTGGTGATGTCACCAGGCAGGCCAAAACTCCATCCCACCAAAACAAGCAAAAATGTCAGGCGTCCTTTTCAAACAGCTCTTACACGAAAAGGGCACGATCATCATTCTCACAATTTCACAGTATTATTCCAACCGCATAGTGTAGAAATATATATAAAACACAGGAAAAATGACATTGTTGACTGTACTGTGCCTTTAACAGTAAATCTGCACCACAACACAGAGACAGAAACCCTTCCAAGATATACTATATCTTAACTATTCTCAAGCAGCCATACAGCTACTACCAGGACATTAACTTCAGTTAAGACAATAGTTTACCTCCATAAAACTCTGTAAGAACCAGGTGGTGAAAGAATCCCCAACTCTGACCCTCTCCAGACAATCTTCATGGCCAGAGTTGCTATTGCCTCAGAGTATGTTGGACAACCTGGACGGGTCTAGACATGAATGAACAAAAGGTCAAACAGAGATGGTGGTTCTATCTCCTTAGTAACCTTGAACTACGGCACCTGAACGACTTTCCCTATTCAGACACCTTTTTAGGTAAACAAGGGGGGATCGCCAACATTTAGAAAGTAGAAAGGCTTGAGCCATTTGTCATGTTCTTTCTTTCTTTCCCCTAAAAAAGAAACATGTGTTGTCAACAGAAACACTGCTGCGGTAGTCAAAGAACTTTACAAGAAGGAATAGTTATAAAGATGTCCACAGTCAGAAGAACCAGCTGTTTTGTGGTTGTGTTTTTAACACTGAAAGGTAGTTCGGTTGACATCCTGTCTGGCATCCTCTCTGAGAGGTCCATCTCTGTTCTGGCCATGGCCCTCATCAGCATACCCTGGCACTTCAAGGACCATAGGCTATTAAGTGTACAATTAAATACAGGTTGTTGTCGTTTTTCTTTACTGTAAAAAAACAAATGTGGGGGGTTTTCCCACTACAAGTGCATCAGAAAACCTTCAAGGAGAGTCTGTGGAGATGGCCATGAAAGCATCTCTCTTGACAACACTGGAGGTAAGTCCCAGAGGCCATTGGCACATAGAACTGACAATTCTGAAAATACCCAAGACATTGCCTTCGGTCCAGGATGTGGTTTCACTGACTCGACACTTGACGGAGGCTGGGGACATCGCCACCTGGTGGGGAGCCTTTTGAAGTGCTTCTTGAACACAGAGAACTGAGACCTGCATTGACGTCCCATGTCGTACTGCAGCAGAGGGGGATCTAGTGAGGGCAGCAGTGGCAGAACACAGCCACCGGTGGGGGGGGGGGGGGGGGGGGGGGGTACTATCTCTTCGGCATCCCTCCCTAAATGTCTGCAACTGCTGGGACACCACAGTCTTCAGCTAATTGACTGTGTTTGTTTTCCTCCAAATACAACATGAAGTTCACTGACACCACAGTTCACCCATTGGCTGTGTTGTTATCTGTCGCTGGCGAGTGTAACTGGTAGGATGTGAACCATGGTCTCCCACACGTGCCCAGTCGCTCCCTCCTCTCCTGTGTGTGTGTGTGTGTGTGTGAGTGTGTGTGTGTGTGTGTGTGTGTGAGTGTGTGTGTGTCTATCTATCCATCCGTCAGTGAGTCTCTGTCCATCTGTGTGGAAGGGTCATCTCTTCAGAGGGTGGCCAGTATGCGTGAGAAGGAGACGAGGACAGAGAGGGTGGTCTGGCCCACTCCAAACACCAAGGCCTGGAGAGGGGCCATGTCCTTCCCTGCCACCCTGTACACCCCCGCCACCGCCGCACCTGGGAAAGAGACACACCCACATACAGATTGTCATTAATATGAGTATTACCACACATATCCTAACATACCAGTCAGTCGAGCCTTGTCGACTGCACCCCAGATTGTTCAATAGCATTTCAGTACTGATAAAAACACAAAGAAAAATGACTCTCGGGACTCCTTATTCTCAGCCTGTCCTCGTATCCCTACAGCTCCGTACTGGAATCTAATGTTGTGACTTTAGACTCTCCCACATGGACAGTTTTAGAAGAAGCATTAAAAGATTTCCCTTTGTAAGCTGACCGTATATTTTTTATTCTTTATTTAACTAGGGCAAGGCTGTTAAGAACAAATTCTTATTTACAATGACGGCCTAGGAACAGTGGGTTGCTTGTTCAGAGACAGATTTTTACCTTGTCAGCTCGGGGTTTCGATCTAGCAACCTTTCGGTTAGTGGTCCAACACTCTAACCACTAGGCTACCTGCCGCCCCACTAGGCTACCTGCCACCCCACTAGGCTACCTGCCGCCCCACTAGGCCACCTGCCGCCCCACTAGGCCACCTGCCGCCCCACTAGGCCACCTACCGCCCCACTAGACCACCTGCCGCCCCACTAGGCCACCTGCCGCACCACTAGGCCACCTGCCGCCCCACTAGGCCACCTGCCGCCCCACTAGGCCACCTGCCGCCCCACTAGGCCACCTGCCACCCCACTAGGCTACCTGCCGCCCCACTAGGCTACCTGCCACCCCACTAGGCTACCTGCTGTATTAATACATGGCTCCACACAGTCAGTGGGGGCATGAGTGAGAGTCTGCACACATACTGTGTTTACTCACCCCTGGATGTGGCACCCTACTACCTACATACTGTAGAGTCCTACTACCTACATACCGTAGAGTCCTACTACCTACATACCGTAGAGTCCTACTACCTACATACCGTAGAGTCCTACTACCTACATAGAGTCCTACTACCTACATACTGTAGAGTCCTACTACCTACATACTGTAGAGTCCTACTACCTACATACTGTAGAGTCCTACTACCTACATACCGTAGAGTCCTATTACCTACATACTGTAGAGTCCTACTACCTACATACTGTAGAGTCCTACTACCTACATACTGTAGAGTCCTACTACCTACATACTGTAGAGTCCTACTACCTACATACTGTAGAGTCCTACTACCTACATACCGTAGAGTCCTACTACCTACATACCGTAGAGTCCTACTACCTACATACCGTAGAGTCCTACTACCTACATACTGTAGAGTCCTACTACCTACATACCGTAGAGTCCTACTACCTACATACTGTAGAGTCCTACTACCTACATACTGTAGAGTCCTACTACCTACATACTGTAGAGTCCTACCACCTACATACCGTAGAGTCCTACTACCTACATACTGTAGAGTCCTACTATCAACATACTGTAGAGTCCTACTACCTACATACTGTAGAGTCCTACTACCTACATACCGTAGAGTCCTACTACCTACATACTGTAGAGTCCTACTACCTACATACTGTAGAGTCCTACTACCTACATACTGTAGAGTCCTACCACCTACATACCGTAGAGTCCTACTACCTACATACTGTAGAGTCCTACTACCTACATACTGTAGAGTCCTACTACCTACATACTGTAGAGTCCTACTACCTACATACTGTAGAGTCCTACTACCTACATACCGTAGAGTCCTACTACCTACATACCGTAGAGTCCTACTACCTACATACCGTAGAGTCCTACTACCTACATACTGTAGAGTCCTACTACCTACATACCGTAGAGTCCTACTACCTACATACTGTAGAGTCCTACTACCTACATACTGTAGAGTCCTACTACCTACATACTGTAGAGTCCTACCACCTACATACCGTAGAGTCCTACTACCTACATACTGTAGAGTCCTACTATCAACATACTGTAGAGTCCTACTACCTACATACTGTAGAGTCCTACTACCTACATACCGTAGAGTCCTACTACCTACATACTGTAGAGTCCTACTACCTACATACTGTAGAGTCCTACTACCTACATACCGTAGAGTCCCACTACCTACATACTGTAGAGTCCTACTACCTACATACTGTAGAGTCCTACTACCTACATACTGTAGAGTCCTACTACCTACATACTGTAGAGTCCTACTACCTACATACTGTAGAGTCCTACTACCTACATACTGTAGAGTCCTACCACCTACATACTGTAGAGTCCTACTACCTACATACTGTAGAGTCCTACTACCTACATACTGTAGAGTCCTACTACCTACATACCGTAGAGTCCTACTACCTACATACTGTAGAGTCCTACTACCTACATACTGTAGAGTCCTACTACCTACATAGAGTCCTACTACCTACATACTGTAGAGTCCTACTACCTACATACTGTAGAGTCCTACTACCTACATACTGTAGAGTCCTACTACCTACATACTGTAGAGTCCTACTACCTACATACTGTAGAGTCCTACTACCTACATACTGTAGAGTCCTACTACCTACATACTGTAGAGTCCTACTACCTACATAGAGTCCTACTACCTACATAGAGTCCTACTACCTACATAGAGTCCTACTACCTACATAGAGTCCTACTACCTACATACTGTAGAGTCCTACTACCTACATACTGTAGAGTCCTACTACCTACATACCGTAGAGTCCTACTACCTACATAGAGTCCTACTACCTACATACTGTAGAGTCCTACTACCTACATACTGTAGAGTCCTACTACCTACATACTGTAGAGTCCTACTACCTACATACTGTAGAGTCCTACTACCTACATACCGTAGAGTCCTACTACCTACATACTGTAGAGTCCTACTACCTACATACTGTAGAGTCCTACTACCTACATACCGTAGAGTCCTACTACCTACATACTGTAGAGTCCTACTATCAACATACTGTAGAGTCCTACTACCTACATACTGTAGAGTCCTACTACCTACATACTGTAGAGTCCTACTACCTACATACTGTAGAGTCCTACTACCTACATACCGTAGAGTCCTACTACCTACATACTGTAGAGTCCTACTACCTACATACTGTAGAGTCCTACTACCTACATACTGTAGAGTCCTACTACCTACATACTGTAGAGTCCTACTACCTACATACCGTAGAGTCCTACTACCTACATACTGTAGAGTCCTACTACCTACATACTGTAGAGTCCTACTACCTACATACTGTAGAGTCCTACTACCTACATACTGTAGAGTCCTACTACCTACATACTGTAGAGTCCTACTACCTACATACCGTAGAGTCCTACTACCTACATACTGTAGAGTCCTACTACCTACATACCGTAGAGTCCTACTACCTACATACCGTAGAGTCCTACTACCTACATACCGTAGAGTCCTACTACCTACATACCGTAGAGTCCTACTACCTACATACTGTAGAGTCCTACTACCTACATAGAGTCCTACTACCTACATACCGTAGAGTCCTACTACCTACATACCGTAGTGTCCTACTACCTACATACTGTAGAGTCCTACTACCTACATACTGTAGAGTCCTACTACCTACATACTGTAGAGTCCTACCACCTACATACTGTAGAGTCCTACTACCTACATACTGTAGAGCCCTACTACCTATATACTGTAGAGTCCTACTACCTACATACTGTAGAGTCCTACGACCTACATACTGTAGAGTCCTACTACCTACATACTGTAGAGTCCTACTACCTACATACTGTAGAGTCCTACTACCTACATACTGTAGAGTCCTACTACCTACATAGAGTCCTACTACCTACATACTGTAGAGTCCTACTACCTACATACTGTAGAGTCCTACTACCTACATACTGTAGAGTCCTACTACCTACATACTGTAGAGTCCTACTACCTACATACTGTAGAGTCCTACTACCTACATACTGTAGAGTCCTACTACCTACATACTGTAGAGTCCAGTCCTACTACCTACATAGAGTCCTACTACCTACATAGAGTCCTACTACCTACATAGAGTCCTACTACCTACATACTGTAGAGTCCTACTACCTACATACTGTAGAGTCCTACTACCTACATACCGTAGAGTCCTACTACCTACATACTGTAGAGTCCTACTACCTACATACTGTAGAGTCCTACTACCTACATACCGTAGAGTCCTACTACCTACATACTGTAGAGTCCTACTACCTACATACTGTAGAGTCCTACTACCTACATACCGTAGAGTCCTACTACCTACATACTGTAGAGTCCTACTACCTACATACTGTAGAGTCCTACTACCTACATACCGTAGAGTCCTACTACCTACATACTGTAGAGTCCTACTATCAACATACTGTAGAGTCCTACTACCTACATACTGTAGATTCCTACTACCTACATACTGTAGAGTCCTACTACCTACATACTGTAGAGTCCTACTACCTACATACCGTAGAGTCCTACTACCTACATACTGTAGAGTCCTACTACCTACATACTGTAGAGTCCTACTACCTACATACTGTAGAGTCCTACTACCTACATACTGTAGAGTCCTACTACCTACATACCGTAGAGTCCTACTACCTACATACTGTAGAGTCCTACTACCTACATACCGTAGAGTCCTACTACCTACATACCGTAGAGTCCTACTACCTACATACCGTAGAGTCCTACTACCTACATACCGTAGAGTCCTACTACCTACATACTGTAGAGTCCTACTACCTACATAGAGTCCTACTACCTACATACCGTAGAGTCCTACTACCTACATACCGTAGAGTCCTACTACCTACATACTGTAGAGTCCTACTACCTACATACCGTAGAGCCCTACTTCCTATGTGACCTGGTCAAGAAGTAGTGTACTATGTAGGGAATAGGGTACCATTTAGGACGCAGTTTTTCTCTCTCACTCCCTACAAGTTAGTCCCGCCTCTCTCTCACTATACGTCATTAGGACCATCGCCATGGAAACGGTCAGAACTGAAGAGGGTCTCAAATGTCCAACATGTCTTGAGTTCAATAAAAATACACATATGTTTTAGATACAAATGTTATTTTGAGTCAACAACAAACAACGATGTCAAGACAAGGGACAGCGGAAGAGATTAGCCTATGAAATGGCTCAAGGTTGTTGATGTCTGACTGTTGCCGGTCGACCACTACATTCCCTCACCTTCTATCACTCTTGGCAGGGGGTTGCTGCTGCTACAACACGGTACCTGCTTTTAGCTGTTTTAAGCATACCCACAATGCACAGTCAATAGTTTGCTCTCTCTGCGAGCTTCCATAATAATAACAAAGTGGTCTGTTCTATTCCTGGCTTGGCTCTGTGATTGAGTGTTTCATCCTGGCCTGTCATCAGGAGCTCCAGTCCTAGTCCACGTAGCTCACAAACAGCGCCCCAAATGGCACCCTATTACCAACAGATGTAGGATCTTAATTTGATCACCCTGTTGCAGGATAACTTTCATGATTTTTTTTTTTTTTTACCTGTAGTGTATCTGAGGTTTAAAAATGGGTTTCTGAAGTTTGTCATTTCCACACTGCAATTTCAGACTTGATTTTCCCTTACGAAAAATGCATCAACCTTACAAAAATGTACATGAATTATAATCCACATAATCATTTCCTGTTGCTGCAGGATTATTTTCCTGCTGTAGCAAACTGGGTCACAATAAGATCTAACATCTGTATTAGGCACACTGCTTTGACCAGAGCCCTATGGCCCCGATCAAATGTAGTGCACTAGGTAGGGAATAGGGTGCCATTTAGGATACTAATTTAGGATACCAAGGTCTATTTACACATAGACGCAGTACTATGTACCACTCTTCAGACAGAATGATGATATTTGGGCTAAAGATGTTGGGCATGTGTAGAGAGGACAATTAGATAGAAAGCCAGACAGACGGAGAGATATGCAGATCGATAGACAGAAAGAGGGCAGGAGCCAGACAGACCTATCGACAGACAGACACAGAATGGGTGGTGACAGAGAGGCAAAATGCAGACAGACAGACAAACAGGAAAAGGGCACGCAGACAGACAGACAGAGGACAGACAGACAGACAGACAGACAGACAGACAGACAGACAGACAGACAGACAGACAGACAGACAGACAGACAGACAGACAGACAGAGGGGGGTGGCATACATAAGCTGGGACAGACAGACACACACTCAACATCTTCCAATGACTCACTGGTGATGACCCCTCCAACCAGGGAAGTCAGGAAACCCAGACTGACCAGGACCAAGGTGATGAGGCGACCCCTCTTGTGGCGCTGCAACATGACCAACATGAGCAGGCCCATCGCCCCGTGGACCAAGAGAGAGGAGAAGAGACACCACAGGAACACCCAGTACCACATCTCTGAGAGAGAGGGGGAGGAAAGACAGAGATTAGTGGTTAGACACAGCTCTGGAGATGGGCGGCAGGCGGCAGGTAGCTTAGTGGTTAGAGAGTTGGACTGGGAACCGAAAGGTTGCAAGATCGAATCCCTTGAGCTGACAAGGCCCCTGTCGTTCTGCCCCTGAACAAGGCAGGTAACCCACTGTTCTTAGGCCGTCATTTAAAATAAGAATTTGTAATTAACTGACTTGCCTAGTTAAATAAAAAACATGGAAACACAGACCAGTGGTTAGTTAGACAGCTCTGCAGGCCTACTGGAAAAAGGTGTGGTTAGAAAAGATGAGCTTGCATAATTGAACTATTAACCCCATTAAGGCATTAAGAGTACATGGCCTTCATCGTACTCTAAATATAAAACAGAGGATGTGGTTTAAGACACATCTCTGAACAAACATCCACAGGAAGCAGTTCCGGGTCAAACCTCAGCAGCTGTATTATTATATCTGAGAGAGAACAGCAGCTGTATTATTATATCTGAGAGAGAACAGCAGCTGTATTATTATATCTGAGAGAGAACAGCAGCTGTATTATTATATCTGAGAGAGAACAGCAGCTGTATTATTATATCTGAGAGAGAACAGCAGCTGTATTATTATATCTGAGAGAGAACAGCAGCTGTATTATTATATCTGAGAGAGAACAGCAGCTGTATTATTATATCTGAGAGAGAACAGCAGCTGTATTATTATATCTGAGAGAGAACAGCAGCTGTATTATTATATCTGAGAGAGACAGCAGCTGCACACACCTTGTGCCTGGGCTCATGAGAAGGCAGCCAAGCATGCTAATACAATGTAAAAATACTAAATTGCATTTTTTAAATTTTTATTCAATGTACAATTGTAAGGCAACAAGTTGCAATAGGATTGTGAGTTTGATTGCTCAACAAAAATGTGTGTGCGTGTAAGCTTTGTTGAGCAAACTCACAACAAAATGCTTGTATGTGAAAATGTTGTGTAGCAAATTCACAACAAAATATTTTTTGAGCAAACTCACAACAAAATGTTTGTTGAGCAAACTCACAACAAAATGTTTGTTGAGCAAACTCACAACAAAATGTTTGTTGAGCAAACTCACAACAAAATGTTTGTTTAGCAAACTCACAACAAAATGTTTGTTTAGCAAACTCACAACAAAATATTTGTTGAGCAAACTCACAACAAAATGTTTGTTTAGCAAACTCACAACAAAATGTTTGTTGAGCAAACTCACAACAAAATGTTTGTTGAGCAAACTCACAACAAAATGTTTGTTTAGCAAACTCACAACAAAATGTTTGTTTAGCAAACTCACAACAAAATGGTTGTGTGAAAATGTTGAGCAAACAATCCTACTGTAGCTGGTTGTTTTATAATTGTACGTTGAATCATTATCTTTATTGATTTTTTGCGTGTAGACACCATGCAATAAAACAGGCTGCATTTCAAAACATTTCTAGCATTTCATATCCAGTAGCCATTCTGAAGGCTTACGAAGGGTATTACATTCATATCCAGTAGCCATTCTGAAGGCTTACGAAGAGTATCACATTCATTCAGGGAAGGATTTAAAAGCACTTAAATAACCATTTCAATTCACTGTTCTATCAAATTTGGACAAATTACTACAAAAACATTACAAAAATGGTCTGCACTCACAAGTCGCTCTGGATAAATCACAAAAAATGTAAATACCAAACATTCTCCTGCTCTGTCCCACCTCTAGAACTACTGTACTGTGTTCTACGTTACCCCAACGGAAACACCAACCTGGGACACATACATGGTACATACTGGACAAGTATCCCTTTTCACAAAGAACTCCTCCAAAAATATTGGACATTCCAACACTATGATGAATTGATTTCTCTCTATGTTCTAACATAGGGATTCCAACACATATCTGTCATTTCTAGTACATGACCAAGGTAGAGCACCTGCCAGAGTTATCGCTGGGAAAGAAAACATAGATGCTCTATGGAGAAACAGGGATGTCCCAATCTTATCATGTCCCAGAGAGAAACAGGGATGTCCCAATCCTATCATGTCCCAGAGAGAGGCTTGAGAGCCCAGCAGAGTGTCCTATTCACATTCTCTCCCTCCCCTCATCCCTTGTTATATTCCTTTTTCCTGACTCATGGAGACAAGCTTTGCATAAAGAGCTGTGGTCTTCTGGCCACATCACATTCACTCAGCCATCGAGTGGCCAGCTTGGCTCCGCTGTCACAGAGGCAAAGTGGATTGGACGTAAAATTGGACAGGATGTTTGGGGTGTTGGGAAGAGAATGTAAACTGCCTCTTCACAATTTTTTTAAGTCACACCCCCCCCCCCAAAAAAATATTTTGAGGTAGGGGGGAGTTTTACCCCGAGTTACCCTACAATTGACCCGTGTTACATTTAGCCCTACTCTCCCCTATGCACTCAGAGCAGTAACCATGCCGATGCTAAACACCCTGGGTTTAAAATGACGCCGTTCCCGCATATTTAGGAGTTGAGAAATAAATAAAGTAGGAACGTAAAAACTGTGATCTCCATTAAAACCGCTGGTTTTCCTGTGACTGCCAGAAGTGTTGACTGCTTGTCAGAATGCTTCAAACATATTTTACTAGGCAAGTCAGTTAAGAACAAATTCTTATTTACAATGACAGCCTACACTGGCCAAACCCAAACAATGCTGGGCCAATTGTGCGCTGCCCTGTGAGACTCCCAAAAACAGCTGGATGTGATACAGCCTTGATTCAAACCAGGGACTGCAGTGACACATCTTGCACTTAGATGCAGTGCCTTAGACCGCTGCGCCACTCAGGATCTAGGTAAAGAGATCAACTTTTAGGCTATGGGGTGGTCTGATTTTTCTATTCATTACTCACTTTGTTTGCAGAGGAAAAGTAAACGTGGACTGTTCTAGCATCTTCAAAGAGCACCTCTGCAAAAAAACACAGTTAAGAACGTTGCGCCAGTAATTGAAAGGTCGCTGGCTTAAAACCCCTGAGCCAACTAGGTAAAACATGTTTCGATGTTCCCTCGAGCAAGCCACTTAACCCTAATTGCTCCTGTAAGTCGCTTGTCTGCTAAATGTCTAATACATGTGCCAATGACCTGAATGTGCTGTCAACATGAACTATGTTATCTATAGCATATCCATTTAACCTTGTTCCACAACCTTCTGCCTCTGATATCGATCCAGCTGCCAGCTGTCATGCTGGGCAGAGAGAGAGAGACGTGACATAGGGCCCTTTGTGCTGCCTGGCTCTATGGTCTCAAGAGATCAGCCAGCTTAGTCAGCTCATACTGTTGAGACGAGACACAATACAGCCCCTATCTATGTTAGGGCAGGTAAGGGTCAGGACGGGAAACTGTAGGGCGAGGGAGAGTGATGTAGAAAGAGAGAGAGAGAGAGAGAGAGAGAGAGAGAGAGAGAGAGAGAGAGAGAGAGAGAAACACAGAGAACCAGAAAACCTTAAGAGCTTAAGCCTTCACTATGGTGAATCACTAAAACAATACAGAAATACACATTCTGCTACGCGAATGCAGTGGAAGCCAAGGTAAGTTGCTAGCTAGCATTAAACTTATCTTATAAAAAACAATCAATCATAATCACTAGTTATAACTACACATGGTTGTTGATATTACTAGTTTATCTAGCATGTCCTGCGTTGCATATAATCAATGAAATGCTGGGGGATGATTTAACAAAAGCGCATTTGCGAAAAAAACATAATCATTGGACGACTGTACCTAACCATAAACACCAATGCCTTTCTTAAAATCAATACACAGAAGTATATATTTTTAAACCTGCATATTTAGCTAAAAGAAATCCAGGTTAGTAGGCAATATTAACCAGGTGAAATTGTGTCATATCTCTTGCGTTCATTGCACGCAGAGTCAGTGTATATGCAACAGTTTGGGCCGCCTGGCTCATTGCGAACTAATTTGCCAGAATTGTACGTAATTATGACATACATTGAAGGTTGTGCAATGTAACAAGAATATTTAAACTTAGGGATGCCACCCGTTAGATAAAATACCGAATGGTTCCGTATTTCACTGAAATAATAAATTTTTTCGAAATGATAGTTTCCGGATTCGACCATATTAATGACCAAAGGCTCGTATTTCTGTGTGTTATGTTATAATTATGTCTATGATTTGATAGAGCAGTCTGACTGAGCGATGGTAGGCAGCAGCAGGCTCGTAAGCATTCATTCAAACAGCACTTTCGTGTGTTTTGCCAGCAGCTCTTCGCAAGCACAGCGCTGTTTATGACGTCAAGCCTATCAACCTAATGGCTGGTGTAACCGATGTGAAATGGCTAGCTAGTTAGCGGGGTGCGCGCTAATAGCGTTTCAAACGTCACTCGCTCTGAGACTTGGAGTGGTTGTTCATCCTTGCTCTGCAAGGGCCGCAGCTTTTGTGGAGCGATGGCTAACGCTGCTTCGAGGGTGGCTGTTGTCGATGTGTTCCTGGTTCGAGCCCAGGTAGGGGCGAGGAGAGGGACGGAAGCTATACTGTTACACTGGCAATACTATAGTGCATATAAGAACATCCAATAGTCAAAGGTATATGAAATACAAATGGTATAGAGAGAAATAGTCCTATAAATACTATATTAACTTAAACCTAAAACCTCTTACCTTGGAATATTGAAGTCTCATGTTAAAAGGAACCACCAACTTTCATATGTTCTCATGTTCTGAGCTTTTTTATATGGCACATATTGCAATTTTACTTCTCCAACACTTTGTTTTTGCATTATTTAACTTTTTATGGCTGCAGGGGCAGTATTGAGTGGCTTGGATGAAAAGGTGCCCATTGTAAACGGCCAGCTCCTCAGTCTCAGTTGCTAATATATGCATATTATTATTAGTATTGGATAGAAAACACTCTGAAGTTTCTAAAACTGTTTGAATTATGTCTGTGAGCATAACATAACTCATATTGCAGGCAAAAACCTGAGAAATTCCACTTCCTGTTTGTATTTTTTCTGGGGGTGGCAGATTTTCAACCAAGCTCTCATTGACATTACAGCGAGATATGGATGAGTTTTCACTTCCTACGCCTTCCACTAGATGTCAACAGTCAATGGAACTTTGTCTGATGACTCTAATGTGAAGGGGGGGTCGAAGGAGACAGGAAATAGTCACCACTGCCATGAGTTGACCATGCTTTCACTATGCGCGTTCACAGGGGAAGGACCTGCGTTCCACCGGTCATCTGAAGTCATTCTAATTCTCCGGTTGGAACGTTATTCAAGATATATGTAAACAACATTCTACAGATTGACTCAGTACATCGGTTGACATGTTTCTACTGACTGTTACGGAACTTTTAGACATTTCGCTTTGTGACTTTGGAATTGTTTACCAAATGCGCTAACCAAAGTAGCTAATTGGACATAAATAAACGGACATTTTCGAACAAATCAAGCATTTATTGTGGGCCTGTGATTCCTAGGACTGCATTCTGATGAAGTTCATCAAAGGTAAGGAAACATTTATCATGTTATTTTCTGGTTTCTGTTGACTCCAACATGGCGGCTAATTTGGCTTCTGTTCTGAGCTCCGTCTCAGATTATTGCATGGGTTGCTTTTTCCATAAACTTTTTTTGAAATCTGACACAGCGGTTGCATTAAGGAGACGTATATCTATAATTCCATGTGTATAACTTAACATGTTAATTATGAGATTTTTGATGTTTTGAAAATGGCGCCCTACACTTTGACTGGTTGTTGTCAAATCGCTCCCGCTAACGGGATTGATAAACCAAGTTAAACCAAATTAAACATGTTTCATTATTTATTTGAGGCTAAATAGATTTTTATTGATGTATTATATTAAGTTAAAATAAGTGGTCATTCAGTATTGTTGTAATTGCCATTATTACAAATAAATAAATACAAATCAGCAGATTAATCGGCTTTTTTTGGTCCCAATAATCGGTATCGGTGTTGAAAAATCATGATCGGTCGACCTCTAGTGTTGATGGTATACTAAATTAAATGATCAAATATACAGACCGCAAATTCAAATGGGCTCTTCTTAAACTCTAACATTATCCTTAGCCTGATCACCTCAATCCACAAAAGTGGAGACAAATTTGATTACTATGGAATATGTGTGAGCAGCAATCCTCTGCAGTATCAACAGCAGACTCCAACATTTCCTCAGTGAAAACAGTGACCGGAGCAAATGTCAAATTATCAAAATACGACACACCATGTACACACCCTGCACACCCTTACTGAAAAACAAACAAAACAAAAGCAAAGTCCTCTCATGCTTTGTTGATTTCAATAAAGCTTTTGACTCAATTTGGCATGAGGGTCTGCTATACATATATACAAAAACAACAAGTGTGCAGTTAAAATTGGCAAAAAACACACACGTTTCTTTCCACATGGCCATGGGGTGAGACAGGGATGCAGCTTGAGACCCACTCTCTTCAACATATATATCAATGAATTGGCGAGGGCACCAGAACAGTCTGCAGCACCCGGCCTCAACCTACTAGAATCTGAAGTCAACTTGCTGATGATCTGGTTCTTCTGTCCACAACCAAGGAGGGCCTACAGCAGCACCTAGATCTTCTGCACAGATTCTGTCAGACCTGGGCCCTGACAGTAAATCTCAGTAAGACAAAAATAATGGTGTTCCAAAAATGGTCCAGTAGCCAAGACAAATAATACAAATTATATCTAGATGCTTAAACATTAACACCACAGGTAACTTCAGGTAACTTCTACAAGGCTGCTATCTTCAAACATCTGCTATCTGAGCAGCTAACCGATCGCTGCAGCTGTACATAGTCTATCGGTAATTAGCCCACCCATTTTTACCTACCTCATCCCCATACTGTTTTTCTTTATTTTATTTTATGCTCTTTTGCACACCAATATCTCTACCTGTACATGACCATCTGATCATTTATCACTCCAGTGTTAATCTGCAAAATTGTAATTATTCGCCTACCTCCTCATGCCTTTTGCACACAATGTATATAGGCTCTCCTTTTTTCTACTGTATTATTGACTTGTTAATTGTTTACTCCATGTGTAACTCTGTGTTGTCTGTTCACACTGCTATGCTTTATCTTGGCCAGGTCGCAGTTGCAAATGAGAACTTGTTCTCAACTAGCCTACCTGGTTAAATAAAGGTGAAATAAAAATAAATAAAAAAATATGAGAGACAAGGCAAGAAGGGCCTTCTACGCCATCAAAAGAAACATAAAACTCAACATCCCCATTAGGATCTGTTATCGAACCCATTGCCCTCTATGGTTGTGAAGGATGAACCTGGAGAAGAGTCCCCTCAGCCATCTGGTTTGGGGCTCTGTTCACAAACACAAACAGACCCCACAGAGCCCCAGGACAGAAACACATTTAGCCTCAGCCAAATTATGAGAAGAAGAAAAAAAAGATAACTATTTGAAACACAGGAAAGAATCAACCAAAAAACAGAGCAAACTGAAATGCTGTCTGGCCCTAAACATAGAATACACATTGGCTGAATACCTGATCACTGTGATTGACCCAAAATTAAGAAAATCCTTGACTATGTACAGACTCAGTGAGCACAGCCTTGCTATTGAGAAAGGCCCCCATGAAGAGAGAGAAGACTATCTATATGCACGCTGCCCACAAAATGAGGTGGAAACTGAGCTACACTTCCTGACCTCCTGCCAAATTTATGACCACATTTGAGATACATATTTCCCACAGATCACACACACCCACATATCAAACATTGATAGTCTCCCATGAGAAAAGGGAAGGCCAGGCAGGCCAGCATAGGAAGACAGGGACAGGATACTGTAAAGAGAGGGAGTGATCTAGAGAGAGAGGCAGAGGCAGAGAGTCAAAGAGAGAAAGAAAGAGACAGGAGAGGCAGAGGGAGAGAGAGAGAGGCAGAGAAAGACAGAGAGGTAGAGAGAGGAGCAGAAAGAGAGAGAGAGAGAGAGAGAGAGAGAGAGAGGTAGGGAGAAAGATAGAGAGACGCAGAAAGAGAGAGATGCAGAAAGAGAGAGATGCAGAAAGAGAGAGAGATGGAAGGATAGAGAGGAGAGAGAAGGGCCATACCGGGCCCCCAAGAGAGTCACGTCACAGCCAGCCAACTCCGTTAGGATTCCACACAGTCCACAGGATGGCGCTAGCTGAGCATCTGTTGGCCAACCACACACCACTGCTCTGTCACGCCACTGGGACACAGATCCTTAGCAGCACCACTCTCTGCATGGGAATGTGTGTGTGTGTGGCTACGAGGGGTTGTCGAGGAGTCAAGGTTGTCTGTAGTAGTACAAGTGCTGTGTCATCTTCAGGCATGCAACCCCCCCCCCCATGTCAGCAGAATGTAGGATTATTCATGTGTGTTACACCACTAATCCCCTACCAGGGACCTGTGGGCCGCTGTCAGCAGTTTTTACAACATACGATGGGTCCCGGCTGGCCTTGTATGCCAACACAAGCATTAAACAGGATGGGGGAACACTTTATTAATTATAAACCGTTTATAAGGCATTTATAAAACCGTCTATAAGGCGTTTATAAACCCGTTTATGGGGCATTTATAAAACCGTTTATAAGGGGCGTTTATAAACCCGTTTATGGTGCATTTATAAAACCGTTTATAAGGCGTTTATAAACCCGTTTATGGTGCATTTATAAAACCGTTTATAAGGCATTTATAAAACCGTTTATAAGGGGCGTTTATAAACCCGTTTATGGTGCATTTATAAAACCGTTTATAAGGCGTTTATAGAACCGTTTATAAGGCGTTTATAAAACCGTTTATAAGGCGTTTATAGAACCGTTTATAAGGCATTTATAAAACCGTTTATAAGGCATTTATAAAACCGTTTATAAGGCATTTATAAAACCGTTTATAAGGCGTTTATAGAACCGTTTATAAGGCATTTATAAAACCGTTTATAAGGCATTTATAAAACCGTTTATAAGGCATTTATAAAACCGTTTATAAGGCGTTTATAGAACCGTTTATGGTGCATTTATAAACCGTTTATAAGGCATTTATAAAACCGTTTATAAGGCGTTTATAAACCCGATTATGGGGCATTTATAAAACCGTTTATAAGGCATTTATAAAACCGTCTATAAGGCGTTTATAAACCCGATTATGGGGCATTTATAAAACCGTTTATAAGGCATTTATAAAACCGTTTATAAGGCGTTTATAGAACCGTTTATAAGGCGTTTATAAACCCGTTTATAGGGCATTTATAAAACCGTTTATAAGGCATTTATAAAACCGTTTATAAGGCGTTTATAGAACCGTTTATAAGGCATTTATAAAACCGTTTATAAGGCGTTTATAGAACCGTTTATAAGGGGCGTTTATAAACCCGTTTATAGGGCATTTATAAAACCGTTTATAAGGCGTTTATAGAACCGTTTATAAGGCGTTTATAAACCCGTTTATAGGGCATTTATAAAACCGTTTATAAGGCATTTATAAAACCGTTTATAAGGCGTTTATAGAACCGTTTATAAGGCATTTATAAACCCGTTTATGGTGCATTTATAAACCGTTTATAAGGCGTTTATAAAACCGTTTATAAGGCGTTTATAGAACCGTTTATAAGGCGTTTATAAACCCGTTTATAGGGCATTTATAAAACCATTTATAAGGCATTTATAAAACCGTTTATAAGGCGTTTATAGAACCGTTTATAAGGGGCGTTTATAAACCCGTTTATGGTGCATTTATAAAACCGTTTATAAGGCGTTTATAAAACCGTTTATAAGGCGTTTATAAAACCGTTTATAAGGCGTTTATAGAACCGTTTATAAGGCGTTTATAAGGCGTTTATAAACCCGTTTATGGTGCATTTATAAAACCGTTTATAAGGCGTTTATAAAACCGTTTATAAGGCATTTATAAAACCGTTTATAAGGCGTTTATAGAACCGTTTATAAGGCGTTTATAAACCCGTTTATGGTGCGTTTATAAACCCGTTTATGGTGCGTTTATAAAACCGTTTATAAGGCGTTTATAGAACCGTTTATAAGGCGTTTATAAACCCGTTTATGGTGCGTTTATAAACCCGTTTATAGGGCATTTATAAAACCGTTTATAAGGCGTTTATAAACCCGTTTATAGGGCATTTATAAAACCGTCTATAAGGCATTTATAAAACCGTTTATAAGGCGTTTATAGAACCGTTTATAAGGGGCGTTTATAAACCCGTTTATGGTGCATTTATAAACCGTCTATAAGGCGTTTATAAAACCGTTTATAAGGCGTTTATAAACCCGTTTATGGTGCATTTATAAACCGTCTATAAGGCGTTTATAAAACCGTTTATAAGGCATTTATAAAACCGTCTATAAGGCGTTTATAAACCCGTTTATAAGGCATTTATAAAACCGTCTATAAGGCGTTTATAAACCCGTTTATGGTGCATTTATAAAACCGTTTATAAGGCATTTATAAAACCGTTTATAAGGCGTTTATAGAACCGTTTATAAGGGGCGTTTATAAACCCGTTTATAGGGCATTTATAAAACCATTTATATGGCATTTATAAACCTTTATGGCATTTATAAACCGTTTATAAGGCATTTATAAACCGTTATGGCATTTATAAACCCGTTTATAAGGCATTTATACAAACCGTTTATAAGGCATTTATAAAACCATTTATAACACATTTATAGAACCGTTTATAAGGCGTTTATAAACCCGTTTATAACACAAACCGTTATGGCATTTATAAACCGTTTATAAACCGTTTGCTCACCATGTATTAAACATGACTCCCACATGTGTAATGTTAGTAAGCTAGTTATTCAGACATGTATATTTAGTTCCTTTAACATCCTGTGTTGTGTGTTGGTTTTATCACTAGGTACTGCTGGAATGTCTACCAATGGCATACCCACCTTGTTGTGGCAAATTACACCGGTCCCTCAACACTTAGAAAGTATAAATAGCACTCACTTTTGATTAGAGATCGCAAAAATACTTTATTAATGATTATTAAATTGTTTATTAATGAGGGAGTAATTATTAATAAAATAAAATGGTAAACATACACTTTATAAAATGCTTAATAAATGGTTAATTATGGCTCCGTGTTACCGGGAAAGGCATTATGTTCCCATTCCACTGACAAGCGGTGAGCCTTGATTACAAAAGGCAAAGCCAGCCAGGCAGCTGTAGCTGTATGGGGGCCCCGAGGGACTGATGGGACAGAGCTAAACGGGATAGAGGAGAACAGAGCGAGAGGGCCACAGGGGAGCTGGGTTCACCCACTGCTATAGTCCTATCTCCTGCTTTGTGGGGAGAGAGGAGGAGAGAGATGAATCCCGGAGTAATACCACCACTGCTATAGGCTAGTCAGATATGAAAGACTGTGCTGTATGAGAGAATAGTAGAGATTGTTATGACTGCCCGGGGCCCCCTTACCCTCCACAGTTTTATGGCTGTCATAAAATACTCTGCTTCTGGGCTCTGTAGTATTCAGATTGGAATGTGACTTTGGAACACAGAGACACTTGGCCAAACTCAGACATCAAAAAGTTGAATAATTGAACAGTATTTCTGTATTCCAAACAGACAGTGGTCCATGGGCAATTAAGGGAACAGACATGTCGAGTTTGTTTAATTTGGTGACCTCATGAAGGACAGGAGAACACATTACTGTTTCTTTAGTTGTATACACTTCCCAATGATGGGGTTTGCATCCCATGAGCACAGACATTATACCCAAACGTCACGGAACGCCCCCTTTCCACAGAGTTAATAAAAGGACACATGACAAAATGTACATTTAGTCAAGAGAACGCAGGGATGGCTACCACTCTATAGACCAAGAAGACTAAGACGTGAGCCGGATGGTGCAAAATGGTTTAAATTACAACTCTACTGAAGGACAAGACCAGAGAACGTGGGGATCATCCCCACACTGAAATGGTTGTGAAATCTACAAACTAAAGACCAATTATTCAGTTTGCGGCTGTTTAAATACTTTAGCCTAGTAAACGCATCCGTTCGAACGACCGAAAGGTACTATGACGTATCCATTATAACAAGCTACAACTAGGAAAGACTTTGAGGACAAACCAGAGACAAACCAGACAAACCAGAGACTTTCTGTAGACTAACTATCCAGCAGATGGATCGGCGACCACTGAGAGAAACAACAAAGACATACACTCGTAAATATGTAAATTGTATTTTCGAATGAGCGACTATGCATGTTCAGAGAGTTAGCATTTCCATGAGCGTAGTCAACTGTATGTACATGCGTCCACTCTGAGTTTCCCGCTCTTGAACTGTCCCCACCCCTTTCCTTTGTCTACCAAGCTGTCATATCAGTTTCTTTGTATCATGTTAGTAACCAATGTATGACCTACTGTGTGTGTGTGTTTGTTTATGTAATTCTGGAATTGATTATAGTTGGTTAGTAAATAAATAATTAAGCCAATTTGTATATCGCTGAATCATGACTAGGGTTCGTGCAGATATCCAAGGGTTTGTGACATTCAGGAATGAGACTGATGAGGTAATAATACATTAATATAAGACACTGATGAGGTAACAATACATTAATAGAAGACTGTAAGATATGAAAATATCTGAGTTAATTTGGGAAATAGAGACTCTTTAAACATTGTCCCATGGTTCCCCAACTTCCTAGTTAATTAAAGTTTACATGATAAGTTTAATCACGTAAGAATAATTACACATAGAGAATTGATTTGATAATATAACAGTCTTCACATTTAATGATGTAGTGTTTCCAAGCGCGTGAATGAGAGCGCGTTCTTTGGTATTTTTCTCAAGTAAAGACAATAACGATTCTCCGTCTTAAATTTGATCATTTATTTACGTATTAGGGTACCTAAGGTTTGATTATAAATGTTGTTTGACTTGTTTGGAAAAGTTTATTAGTAACGTTTGGGATTCATTTTGTATGCATGGAGGGAAACTGGGTGGATTATTGACTGAAGCGTTCCAGCTAAACTTTTTTTATGGATATAAAGAAGGACGTTATTGAAAAAAATGACCATTTGTGATGTAACTGGAACCTTTTGGAGCGCCAACAGAAGAAGATCATCAAAGGTAAGGCATTTATTATATTGCTATTTCTGACTTTCGTGTCGCACCTGCCTGGTTGAAATATGTTTTTCCTGGTTTTGTATGCGGGGCGCTGTCCTCAGATAATCACATGGTGTGCTTTCGCGGTAAAGCCTTTTTGAAATCTGACACAGCGGCTGGATTAACAGGAAGTTAAGCTTTATTTTGATGTATTACACTTGTGATTATATGAAAGTTAAATATTTATAATACTGTAGTTTGAATTTCGCGCCCTGCAATTTCACCAGATGTTGTTTGAGGTGTCCCGCTAGCGGCATGCCTTTCCCAAAGAGGTTTTAACAGTGTCTTCAATAACCTTGACAATCAGAGCATATCAATTTGCTGCATGCAGTCTTTTCAACATTTTAAAATGGAAAAAATAGAAGAATGCATGTTTTTGTGCTTTGTTGAGAATAGAGAAGAAAATGGGAAGTTAAATTGCTGGTAGGACACAGAAGAACACATCCACAGGAAATCTCATTTTTTAAAGTACTAGAGTCTGTCTGTGGGCGACACTACTAGTATAAGGGAGATGTCTATCATAACATGAGGAGTCTACATTCAGAACTTCTCTAAGCTTCATCATCTTGTTTCTCATCTGATCAGGGATGTGAAACTGGGTGTCACTCCTCGGTTCCCTCACTACAGCAACTTTACTTCTGCAATACTTGTGCATGCGAGTCACTTCCCTGCCGAGTTAGCGTGATTAACCATAGATGTGCGCATGCGAGTCACTTCCCTGCCGAGTTAGCGTGATTAACCATAGATGTGTGCATGCGAGTCACTTCCCTGCCGAGTTAGCGTGATTAACCATAGATGTGTGCATGCGAGTCACTTCCCTGCCGAGTTAGCGTGATTAACCATAGATGTGTGCATAGCAAAGAGAACAGTTTATGACTAGGGTGGCTGGACTCTTTGAAAATGTTCAGGGCTCTCCTCTGACACTGCCTGGTATAGAGGTCCTGGATGGCAGGAAGCTTTGCCCCAGTGATGTACTGGGCCGTTCGCACTACCCTCTGTAGTAGAAGTCGGGTTTTTATAACAATCGGTAATCTGCCTTTTTTAACTCCGATTATGAACGATTACATTGCAATCCATGAGGAACCTGCATGGCAGGCTGACCACCTGTTACTCCACGAGGAACCTGCGTGGCAGGCTGACCACCTGTTACTCCACGAGGAACCTGCGTGGCAGGCTGACCACCTGTTACTCCACGAGGAACCTGCGTGGCAGGCTGACCACCTGTTACTCCACGAGGAACCTGCGTGGCAGGCTGACCACCTGTTACTCCACGAGGAACCTGCGTGGCAGGCTGACCACCTGTTACGCGGGTGCAGCGTCAAAAGGACCTTGCAAGGAGCCAAGGTAAATTGCTAGCTAGCATGAAACAACTGATCTTATAAAAAACTATCAATCTTCACATAATCACTAGTTAACTACATATGTTTGATGATATTACTAGGTACACTAGCTTGTCCTGCGTTGCATATAATCAATGTGGTGCCTGTTAATGTATCATCGAAACACAGCCTACTTCAACTTCGCCGAACGGGTGATGATTTAAAATCAATACACAGAGGTACATTTTTTAAAAGAAATTCATGTTAGCAGGCAATATGAACTAGGGAAATTGTGTGACTTCTCTTGCGTTCAGTGCCAGCAGAGTCAGGGTATATGCAACAGTTTGGGCCGCCTGGCTCGTTACGAACTGTGAACTAATTTGCCAGAATTTTACATAATTATGACATAACATTGAAGGTTGTGCAATGTAACAGCAATATTTAGGTTGCCACCCATTCGATAAAATACGGGACGGTTCCGTATTTCACTGAAAGAATAAACGTTTTGTTTTCTAAATACTAGTTTCTGGATTAGACCTTATTAAAGTGTTTATGTGTTTATTATATTAGAATGGAGTCTATGATTTGATATTTGATTTGATTGATTTGTGTTATGTTATAATTAAGTCTAATGATTTGATAAAGCAGTCTGACTGAGCGATGGTAGGCAGCAGCAGGCTTGTAAGCATTCATTCAAACAGCACTTTCCTGCGTTTGCCAGCAGCTCTTAGCAATGCTTGAAGCACAGCGCTGTTTATGACTTCAAGCCTATCAACTCCTGCGATTAGGCTGGCAATACTAACGTGCCTATAAGAACATCCAATAGTCGAAGGTACAGTGTTTATGAAATAGTAATGGTACAGAGAGAAATAGTTGACGCGTCATAATTCCTATAATAACTACAACCTAAAACTTCTTACCTGGGAATATTGAAGAACTGGGAATAATGAACCACCAGCTTTCATATGTTCTCATGTTCTGAGCAAGGAACTTAAACGTCAGCTTTTTTACATGGCACATATTGCACTTTTACTTTCTTCTCCAACACTGTGTTTTTGAATTATTTAAACCAAATTGAACATGTTTCATTATTTATTTGAGACTAAATAGATTGTATTTATGTATTATATTAAATTAAAATAAAAGTGTTCATTGTTCATTCAGTATTGTTGTAATTGTCATTATTACAAATATATATTTAAAAATCGGCCGATTAATCGGTATCAGCTTTTTTTGGTCCTCCAATAATCAGTATCGGTATCGGCGTTGAAAAATCATAAATCGGTCGATGTTCTTTAATGGAAGCCTCTCCAACATAATCAAGTTAGAAGCAGAAATTCCCCAGGGCAGCTGACTAGGCCCCTTACTTTTTCAATCTTTAAGTAAATCTTTGAGTAAAGCCAGTGTGTCTATGTATGCGGATGACTCAACACTATACATGTCAGCTACTACAGCGACTGAAATGACTGCAACACTCAACAAAGAGCTGCAGTTAGTTTCAGAATGGGTGGCAAGGAATAAGTTAGTCCTAAATATTTCTAAACTAAAAGCATTGTATTTGGAACAAATCATTAATTAAACCCTAAATCTTGTAATGAATAATGTGAGAATTTAGCAAGTTGAGGTGAATAAACTGCTTGGAGTAACCCTGGATTGTAAACTGTCATGATCAAAACATATTGAAACAACAGTAGCTAAGATGGGGAGAAGTCTGTCCATAATAAAGCGCTGCTCTGTCATCTTAACAACACTATCAACAAGGCAGGTCCTACAGGCTCTAGTTGTCACACCTGGACTACTGTTCAGTCGTGTGGTCAGGTGCCACAAAGAGGGACTTAGGAAAATTGCAATTGGCTAAGAACAGGGCAGCAAGGCTGGCCCTTGGATGTACACAGAAAGCTAACATTAATAATATGCATGTCAATCTCTCCTGGCTCAAAGTGGACGAGAGATTGACTTAATCACTACTTGTTTTTGTAAGAAGTGTTGACAACCTGAATGCACCGAGCTGTCTGTTTTAACTACTGACACACAGCTCGGACACCCATGCATACCCCACAAGACATGCCACCAGAGGTTTCGTCACTGTCCCCAAGTCCAGAAAATACTATGGGAGGCGCACAGTCTACATAGAGCCTTGGCTACATGGAACTCTATTCCACATCAAGTAACTCATACAAGCAGTAAAATATTTATTTACAAAAAAACACGATAAATATACACCTTAAGAACAGCGGGGACTGTGAAGCAACACAAACATAAGCACAGACACATGCATACACACACACACACACACACAATAACATACGCACTACACACACACACACATTCAATAACATACGCACTATACACACACAC
Organism: Oncorhynchus mykiss; assembly: GCF_057628025.1. Taxonomy (NCBI): domain Eukaryota; kingdom Metazoa; phylum Chordata; class Actinopteri; order Salmoniformes; family Salmonidae; genus Oncorhynchus; species Oncorhynchus mykiss. Next base: position 72,851,822 of record NC_143039.1, on the reverse strand, counting down.
ATTCAATAACATACGCACTATACACACACACACATTCAATAACATACGCACTATACACACACATACACATACAATAACATACGCACTATACACACACACACACAATAACATACGCACTACACACACACACACACACAATAACATACGCACTACACACACACACACACACAATAACATACGCACTATACACACACATACACATGGATTTTGTGTTGTAGAAATGTATTGTAATGTTTTTAAAATTGTATAACTGCCTTCATTTTTGCTGGACTCCAGGAAGAGTAATGGGGATCCATAATAAATGTGAATACAGCCTATTCAAGAGTTGGAGAAGATGTCACTAATTGCAGGTCATAAGTCGACTCAACACTTCACAGTGCAAAGTGCATTCACGCACCATAAAGATGAAATAACCGGTATAACAGATTGCTATTCATTTGATGATTCCAAGCATGGCATCATTTATATGGGAGTGTAACAATTTATGTTACACATTGCCAGGTGTTATTCTGGTGATAGGTCTACCATTGACAGGCGGATGCGTCCTGCGAACCAAGGTAGGCAACTGGTAGGCTATAAAGTATGGAGACCGAGAGACCAAACACCTCTGGTCAGTTACCAGTTCCCGGTAGATATTTCGTGCTGTGGATGCTATCCCTTTACAAATGAACGCGCACAGCAGTCCATGTCGCCCTGATGTCCGTAGCCTACAGTAGGTTAGTAGATATGGGCTACAACACTACATGTGTGTAGCCTACAACACAGGCAATTGGGTGAAGCGAGCCAGACCCTACACACAACGTTTGAAACGATGCCAAGTGTACGACATGGCTGTACACTGTACAGTAATAATGTGACATAGCCTACCTGTGAAATGTTGCAGCGTCGTGCCTTGTACCCAGAGGCTCAGCACTTGCTGCACTGATAGATTGACAGAAAAATCCCTGTTCATGTTTCTGTCGCCGCCGCGGCCGGGGTTCGCACCCCTCTTTGTCAAATGGCTGTACGTGGCTTTTGACGAAGACATCGAGGAGACCGGGGTGGCATGAGCTCGGAGGCGTTATCCCCCGGCGCGCACACCTCTACCGGTGCCTCTGTTTCGGCTTGACGTTGTTCATTTCCGCGCGGGGAAGGTAAGGGCCAACGGCTAGTCTGCTCGTGCTCATTCTCGGACGCAGCGGCGGATTTTTGGAGGCCATGATGAGGATGGGATGGCAGCGCGAGAGAGCATAGCGCACACGGAGGTGTGGTCCTACATCAGCCCGTCTCTCTACATAACCCTTAAAGGGGCCGTCACCGGTTAAAGTGGAGTGTACGCTAAACCTACGAGTTACCGTTATGATATTGTAGCCCTTTATGAATGGTAAACAAAAGATGAGTAATCAGTACAGTAGTGTTTACACTGAAAACGTGCGTAATCATGTGGCACATGTGTGCGTAATTGAGCGGTAAAATTGTGAAAATCAGTGAGAGGACTATTGGCTGTAGTATCCTGCATATTTTTACTATGAAAAGAATGATGCGTTTTTGTATTGCAGGGCGTTGTCTGTGACGTCTCATCGTTGCCGGTACTGTCCATGGTGCTGATTTGCTCCCAGTTGAGTCAATCCTAAAACGCCTGATAAAAGTGGCGGTGGGTAATATCAATAAGAGATATCATATTCAGCAGATCTTATTCTCTATTACCATCATCTGAGTCAATATTAAGATCATCGTTCGGGAATTTATCAGAGAGAAATGTATAAGCTAACATTCCAGAAATAATGATTTCTGCTTTCAAGGCAGATGAGAAGTCTGAAAGCTTCAACTCGACTTTCTATTTGTTTATTTATCAGGGACCTGAACAGCACGATAAGGCACGAGAGCAAGCTATAGAGCTCTTCCCACTATGTGGTCCTTTCAACAAATACATTTTAGGAATTAGATCCATACGTAGCATGTTTTGTATTTCACATCAGGATGGTGGTGAGACTTTTCACTGTATTACTAATAAACATGAAATAACTTAGATTATTCACAGATTCACGATCTCCTCTGAACAGTTGATGTTGAGATGTGTCTGTTACTTGAACTCTGTGAAGCATTTATTCGTTTCTCTTTTCTTATTTGAGCTGTTCTTGCCATAATATGGACTTGGTCTTTGACCAAACAGGGCTATTTTCTGTATAACACCCCTACCTTGTCACAACACAACTGATTGGCACAAACACATTAAGAAGGAAAGAAATTCCACAAATGAACTTTTAACAAGGCACACTTGTTAATTGAAATGCATTCCAGGTGATTACCTCATGAAGCTGGTTGAGAGAATGCCAAGAGTGTGCAAAGCTGTCATCAAGGCAAAGGGTGGCTACTTTGAAGAATGTAAAATGTAAAATATATTTACATAACACTTTTTTGCTTACTTCCTGATTCCATATGTGTTATTTTATAGTTTTGATGTCTTCACTACTATTCTACAATGTAGATAATAGTCTAAATAAATAAAAACCCTTGAATGAGTAGATGTGTCCAAACTTTTGACTGATACTGTATATTTTTTTATATGTAATCTATAAGTATTTTGGGGTTTTTAATGGCTTATTCAACATCTATTGAATGCATAATGCAGCAGTGTAAAATGTATTTTCTTTCTATGTTATCTTTGATAACTATGTCTACATTCATTACCAGAGGAAAATGGTTTACATTTCTGTGGGGGTTTGTTTGTAAGAACAAACTTCTATAGAACTAGACCAATGACACAGTATAACTTTCATTTGAATGATTCAGCATCAACACATTAAACACTGCAAAGAAATGCTAATTTTAGTACAGGATCATTTAGACTGTACTTCAATTTCATAGTCTGGAGGTTGTGAAAGAGAGAGAGAGACAAAGACAGAAAGAGACAGAGATAGAGAGAGAAAGAGAGAAGAGAAACAGAGACAGAGAGAGAGAGAGGGGGGGGAGAGAGAGGAGAGAGGAGACAGAAAGAGAGGAAAGTCAAACAGAGAGAGAAAAGAGGAGAGAAAGATGAGAGACAGAGAGAGAAAAGAGAGGAGAACGAGAGAGAAAAAAACATGAGAGAGAGAGAGAGAGAGAGAGAGAGAGAGAGGGGGGAAGAGAGAGGAGAGAGGAGACAGAAAGAGAGGAAAGTCAAACAGAGAGAGAAAAGAGGAGAGAAAGATGAGAGACAGAGAGAGAAAAGAGAGGAGAACGAGAGAGAAAAAAACATGAGAGAGAGAGAGAGAGAGAGAGAGAGAGAGAGAGGGGGGAAGAGAGAGGAGAGAGGAGACAGAAAGAGAGGAAAGTCAAACAGAGAGAGAAAAGAGGAGAGAAAGATGAGAGACAGAGAGAGAAAAGAGAGGAGAACGAGAGAGAAAAAAACATGAGAGAGAGAGAGAGAGAGAGAGAGAGAGGAGTGGCTGCTATGAAAGTTAACTGTGTTTATGGGTGATCAGGGGTGTATTCATTTTGCAGATTCTGTTGAAATACGTTTCTTAAACGGAAGCAAATGGAACAAAACGGGGATACACATTCCTGAATTTGTTCAATAGAAACTCTCGTATGCAAATGATAGGGAAAATTTGAGTATCATGTAGTAGCCTAAACCTATTGCTATTACATTGAGCTGGGTGAATGGAATATGAACGAGAGTCACCCAATATGCTGTAATAGAAATAAGGACATGCCCATGAAAAATTGTCCTCCCTCATCTTAAACGGCACCAACATCCACTGTCTCACAGACAATGGAGGATGGTATAAAGAATCATAGGAAACCCTATTGTTCTGGTCTGTGATATAAGGTATTGAAATAGATAAGCATTGGATTGCAGTGTGTATCTGACTTCCATAACAACTTGTGAGGAATTCAACTGTGGTAGATGACTGGGAGTGAAGGGAAGTCTTTACTCCATCCCACCTGTCAACTGAAATGGAGGGTCCCGTCTTTAGGTCAACTGAAATGCAGGGGTCCTGTGTTTAGGTCAACTGAAATGGAGGATCCTGTGTTTAGGTCAACTGAAATGGAGGGTTCCGTCTTTAGGTCAACTGAAATGGAGGGTCCTGTGTTTAGGTCAACTGAAATGGAGGGTCCTGTGTTTAGGTCAACTGAAATGGAGGGTCCTGTGTTTAGGTCAACTGAAATGGAGGGTCCTGTGTTTAGGTCAACTGAAATGGAGGGTCCTGTGTTTAGGTCAACTGAAATGGAGGGTCCTGTGTTTAGGTCAACTGAATTGGAAGGTCCTGTGTAAGGTAAATTGAAGTTGGGTGTAGACTAGATAGTGTAATGCGGGGGTGTGATAGTCTGTAGACGAAGAGATGGCCATTCAGAAGGGTAAAGACATACCCACCCTCTGGGCAGTTTAGGTTAGGTTAGTGGGATGAAAGAGCTATTTGACTCGTTCCCACCGGTCTGCCTGCATACATATGATACCCACCTATCTCTGTACGGTGTGAAAACGTCAATGGATATCAGTCATATGATCTAATATGATCTCTGTGAAATGTCCAGATCAAATGCACTGGTACTTTGTAGTGCTTGCCTGGTTTAACAGTGTTGATCATAAAATTGAATATTCATAATCTTCCTTATTATAAAGTTGATGTTTATTTATTAAGGTCAGAAGAATTCAGCTCTGTTTTTGTGATTGAAAAAAATGTATCTGTAAGATAATTTGCATATCAAATACGACCAGCCCGTGTTCTTGTTTAGAAAATGGGATTTAACGAAGCCGGGGCTGAATACAAAAAACAAATGTCACGTAGAAATATGTCAGGGAAACATTTAATGAGTCCCGACCTAAAGGCCAACTGCCAGATTAAAATGTAAAACGTTCCGTTCGAAAAAGAACCCTTGCCTTGTCGATGAATTACAAGCTTCTGTTGTTGACATATTTGGCCACCAGGTGGACACCTACTCCAGTGTTCCTGTAAATCCCTGCTGTACTTTTCCACAGTCTTTCAATTCAATCCCATTCTTGCTTTTATGCTTTTTGTGTGACTCCACCAAGAGGTTGGAAGAAACATCTAGACACTTTATTTTTGCTGTCTTTATTTGTTTGTGCACATTGCAGCACATCAATGACAAATACGGTAGGCTTACACAACAATGCAACATTCTCATTAACTAGGAACACTGAACAATTTGAGTTCACATTATAGCCTTATAGATGTATAATAAATAGATGTATAATGTAATAAATCTATCCACTGTAAAGGATTAAGAGGGAGCTTTCCCGTTTAAACATTCTCCGGTGTGATTTGTTCTGAAACAGGGATTGTTGTCCAACCTGAAAAGTCACAGCCTCGGGTGCTGTACAGACCTGCATTCTGGACACTTTATATGAAGTCTCTTTGATCTCTTCCATTGTGAATCCCTTTGTTTTTCCTGTGTAATTGAATCTGCAAGGTGAGACATTGCCCCAAAACACTTTCACTCATCTATTCATATATGGTCTCTCTCTCTCTCTCTCTCTCTCTCTCTCTCTCTCTCTCTCTCTCTCTCCCCCTTCTTTCACTCCAGGCAGATGGCCTTTGTACAGGTGAGTCATCGGCAGAGGCTTCATCTGGTTAGGATCCCTGTCACAGGACGTTACCTTAACTGGAACCAACCAGAGGATGAGTCAACATCTGTGTTCCAAATGGCACCCTATTCCCTATATAGTGCCCTACTTTCGACCAGGTCCCACAGGACTCTGGTCAAAAGTAGTGCACTATGCAGAAATAGGGTGTCATTTGGGACTCAGGGCCAAGATGCTCCTTTCCTCTATCAGAGCAAGACGTACCCCTACTGTACACTAATTTTAATTTGTTTTCCTGATCAATCGATTGAAAGGTATAACAAGCAACACATTGAACTGGTTGATTGTTTCATGTGACGGGGGGGGAAGGAGGACATGCTGCCACTGGCCTGGTCCTAGATCTGTTTGTTGTGTCTTGCCAACATCTGTGGTGATTGTTTAAAAGGAAATCCCTAGACAGAACAAAAAAAAGACCTGGGACTAGACTAAGAGGACACAAAGAAAAGGCAAAACAGAGTTCTTTCAGTCAGGAGTTTCTTTTGTGTGGAGAACGGCCAGCTAGCCAGCTACAGCAGGCTCCCTAGCCATGTGACGCTGCTGCTTACCTTTGATGATTTCCAAAGGCAGCTGTCCATGAGTTCCCCACTCTAAATCCCAGGTCGAGGTTGAACAGTGTTTGATGTGGTGATCTACTTTATGTCTTACCGAGGGAGCAAATCAGATCTGTACCACCTGAACTCTCTTTGGCTCCTGTATGAAAATAAACACCTGCTCCAGAGAAGCCTGTACCCACACCTGCCACTGACAAAGACTCTAGGCCCCAGGATGACCCAGGATGCATTGGGAAAATCACATGACCTGCCCTTTATTTGTCCCCCCCACTCTATCAAAACCCTTCATCTAATATACATCTATGGCTCTGTTTTAGACAGGTACAGTACATGTTTTTTCATTACAGGCGTGTATTTCCTGTTGGTTTAAATGTGATTACGAATCGTTCCTCCTTTTGCAATCCACTGGGAAAACCCTGTGGTAAGACCACCTATGATGTGCTGTCCTATATGTAATGATAAGGCAGATAAACGCCAGTGAAGAGGATAAGTTGATCAGCTCAGTGACGGTGGCTGGCGGAATACTGTATGATTAGCGGGATTCAGTTCCTGTGAGGGCTCACATCAAAAAGAGTCCCCCACCACTGGCACCATCCATCCACTGTGTGGAACCTTAATTTCACTCTCAGGTCCAGCTTCAGATGTCCCCAATGAATGTCCCCAATTCTGATGTCCCCAATGAAACGAAACAACGCCCTAGGTACTATACTTGTTGTGCTAGGACCTGAGAGAATGGCATGCATCAGATAGAATTAATGATCTGAGTACAGAGATGTTTTTCATGTCCCAACGTGTGTCAGTCTATCATTGGGGGAATTGTTCACGGGAGATTTTTACAGGAGGCATTACCTTGAAAAGTCGATCACAATCAGTGTCAAAGGAATACGGGTCATCGCATTCTTTATGCCTCTGCCATTTAAGATCGAAATTGAATTACTTTACTACCCAAATTGTTTTATGATACTGGACTGATATGGCACACATCTTCAATGGAATGTTTGAGAATTCATTTTAACAGCTTAGGTTTGATTTCATCTGATGCAATCTAATTTAATGGTTCACTTGGTAAACCCAAAACAGAGGCAGGAACTCAGTTTCATTTAGACTAGCTAGACCTACAAAAAATGGGATTGGTAGTAGGAGGAAGGAGTGGAGCCCCAGGCTAAAGGTATGTGGGGATTGTAAACCAGCTAGAGGCAGGACTTCCCAGAAACATGAAAGTTTCCACCTTTTGGCTCAATCCTCCCGAAATAAGCCTGGCTAGCCCAAGGCAAAGTCATCCAGTCGTAACTCGTATCCGGCCTATCAGCGTCTAGGATCTGGGGTAAGGCAGATTCAGGAGGAGGACACAGTGTCCCACATGAGTTGCAGTGTATACAGACACTAGCAGCATCTCAAATGGCACCCTATTCCCTATATAGTGCACTACTTTTCACCAGAGCATACATAAGGAGTAGGGTGCAATTTGGGACGAAGCCACTATCATGTCAGTAAAGTTCATGTAGAAAATAAAAGATTTGTATGTGAGTTAGTGGACTGTATCATTTTAACGCAGGTGGTGCTTAGAGAAAATGACACTGAACCATTGAATACCCTTAGATGTGATATTGTGTTTCTCTCAATTGCCAACAGATAACATCTAAATTACAGGACAAGACCAGTCAAGAGCCTCACAGCCTCTATGTTAGCTACCATCAACAATACAGATCAATGATGCATGGATGCCAAAACATCAAAGTAGAACTGAGACAGTCTGTCAGTCGGTCAGTGCATCAAAGCAGAACTGAGACAGTCGGTCAGTGAACAGTGCATCAAAGCAGAACTGAGACAGTCGGTCAGTGCATCAAAGCAGAACTGAGACAGTCGGTCAGTGCATCAAAGTAGAACTGAGACAGTCTGTCAGTGAACAGTGCATCAAAGCAGAACTGAGACAGTCTGTCAGTGCATCAAAGCAGAACTGAGACAGTCGGTCAGTGCATCAAAGCAGAACTGAGACAGTCTGTCAGTGCATCAAAGTAGAACTGAGACAGTCTGTCAGTGCATCAAAGTAGAACTGAGACAGTCTGTCAGTGCATCAAAGCAGAACTGAGACAGTCGGTCAGTGAACAGTGCATCAAAGCAGAACTGAGACAGTCTGTCAGTGCATCAAAGCAGAACTGAGACAGTCGGTCAGTGCATCAAAGCAGAACTGAGACAGTCTGTCAGTGCATCAAAGTAGAACTGAGACAGTCTGTCAGTGCATCAAAGTAGAACTGAGACAGTCTGTCAGTGCATCAAAGCAGAACTGAGACAGTCGGTCAGTGCATCAAAGTAGAACTGAGACAGTCTGTCAGTGCATCAAAGTAGAACTGAGACAGTCTGTCAGTGCATCAAAGCAGAACTGAGACAGTCTGTCAGTGAACAGTGCATCAAAGCAGAACTGAGACAGTCTGTCAGTGCATCAAAGCAGAACTGAGACAGTCGGTCAGTGAACAGTGCATCAAAGCAGAACTGAGACAGTCTGTCAGTGCATCAAAGCAGAACTGAGACAGTCGGTCAGTGCATCAAAGCAGAACTGAGACAGTCTGTCAGTGCATCAAAGCAGAACTGAGACAGTCGGTCAGTGCATCAAAGTAGAACTGAGACAGTCTGTCAGTGCATCAAAGCAGAACTGAGACAGTCGGTCAGTGAACAGTGCATCAAAGCAGAACTGAGACAGTCTGTCAGTGCATCAAAGCAGAACTGAGACAGTCTGTCAGTGCATCAAAGCAGAACTGAGACAGTCTGTCAGTGCATCAAAGCAGAACTGAGACAGTCGGTCAGTGCATCAAAGCAGAACTGAGACAGTCGGTCAGTGCATCAAAGCAGAACTGAGACAGTCGGTCAGTGCATCAAAGCAGAACTGAGACAGTCGGTCAGTGAACAGTGCATCAAAGCAGAACTGAGACAGTCTGTCAGTGCATCAAAGCAGAACTGAGACAGTCGGTCAGTGAACAGTGCATCAAAGCAGAACTGAGACAGTCGGTCAGTGCATCAAAGCAGAACTGAGACAGTCGGTCAGTGAACAGAGCATCAAAGCAGAACTGAGACAGTCGGTCAGTGCATCAAAGCAGAACTGAGACAGTCGGTCAGTGAACAGTGCATCAAAGCAGAACTGAGACAGTCGGTCAGTGAACAGTGCATCAAAGCAGAACTGAGACAGTCGGTCAGTGCATCAAAGCAGAACTGAGACAGTCTGTCAGTGCATCAAAGTAGAACTGAGACAGTCTGTCAGTGCATCAAAGTAGAACTGAGACAGTCTGTCAGTGCATCAAAGCAGAACTGAGACAGTCTGTCAGTGCATCAAAGTAGAACTGAGACAGTCTGTCAGTGCATCAAAGTAGAACTGAGACAGTCTGTCAGTGCATCAAAGTAGAACTGAGACAGTCTGTCAGTGCATCAAAGCAGAACTGAGACAGTCTGTCAGTGCATCAAAGCAGAACTGAGACAGTCTGTCAGTGCATCAAAGCAGAACTGAGACAGTCTGTCAGTGCATCAAAGCAGAACTGAGACAGTCTGTCAGTGCATCAAAGTAGAACTGAGACAGTCGGTCAGTGCATCAAAGCAGAACTGAGACAGTCTGTCAGTGCATCAAAGCAGAACTGAGACAGTCTGTCAGTCCATCAAAGTAGAACTGAGACAGTCTGTCAGTGCATCAAAGCAGAACTGAGACAGTCGGTCAGTGCATCAAAGCAGAACTGAGACAGTCTGTCAGTGCATCAAAGTAGAACTGAGACAGTCTGTCAGTGCATCAAAGCAGAACTGAGACAGTCTGTCAGTGCATCAAAGCAGAACTGAGACAGTCTGTCAGTGCATCAAAGCAGAACTGAGACAGTCTGTCAGTGCATCAAAGCAGAACTGAGACAGTCGGTCAGTGCATCAAAGCAGAACTGAGACAGTCGGTCAGTGAACAGTGCATCAAAGCAGAACTGAGACAGTCTGTCAGTGCATCAAAGCAGAACTGAGACAGTCGGTCAGTGCATCAAAGCAGAACTGAGACAGTCTGTCAGTGCATCAAAGCAGAACTGAGACAGTCGGTCAGTGCATCAAAGTAGAACTGAGACAGTCTGTCAGTGCATCAAAGCAGAACTGAGACAGTCGGTCAGTGAACAGTGCATCAAAGCAGAACTGAGACAGTCTGTCAGTGCATCAAAGCAGAACTGAGACAGTCTGTCAGTGCATCAAAGCAGAACTGAGACAGTCGGTCAGTGCATCAAAGCAGAACTGAGACAGTCGGTCAGTGAACAGTGCATCAAAGCAGAACTGAGACAGTCGGTCAGTGCATCAAAGCAGAACTGAGACAGTCGGTCAGTGAACAGTGCATCAAAGCAGAACTGAGACAGTCTGTCAGTGCATCAAAGCAGAACTGAGACAGTCGGTCAGTGAACAGTGCATCAAAGCAGAACTGAGACAGTCGGTCAGTGCATCAAAGCAGAACTGAGACAGTCGGTCAGTGCATCAAAGCAGAACTGAGACAGTCGGTCAGTGAACAGTGCATCAAAGCAGAACTGAGACAGTCTGTCAGCGCATCAAAGCAGAACTGAGACAGTCGGTCAGTGAACAGTGCATCAAAGCAGAACTGAGACAGTCGGTCAGTGCATCAAAGCAGAACTGAGACAGTCGGTCAGTGAACAGTGCATCAAAGCAGAACTGAGACAGTCGGTCAGTGCATCAAAGCAGAACTGAGACAGTCGGTCAGTGAACAGTGCATCAAAGCAGAACTGAGACAGTCGGTCAGTGAACAGTGCATCAAAGCAGAACTGAGACAGTCTGTCAGTGCATCAAAGTAGAACTGAGACAGTCGGTCAGTGAACAGTGCATCAAAGCAGAACTGAGACAGTCTGTCAGTGCATCAAAGCAGAACTGAGACAGTCTGTCAGTGCATCAAAGCAGAACTGAGACAGTCGGTCAGTGAACAGTGCATCAAAGCAGAACTGAGACAGTCTGTCAGTGCATCAAAGCAGAACTGAGACAGTCGGTCAGTGAACAGTGCATCAAAGCAGAACTGAGACAGTCTGTCAGTGCATCAAAGCAGAACTGAGACAGTCGGTCAGTGAACAGTGCATCAAAGCACCGCCGCCCCTCGTTGCGTGCCCCGGACTGGGCACCCTCGTTGCGGGTCCCGGACTGGGCACCCTCGTTTTTGGGCTCCGGACTGGGCACCCTCGTTTTTGGGCTCCGGACTGGGCACCCTCGTTGCGGGCCCCGGACTGGGCACCCTCGTTGCGGGCCCCGGACTGGGTACCCTCGTTGCGGGCCCCGGACTGGGCACCCTCGTTGCGGGCCCCGGACTGGGCACCCTCGTTGCGGGCCCCGGACTGGGCACCCTCGTTGCGGGCCCCGGACTGGGCACCCTCGTTTTTGGGCTCCGGACTGGGCACCCTCGTTGCGGGCCCCGGACTGGGCACCCTCGTTGCGGGCCCCGGACTGGGTACCCTCGTTGCGGGTCCTGGACTGGACACCCTCGTTGCGGGTCCCGGACTGGGCACCCTCGTTGCGGGCCCCGGACTGAAGGACGTCGCCAGAGGCTCCGGACTGGAGGCCCTCAAAACATAGAAACACAAAATCATAGAAAACAACATAGAATGCCCACCCCAAATCACACCCTGACCAAAACAAATAGAGACATTAAAAGGTCAGGGCGTGACACTTATCAGGTCAACAGTGCGCTAGAAGGATGTACTGCAGATTCCGCCAGGTGCCACATAGACTAAACCCATTGGTCAAAAGTAGTGCATGAAAAAGTAGTGCATGAAATAGTAGTGCATGAAAAAGTAGTGCATGAAATAGTCAAGTATGTGTGACCACGTTTAACTTCTTGATCTCACAGTATTTAGGATGCAGGAACAGAGTCACTTTACTGTCTGTCTGGACACAATCAGCTCATTGGTCTCTATGGCTACTCTAGTAGATGATGCCTCTTCACTGATAAGATCAGAGAGATTCTATGGATTCTTGTCAGAGATCACTTCCTGTCTTTGACAAAAATCCCCCACAAAGTGGAGTTTCCTGTGTCTGTAGATGAGTGGATTTCCTAGTACACACTGTCATGGCACAAACTTTTTATGTAAGTGTGTACTTTGTAGTACACAGACATTTCATAGTACACCTCTACTCTTTATGTGAATGTGTAGGTAGGTCTGCTATGACCGCATAGGCTCTGTTTGTACAATAAAGTATGTGGGTGTGTACATACTGTACCTATGAAATAATGTCTGTGAGACGTCCTAATATTTAGACTCAGTAGGCTCTTACAGTGTATGTCTGAATGCACGAAAACATTAAGGCTGAGTGAATCACTCTATAAGTTGGCACCAGTTGGACCGTCAGACTAAACAAAGGCTCTGCGGGTTGGAACTCTGATGTCATTCTATGAAGCCATAGTCATTTCAGGCAGGTTGGGACTCTGATGTCTTTTCTATGAAGCCATAGTAATTTCAGGCCGGTTGGGACTCGGATGTCTTTTCTATGAAGCCATAGTATTTTCGATGCCCTTTCTCTATTCATGTGCACTCTCCTATTAATTTTCCAAAACATGCCACCTATAGCGCCAACATACAGTGCGGGACTATGAAACTACACAGGACAGTGCCGTAGCACAACAGGCCACCCATAGCGCCAACATACAGTACGGGACTATGCAACTACACAGGACAGTGCAGTAGCACAACAGGCCACCCATAGCGCCAACATACAGTACGGGACTATGCAACTACACAGGACAGTGCAGTAGCACAACAGGCCACCTATAGCGCCAACATATAGTGCGGGACTATGAAACTACACAGGACAGTGCCGTAGCACAACAGGCCACCTATAGCGCCAACATACAGTACGGGACTATGAAACTACACAGGACAGTGCAGTAGCACAACAGGCCACCTATAGCGCCAACATACAGTACGGGACTATGCAACTACACAGGACAGTGCAGTAGCACAACAGGCCACCTATAGCGCCAACATACAGTACGGGACTATGCAACTACACAGGACAGTGCCGTAGCACAACAGGCCACCTATAGCGCCAACATACAGTGCGGGACTATGCAACTACACAGGACAGTGCAGTAGCACAACAGGCCACCTATAGCGCCAACATACAGTACGGGACTATGCAACTACACAGGACAGTGCCGTAGCACAACAGGCCACCTATAGCGCCAACATACAGTGCGGGACTATGAAACTACACAGGACAGTGCCGTAGCACAACAGGCCACATGATGTAGAGTAGAACAGCCCTGGTCCCTCCCACCTTTGTAAACTTACTTACCCAGTTCAAAAGGGACTCAAAAACTACCAGTACCCCCTCCTCATAGAGAATAGTAACATGAATAGTAACATAGTAAATAGTAATATGAATAGTAACACAGTGAATGGTAACATGAATAGTAACATGAATAGTAACATGAATAGTAATGTGAATAGTAACACAGTGAATAGTAACATGAATAGTAACATGAATAGTAACATGAATAGTAACATGAATAGTAATGTGAATAGTAACACAGTGAATAGTAACACAGTGAATAGTAACATGAATAGTAACATAGTGAATAGCAACATGAATAGTAACATAGTGAACAGTAACATAGTGAATAATAACATGAATAGTAACATAGTGAATAGTAACATGAATAGTAACATATTGAATAGTAACACGAATAGTTACATAGTGAATAGTAACACGAAAAGTAACATAGTGAATAGTAACATGAATAGTAACATAGTAAATAGTAATATGAATAGTAACACAGTGAATGGTAACATGAATAGTAAAATGAATAGTAACATGAATAGTAATGTGAATAGTAACACAGTGAATAGTAACATGAATAGTAACATGAATAGTAACATGAATAGTAATGTGAATAGTAACACAGTGAATAGTAACACAGTGAATAGTAACATGAATAGTAACATAGTGAATAGCAACATGAATAGTAACATAGTGAACAGTAACATAGTGAATAATAACATGAATAGTAACATAGTGAATAGTAACATGAATAGTAACATATTGAATAGTAACACGAATAGTTACATAGTGAATAGTAACACGAATAGTAACATAGTGAATAGTAACTTGAATAGTAACATAGTAAATAGTAACAGTGAATAGTAACATGAATAGTAACATAGTGAATAGTAACATGAATAGTAACACAGTGAATAGTAACATGAATAGTAACATAGTGAATAGTAACTTGAATAGTAACATAGTGAATAGTAACAGTGAATAGTAACATGAATAGTAACACAGTGAATAGTAACATGAATAGTAACATAGTGAATAGTAACATGAATAGTAACATAGTGAATAGTAACTTGAACAGTAGCATAGTGAATAGAAACACAGTGAATAGTAACATAGTGAATAGTAACATAGTGAATAGTAACATGAATAGTAACATAGTGAATAGTAACATGAACAGTAACATGAATAGTAACACAGTGAATAGTAACATGAATAGTAACATAGTGAATAGCAACATGAATAGTAACATAGTGAACAGTAACATAGTGAATAATAACATGAATAGTAACATAGTGAATAGTAACATGAATAGTAACATATTGAATAGTAACACGAATAGTTACATAGTGAATAGTAAAACGAATAGTAACATAGTGAATAGTAACTTGAATAGTAACATAGTAAATAGTAACAGTGAATAGTAACATGAATAGTAACATAGTGAATAGTAACATGAATAGTAACACAGTGAATAGTAACATGAATAGTAACATAGTGAATAGTAACATGAATAGTAACATAGTGAATAGTAACTTGAATAGTAACATAGTGAATAGTAACAGTGAATAGTAACATGAATAGTAACACAGTGAATAGTAACATGAATAGTAACATAGTGAATAGTAACATGAATAGTAACATAGTGAATAGTAACTTGAACAGTAACATAGTGAATAGAAACACAGTGAATAGTAACATAGTGAATAGTAACATAGTGAATAGTAACATGAATAGTAACATAGTGAATAGTAACATGAACAGTAACATGAATAGTAACACAGTGAATAGTAACATGAATAGTAACATAGTGAATAGTAACATGAATAGTAACATAGTGAATAGTAACTTGAATAGTAACATAGTGAATAGTAACATAGTAAATAGTAACATGAATAGTAACATAGTGAATAGTAACATAAACAGTAACATGAATAGTAACATAGTGAATAGTAACATAGTGAATAGTAACATAGTGAATAGTAACATGAATAGTAACATAGTGAATAGTAACATGAACAGTAACATAAATAGTAACATAGTGAATAGTAATGATGTGAAGAGTAACATGAATAGTAACATATTGAATTGTAACATGAATAGTAACACAGTGAATAGTAACATGAATAGTAACACAGTGAATAGTAACATAGTGAATAGTAACATGAATAGTAACATAGTGAATAGTAACATGAATAGTAACATATTGAATTGTAACATGAATAGTAACATAGTGAATTGTAACATGGTGAATTGTAACATAGTGAATAGTAACATAGTGAATAGTAACATAGTGAATAGTAACATGAACAGTAACATGAATAGTAACATAGTGAATAGTAACATAAATAAAAACATGAATAGTAACATAGTGAATAGTAACATGAACAGTAACATGAATAGTAACATAGTGAATAGTATCATGAATAGTAACATATTAAATTGTAACATGAATAGTAACATAGTGAATAGTAACATGAATAGTAACATATTGAATTGTAACATGAATAGTAACATAGTGAATAGTAACATAGTGAATAGTAACATAGTGAATAGTAACATGAATAGTAACATAGTGAATAGTAACATGAACAGTAACAAGAATAGTAACATAGTGAATAGTAATGATGTCAAGAGTAACATGAATAGTAACATATTTAATTGTAACATGAATAGTAACATAGTGAATAGTAACATGAATAGTAACACAGTGAATAGTAACATAGTGAATGGTAACATGAGTAGTAACATAGTGAATAGTAACATGAATAGTAACATATTGAATTGTAACATGAATAGTAATATAGTGAATAGTAACATAGTGAATAGTAACATGAACAGTAACATGAATAGTAACATAGTGAATAGTAACATGAATAGTAACATATTGAATTGTAACATGAATAGTAACATAGTGAATAGTAACATAGTGAATAGTAACATGAACAGTAACATGAATAGTAACATAGTGAATAGTAACATGAATAGTAACACAGTGAATAGTAACATAGTGAATGGTAACATGAATAGTAACATAGTGAATTGTAACATGGTGAATTGTAACATAGTGAATAGTAATATAGTGAATATGTAACAGTATAGACTTTACGTCCGTCCCCTCGCCCCGACCTGGGTGCGAACCAGGGACGCTCTGCACACGTCAACAGTCACCCTCGAAGCATCGTTACCCATCACTCCACAAGTGACGTCACTAATTGAAACGCCACTAGCGCGCACCACCGCTAACTAGCTAGTCATTTCACATCGGCTTCATATAGTAACATAGTAAATATGAAAATGAACTGTAACAAAGTGGATAGTTACATGAATAGTAACATAGTGAATTTTAACACAGTGAATAGTAACATAGTGAATAATAAAATGATTAATAACATAGTGAATAGTAACATGAATAGTGACATAGTGAATTGTAACATTGTGAATAGTAACATGGTGAATTTTAACATAGTGAATAGTAACATGAATAGTAACATAGTGAATTGTAACATTGTGAATAGTAACATTGTGAATAGTAACATAGTGAATTTTAACATAGTGAATAGTAAAATGAGTAATAACATAGTGAATAGTAACATGAAAAGTAACATAGTGAATAGTAACATAGTGAATAGTAACATAGTGAATAGTAACATGAAAAGTAACATAGTGAATAGTAACATGAAAAGTAACATAGTGAATAGTAACATAGTGAATAGTAACATGAAAAGTAACATAGTGAATAGTAACATAGTGAATAGTAACATGAAAAGTAACATAGTGAATAGTAACATGAAAAGTAACATAGTGAATAGTAACATAGTGAATAGTAAAATGAATAGTAACATAGTGAATAGTAACATGAAAAGTAACATAGTGAATAGTAACATGAAAAGTAACATAGTGAAAAGTAACATAGTGAATAGTAACATAGTGAATAGTAACAGAAAAAGTGACATAGTGAATAGTAACATGAAAAGTAACATAGTGAATAGTAACATGAAAAGTAACATAGTGAATAGTAACATAGTGAATAGTAACATAGTGAATAGTAACATGAAAAGTAACATAGTGAATAGTAACATAGTGAATAGTAACATAGTGAATAGTCACATAGTGAATAGTAACATGAAAAGTAACATAGTGAATAGTAACATAGTGAATAGTAACATGAAAAGTAACATAGTGAATAGTAACATCAATAGTAACACAGTGAATAGTAACATAATGAATAGTAACATAATGAATAGCAACATGAATATTAACACATATATACAATGGACACATATATACAAGTTTGGACACACCTATTCATTCAAGGGTTTTTCTTTATTTTATTATTTTCTACATTGCTGAAAAGATTTGGCATGGGTCCTCAGATCCTCAAAAGGTTTGACAGCTGTACAATGGAGAGCAATGGTTGCAACACTGCCTAGTAATGGCAAATAGAGACTGCCAGAGGTCCGGAAAATAGGCCCTCCAATTTGACACACTGAACTCTGTCTGAGAAGTAGTTGGTGAGCCAGGCGAGGCAATCATTTGAGAAACCAAGGCCAACTCTAGATTTGATTTTGGATTGGAGATGTTTGATATGAGTCTGGAAGGAGAGTTTGCAGTCTAGCCAGACACCTAGGTACTTATAGATGTCCACATATTCTAGGTCGGAACAATCCAGGTTGGTGATGCTAGTCGGGCGGGCGGGTGCAGGCAGCGAACGGTTGAAAAGCATGCATTTGGTTTTACTAGCGTTTAAGAGCAGTTGGAGGCCACGGAAGGAGTGCTGAATGGCATTGAAGCTCGTTTGGAGGTTAGATAGCACAGTGTCCGAGGAAGGGCCAGAAGTATACAGCATGGGCTCGTCTGCGTAGAGGTGGATCAGGGAATCGCCTGCAGCAGGAGCAACATCATTGATATACACAGAGAAAAGAGTCGGCCCCAGAATTGAACCCTGTGGTACCCCCATAGAGACTGCCAGAGAACCGGACAACATGCCCTCCGATTTGAACCAGGCAAGGCAGTCATTAGACTGAAACCGAGGCTACTGAGTCTGCTGATAAGAATACGGTGATTGACAGAGTCGAAAGCCTTGGCCAGGTTGATGAAGACGGCTGCACAGTACTGTCTTTTATGGATGGCGGTTATGACATCGTTTAGTACCTTGAGCGTGGCTGAGGTGCACCTATGACCGGCTCGGAAACTGGATTGCACAGCGGAGAAGGTACGGTGGGATTCAAGATGGTCAGTGATCTGTTTGTTGACTTGGCTTTCGAAGACCTTAGATAGGCAGAGCAGATGGATATAGGTCTGTAACAGTTTGGGTCCAGGATGTCACCCCCTTTGAAGAGGGGGATGACCGCGGCAGCTTTCCAATCCTTGGGGATCTCAGATGATACGAAGGAGAGGTTGAACAGGCTGGTAATAGGGGTTGCGACAATGGTTGCAGACAGTTTCAGAAATAGAAGGTCCAGATTGTCAAGCCCAGCTGATTTGTATGGGTCCAGATTTTGCCGCTCTTTCAGAACATCTGCTATCTGGATTTGGGAAAAGGAGAAGCTGGGGAGGCGTGGGCGAGTAGCTACGGGGGGGGGGGGGGGGGGGGGGGGGGCTGTTGGCCGGGTTTGAGTAGCCTAAAGGAAGGCATGGCCAGCTGTTGAGAAATGCTTGTTGAAGTTTTCGATTATCACAGATTTATCGGTGGTGACCGTGTTACCTAGTCTCAGTGCAGTGAGCAGCTGGGAGGAGGTGCTCTTGTTCTCCATGGACTTTACAGTGTCCCAGAACTTTTTGGAGATGCAAATTTCTGCTTGAAAAAGCTGGCCTTTTCTTTCCTGACTGACTGCGTGTATTGGTTCCTGACTTCCCTGAACAGTTGCATATCGCGGGGACTATTCAATGCTATTGCAGTCCGCCACAGGATGCTTTTGTGCTGGTCAAGGGCAGTCAGGTCTGGAGTGAACCAAGGGCTATATCTGTTCTTAGTTCTTCATTTTTTGAACGGAGCATGCTTGTCTAAGATGGTGAGGAAGTTACTTTTAAAGAATGACCAGGCATCCTCAACTGACGGGATGAGGTCAATATCCTTCCAGGATACCCAGGCCAGGTCGAATAGAAAGGCCTGCTCGCAGAAGTGTTTTAGGGAGCGTTTGACAGTGGACCCAGGGTGGTCGTTTGACCGTGGACCCGTAGCGGATACAGGCTGAGATTGAGGGCATCTAGCTTAGATTGTAGGACTGCCGGGGTGTTAAGCATATCCCAGTTTAGGTCACCTAACAGAACAAACTCTGAAGCTAGATGGGGGGCGATCAATTCACAGATGGTGTTCAGGGCACAGCTGCGAGCTGAGG
The DNA here is from genome assembly GCF_057628025.1 of Oncorhynchus mykiss. Lineage (NCBI taxonomy): Eukaryota > Metazoa > Chordata > Actinopteri > Salmoniformes > Salmonidae > Oncorhynchus > Oncorhynchus mykiss. The sequence continues at coordinate 72,832,089 of NC_143039.1, read as the reverse complement.
GTGGTCGGTAGCAGGCGGCAACAGTGAGAGACTGATTTCTGGAGAGATTAATTCTTTAAATTAGATGTTCGAACTGTTTGGGCATAGACCTGGAAAGTATGACAGAACTTTGCAGGCTATCTCTGCAGTAGATTGCAACTCCTCCCCCTTTGGCAGTTCTATCTTGACGGAAAGTGTTATAGTTGGGTATGGAAATCTCCAAATTTTTGGTGGACTTCCTAAGCCAGGATTCAGACATGGCAAGGACATCAGGGTTGGCAGAGTGTGCTAAAGCAGTGAGTAAAACAAACTTAGGGAGGAGGCTTCTGATGTTGACATGCATGAAACCAAGGCTTTTTCGATCACAGATCAACAAATGAGGGTGCCTGGGGACATGCAGGGCCTGGGTTTACCTCCACATCACCCGAGGAACAGAGGAGGAGTAGGATGAGGGTGCGGATAAAGGCTATCAAAACTGGTCGCCTAGAGCGTTGGGGACAAGCAATAAAGGAGCAGATTTATGGGACAAAGGAGGTATCAGAGGTGTGAGGAGTGGAACTAGGGGATCCATTGTAAACTAAAACAATGATAACTAACCTGAACAACAGTATACAAGGCATATTGATATTTGAGAGAGACATACAGCAAGGCATAAAGTAATCGCAGGTCTTGATTGGGAGAGCTTGCTAAAACAACAGGTGAGACAACAACAGCTAGTTAGCTAACACAACAACAGCAGGTAAAATGGCGATGACTAGGCAGAGAGGGTCGGATTAACTACACACAGAGCCTGAGTTCGCGGCTGGGGCCGACAGATAAAACATAAATAAACAAAATGGAGTACCGTGATTAATGGACAGTCCAGCAGGCATCAGTTATGTAGCCAAGTGATCCTAGTGTCCAGGAGGCAGCAGTAGATGGAACAGGGAAGCCGCCACTACGCTAGCACGCGGGCGACACAGCGTTTAAAGTTAGAGGCCCGGGGGTGGTAGGGGGTGTCTACCACAGCAGATGGAGTAGGCACAGCAGATGGAGTATTCGTCGGCAGACCAGTCGTGGTGGTGCGGCGGGGGGTCTGTTTCGTCAGAGAATCCAAGCCAGATGGCGAAAGAGGTATTGTAGAATTTAGTTTGCTAGCAGGGAGATGTGCCAGGCTCACGGCTAACCAGTGCTAGCTTTGTGGCAGTGGCGTTAGCCAAAGTCCAGAGTTTACAGCAAGGATCCGGTGGAGTATTGGGCTCTAGCCGTGTATGATTGGGGTTCAGGTGAACAGCTGAGTAGGCCGGGAGGTGGGCCTCAGGGATAGCTTCGGTACTGGGTGCAAGCTAGCTGTGAAGATCAGAAGTAGTGGTCCAGGGTGTCACGCCCTGGCCTTAGTATTTTGTGTTTTCTTTATTATTTTGGTCAGGCCAGGGTGTGACATGGGTGATTTATGTGTCTTGTCTTGTCTAGGGGTTTATTAGATTTATAGGGTTGTATTTAGTAGAGTTGTCTAGGAAAGTCTATGGTTTCCTAGAGTGGTTCTCAATCAGAGGCAGGTGTTTATCATTGTCCCTGATTGGGAACCATATTTAGGCAGCCATATTCTTTGAGTATTTTGTGGGTCATTGTTCCTGTCTCTGTGTTTTGCACCAGTTAGGACTGTTTTCGGTTTTCCACGTTTTCTTGATTTGTATAAGTATATTGTTCACGTTATCATCTTTATTAAAGATGTTTATAAATAACCACGCTGCGTTTTGGTCCGCCTCTCTTTCACCAGAAGAAAACCGTAACACAGGGATTACGGCAGGAATCCGACGTTGTTGTGGAGAGACAGTTCGATACTGGTAGACTGGCGAGTATTATCCAGGCTAAAAAGGGCTGGCTGTGCAGAAGGTAAAAGCCGCTAGCAGTGGCTAACAATGACTAAACAGCTTGTAGCTAATTAGCTGGTTAGCTTCTGGAGATTCCTGAATGTATTCTAAAATTAAAAATAATAGCGATTCCGTATCACATTGGGTGAGGCAGGTTACCGGGAGGTATAATCGAATTAAAAATCGAAAAGAGATTGAAAATAAATATGGGTCCAGTGAGTGGTTGGGCTGGCTGGGGACACGGCGATTCAGACAGTTAGCAGGCCTGTGCTAACAAGCTAACAGTTAGTAGGCCGGTGCTAAACAAGCTAGCAGATAGCAGACCGGGGCTAAACAAGCTAGCAGTTAGTAGACTGGGGTAGGCTAGCAGTTAGAAGGCCGGGTTAGCAAGCAAGCAAGGGCTAGAAAGTTAGCCTTTGGGGGACGTCGCGATGGGGTTAAGTCTGTTTTTGCCTCTTCATGCGGTGACGTCGATAGACCGGTCGTGGAATTAGTAGTGTTCCAAGTAGCTCTAGGTAGCTAGCAGGCCTAGCTGGTTAGCATAATGGGCCTTCAGTGGGCGTCGCGCCTGAGGGGCCTGTTGGAGTCCTCGGGCAGATTGTGTCGGTATTCCAGTCGTAGGGGATCTGCGGGGTTCCATGCCCCGTACCGGCTGTAGAAGGGGTCCGGATATTGTAGCCCAGGAGTATGCTTCGGTGGTAGCACAGGAGCTCTGGCCGGGCTAGCTTCAAGCTAAGTGGATGGAAACGCTAGCCAGGAGTAGTCATCCGGGGTTGCTGTTAGCTAGTTGTGAAGATCCAGATGAAAATGTTCAGTTTGCGGTGGGAATCCGGGGGTAAAAATAATAGGTCTGTTATGCTCTGGTTAGAGTCACGTTGTTCGAACTGGCGAGAGCTATTCGAGCTGAAGGTTAGCTGATGACCGCTGGCAATGGTTTGCTGACTGATAGCTGGTAGTTAGCTGGCTAGCTTCAGTTGAGGGGTTCCGGATCCAAAGTAAATATAAATACTTTAGAGAAAAAAGCAAATCCACGCTACATTGGGTGAGGCGGGTTGCAGGAGAGTATTTAGATGTTGAGGTTTAGCAAAATATTTTTTTTAAATATGCGAAGAAAAATATATATATTCATCACTGTTGCAGTCATTAATATGTAAATTATATTATTTACTTGTTTTTATTTCACTCAATGGTTGTGCTGCTGTTCCCCCTATGGTAATTCCACCCCACCCCCTCAAGCCTTTACTCTGCCTCCGCCCCAATGGACGTATCTATTCGTCACTGCCACAGTTGTTATGACTTATACAGTGGTATATCTATTCGTCACTGCCACAGTTGTTATGACTTATACAGTGGTATATCTATTCGTCACTGCCACAGTTGTTATGACTTATATAGTGGTATATCTATTCGTCACTGCCACAGTTGTTATGACTTATACAGTGGTATATCTATTCGTCACTGCCACAGTTGTTATGACTTATATAGTGGTATATCTATTCGTCACTGCCACAGTTGTTATGACTTATATAGTGGTATATCTATTCGTCACTGCCACAGTTGTTATGACTTATATAGTGGTATATCTATTCGTCACTGCCACAGTTGTTATGACTTATATAGTGGTATATCTATTCGTCACTGCCACAGTTGTTATGACTTATATAGTGGTATATCTATTCGTCACTGCCACAGTTGTTATGACTTATATAGTGGTATATCTATTCGTCACTGCCACAGTTGTTATGACTTATACAGTGGTATATCTATTCGTCACTGCCACAGTTGTTATGACTTATATAGTGGTATATCTATTCATCACTGCCACAGTTGTTATGACGTATATAGTGGTATATCTATTCGTCACTGCCACAGTTGTTATGACGTATATAGTGGTATATCTATTCGTCACTGCCACAGTTGTTATGACTTATATAGTGGTATATCTATTCATCACTGCCACAGTTGTTATGACTTATATAGTGGTATATCTATTCGTCACTGCCACAGTTGTTATGACTTATATAGTGGTATATCTATTCATCACTGCCACAGTTGTTATGACTTATATAGTGGTATATCTATTCATCACTGCCACAGTTGTTATGACTTATATAGTGGTATATCTTTTCGTCACTGCCACAGTTGTTATGACGTATATAGTGGTATATCTATTCGTCACTGCCACAGTTGTTATGACTTATATAGTGGTATATCTATTCATCACTGCCACAGTTATGACTTATATAGTGGTATATCTATTCATCACTGCCACAGTTGTTATGACTTATATAGTGGTATATCTATTCGTCACTGCCACAGTTGTTATGACTTATATAGTGGTATATCTATTCGTCACTGCCACAGTTGTTATGACTTATATAGTGGTATATCTATTCATCACTGCCACAGTTGTTATGACTTATATAGTGGTATATCTATTCGTCACTGCCACAGTTGTTATGACTTATATAGTGGTATATCTATTCGTCACCGCCACAGTTGTTATGATGTATGTAGTGGTATATCTATTTCTATTGTTTTTATGACCATTGTCATTATTTTATTTCATAAGTTCTGCATGTTGGAGCTCGAAGCCTAAGATTTTCATTGTACCTTGCAATTACACCTGCAACCCTGTACATGTGATTATCAAACACTCTGAATCTGAACAACAATGAGGGTAATTGCAACAATCACACGGTTTCCTCTCTGGCACATGGTTTTGTGTACAGTAACCCCATCTTTGTCCACAGTGTGACCGATGAGAGGATCCATGGCCTGATAATGACAATGAGTTTTCAAAACACCACAAATGGATCACCTCAATTCCAAGGTCAAACAGCCTGACTACCTGGACCCATGTGACTAAAAAAATACCTAATGACATGTGCCGCGTTCACGTGCTAGTTCGGAAACTCGCACATTTCCAACTTGCTAAATGGTTGAAAGTGGCACGTGTATAACTACAACCAGTTAGCAAGTCGTACATTTCAGAGTTTTCTAGTTCCAAGTAGCATGTGAACGCGGCAATATTTATTTTAAAAAACAAAATGTTCCACCTTTATTTAACCAGGTAGGCCAGTTGAGAACACCTTTATTTAACCAGGTAAGCTAGTTGAGAACACCTTTATTTAACCAGGTAGGCCAGTTGAGAACACCTTTATTTAACCAGGTAAGCTAGTTGAGAACAAGTTCTCATTGAAAAATGCGACCTGGCCGAGATAAAGCAAAGCAGTGTGACACAGACAACAACACAGAGTTACACATGGAGTAAACAATAAACAAGCCAATAACACAATAAACAAGTCAATGACACAGTAGAAAAAAGAAAGTCTATATACAGTGTGTGCAAAAGGCATGAGGAGGTAGGCAATAAATAGGCCATAGAAGCGAATAATTACAATTTAGCAGATTAACACTGGAGTGATAAATGAGCAGATGATGATGTGCAGGTAGAGATACTGGTGTGCAAAAGAGCAGATAAGTAAATAAAATAAAAAACAGTATAGGGATGATGTAGGTAGATTGGGTGGGCTATATACAGATGGACTATGTACAGCTGCAGCGATCGGTTAGCTGCTCAGATAGTTGATGTTTAAAGTTGGCGAGGGAAATAAAAGTCTCCAACTTCGAGATTTTTGCAATTGGTTCCAGTCACTGGCAGCAGAGAACTGGGAGGAAAGGCGGCCAAATTAGGTGTTGGCTAAGGGGATGATCAGTGAGATATACAGTGCCTTGCGAAAGTATTCGGCCCCCTTGAACTTTGCGACCTTTTGCCACATTTCAGGCTCCAAACATAAAGATATGAAACTGTATTTTTTTTGTGAAGAATCAACAACAAGTGGGACACAATCATGAAGTGGAACGACATTTATTGGATATTTCAAACTTTTTTAACAAATCAAAAACTGAAAGATTGGGCGTGCAAAATTATTCAGCCCCCTTAAGTTAATACTTTGTAGCGCCACCTTTTGCTGCGATTACAGCTGTAAGTCGCTTGGGGTATGTCTCTATCAGTTTTGCACATCGAGAGACTGACATTTTTTCCCATTCCTCCTTGCAAAACAGCTCGAGCTCAGTGAGGTTGGATGGAGAGCATTTGTGAACAGCAGTTTTCAGTTCTTTTCACAGATTCTCGATTGGATTCAGGTCTGGACTTTGACTTGGCCATTCTAACACCTGGATATGTTTATTTTTGAACCATTCCATTGTAGATTTTGCTTTATGTTTTGGATCATTGTCTTGTTGGAAGACAAATCTCCGTCCCAGTCTCAGGTCTTTTGCAGACTCCACTTCTTCCAGAATGGTCCTGTATTTGGCTCCATCCATCTTCCCATCAATTTTAACCATCTTCCCTGTCCCTGCTTAAGAAAAGCAGGCCCAAACCATGATGCTGCCACCACCATGTTTGACAGTGGGGATGGTGTGTTCAGGGTGATGAGCTGTGTTGCTTTTACGCCAAACATAACGTCTTACATTGTTGCCAAAAAGTTCAATTTTGGTTTCATCTGACCAGAGCACCTTCTTCCACGTGTTTGGTGTGTCTTCCAGGTGGATTGTGGCAAACTTTAAACAACACCTTGCGTATTCGGCCCCCTTGAACTTTGCGACCTTTTGCCACATTTCAGGCTTCAAACATAAAGATATAAAACTGTATTTTTTTGTGAAGAATCAACAACAAGTGGGACACAATCATGAAGTGGAAAGACATTTATTGGATATTTCAAACTTTTTTAACAAACCAAAAACTGAAAAATTGGGCGTGCAAAATTATTCAGCCCCTTTACTTTCAGTGCAGCAAACTCTCTCCAGAAGTTCAGTGAGGATCTCTGAATGATCCAATGTTGACCTAAATGACTAATGATGATAAATACAATCCACCTGTGTGTAATCAAGTCTCCGTATGAATGCACCTGCACTGTGATAGTCTCAGAGGTCCGTCAAAAGCGCAGAGAGCATCATGAAGAACAAGGAACACACCAGGCAGGTCCGAGATACTGTTGTGAAGCTGGATTTGGATACAAAAAGATTTCCCAAGCTTTAAACATCCCAAGGAGCACTGTGCAAGCGATAATATTGAAATGGAAGGAGTATCAGACCACTGCAAATCTACCAAGACCTGACCGTCCCTCTAAACTTTCAGCTCATACAAGGAGAAGACTGATCAGAGATGCAGCCAAGAGGCCCATGATCACTCTGGATGAACTGCAGAGATCTACAGCTGAGGTGGGAGACTCTGTCCATAGGACAACAATCAGTCGTATATTGCACAAATCTGGCCTTTATGGAAGAGTGGCAAGAAGAAAGCCATTTCTTAAAGATATCCTTAAAAAGTGTTGTTTAAAGTTTGCCACAAGCCACCTGGGAGACACACCAAACATGTGGAAGAAGGTGCTCTGGTCACATGAAACCAAAATTGAACTTTTTGGCAACAATGCAAAACGTTATGTTTGGTGTAAAAGCAACACAGCTGAACACACCATACCCACTGTCAAACATGGTGGTGGCCTGCTGGGCCTGCTCCCTGCTTTTCTTCAGCAGGGACAGGGAAGATGGTTAAAATTGATGGGAAGATGGATGGAGCCAAATACAGGACCATTCTGGAAGAAAACCTGATGGAGTCTGCAAAAGACCTGAGACTGGGACGGAGATTTGTCTTCCAACAAGACAATGATCCAAAACATAAAGCAAAATCTACAATGGAATGGTTCAAAAATAAACATATCCAGGTGTTAGAATGGCCAAGTCAAAGTCCAGACCTGAATCCAATCGAGAATCTGTGGAAAGAACTGAAAACTGCTGTTCACAAATGCTCTCCATCCAACCTCACTGAGCTCGAGCTGTTTTGCAAGGAGGAATGGGAAAAAATGTCAGTCTCTCAATGTGCAAAACTGATAGAGACATACCCCAAGCGACTTACAGCTGTAATCGCAGCAAAAGGTGGCGCTACAAAGTATTAACTTAAGGGGGCTAAATAATTTTGCACGCCCAATTTTTCAGTTTTTGATTTGTTAAAAAAGTTTAAAATATCCAATAACTGTCGTTCCACTTCATGATTGTGTCCCACTTGTTGTTGATTCTTCACAAAAAATACAGTTTTATATCTTTATGTTTGAAGCCTGAAATGTGGCAGAAGGTCGCAAAGTTCAAAGGGGCCGAATACTTTCGCAAGGCACTGTAGCCAAGTGATCATAGGATCCAGGGGGCAGCAATAGAAGGAACAGGGAAGCAGCGGAGTATTCGCTACTACGCTAGTGCTAAAGTTAGTAGCCTGGGGCTAGTGGAAGCGTCTGCTCTGATGTCCGACGGAGGACGGTTGAAGGCACAGTGGATGGGGTATTCGTCGGCAGACCAGTCGTGGTGGTACGGCGGGACGCCGTGTCGACAAAGGATCCAAGCCAGATGGCGAAAGAGCTATTGTAGTTGTAGTAATTTAGTTTGTCTTTGAAAATCCTGGGCTAGACAAACACCTTGTCAGTCCAGTTACCATATAAGGCTATACTGTACTATATTCACACTCAGAGCAAAACATACTTTGTTGTATAAACTCTACTACACAAAATGGAAACATTAAGAAGAGAATGGGAAAAAGGAAAAATATCCTTTGTAATTGTTTGACTATATCTTTAGAACATAACATGTTGATCCATCTGTTTCTGTGTGTGTCCAATGCTAACAGGTGAAACCACAACTGTTACGTGGGTTACAGAAGCCAGGACTACGTCCAAATGGAACCCTTTAAAGTGCACTATTGGGAACAGGGTGCCATTTGGGATGCGTGTCCAGAGCACTAGCTGTGCCCAGGGAAAGAGATTACGTCATGGGTACTAGACTGTGCCAGCCAGCCAACCACTGACTGACTGCATGGTTAAAAATTACAGGGCATATCCGAAGTAAAGCATGGGGTGGGTACACTCTGTGCATGAACAAACAGGAAACATTTGTGGCTGATGAGATCTGTCACTAAAGAATGGCAATTTTGTTCTTTCCATGATCCCCTCTCCGTTTCTATGTTGAGTTTGATTGCAATGGCATTCGACCATGCTGTCTATAATCATAATGCAAACATTCGAGTATATTTGGTCCTGAGCTAAAGGGAAGTCAATTATTTGGTCATTTTGGATTCCAGTGTTATACTGTAGTAATGTCATTTGTATGGAGTGTTATTCATTCGTTTATATTTAGGAAAGTTTAATTTATTTCTACTCGTATCATCTTTGTGGAAATCATTCTGTCTCACCAGGTTAATCACTAATTGGACCTTAATCCACGGAGACATAATATCATGGTAGAAGCCCGTGTTTACTGAACCCAGTAGTTCAGGTGTACAGATAATCTAACTTCTAAAACCTTGTTTTCTTACAGTAGTTCAGGTATACTGATAGTCCAACTTCTTATTTCTTGCGCTCTATCTCTCTCTCTTTCTCTTACTCTCTCAGGACTCTCTTTCTTTCTCTCTCTCTCTCAACTCCTCTCTTTTCCCTGTTTCTCCCCCCCCCCCCCCCCCCCCCCTAAGTGTATTGAGGCTGGGGATCGGGTAGCAACAACGGATGCACCCATTTCTCTTGCCTATAGTTTCAGTGCCGAGCTGAACTGCTCTCTCACGTTTTGCTCTTGGGGGGCCTCTTATTTATGGGTTAGTTGACGAGTCTCAGATGAATGATACCGTTTAAGATTCCGGGAAAAGGGAAGTGCGTCCCAAATGGCACCCTATTCCCTACATAGTGCACTACTTTAGACCAGAGCCCTATGGGGTCAGATCAAAAGGAGTGGGCTATAAAGGGAATAGGGTGCCATTTGGGATGCAAGCAGGAGTCCAAACAGCAAAACAGCTCCTTCCCCATCTGTCCTTACCTGTACCTCTGGGACCTGGACACAATGGCTACTTTATCAAGCACTGTACTTTACTGTTTTTCACCAAGCACATTTCAAAGACCTTTAAATATCCTGGGATTCTCTGACCAGTATAACACCATAGGATGAAACAGTGAGGTCTAGACCGACACATTTACAACCTGACTGTTGTTCCTCCTCTCTCCCTCAGAGAGTTCTAGAATGAGAAGAAACCAGTTGCACTGGGGCAGTTTAATCTGCCTTGGAGTTCAGCAGGTTCTAGCTAAGCTAGCTAACAGTGTTGGAAAGTAGTTTGTGTGTTTCAAGTTTCAAGTGTTATTAGTTGTATATACGGGATACACATGGTATACATCACCCAAACAAATGCTTACACACAGGTTCCTTCTCGACAATGCAACAACACTAAATAGTAAAATATAAGAAAATATAAGAATAAGAACATAAAGTAAACAGCTCAGTAGAATATAATAGACATTTTAGCATATGTATAATACAGGAAGGCACGATTGATAGTCCAATATTTACACATTTATTTGGGAGGGGGAGGGGGGTCAGGTGTAAATTGAGCAGTATAATAAGAGTCTGGCAGCAACAGTTGTAATGTGTGTGTGTGTGTGTGGACGTGTAAGCGAATGTGTGCTACGGTGTGGAGAATCAGAGCTGGTGGTCTGTCCAGTTCATGTGTTCAGCATGAACTGGATGGCTTGTAGACAGAAACTGTCTCTGAGCCTGTTGGTATGAGACATCATGCTCCGATACAGTCTGTCCGATGGTAAGCTAGAGAACAAGCTCGTGGCTGGGATGTGTCGAGTAGGTTTCACGTGGATGTCCTGGATGGGAGCACGGTCCCAGTGATGTACTGAGCGTTCTTCACCGCCCGCTGGAGGGCATGGATGGAGCAATAGCCTTACCAGGCCACGATGCAACTGGTCAGGAGGCTCTCGATGGTGCACTGGTAGTGTCTGGCGAAGACTCAGGGTTGCATGCCAGATTTCTTCAGCCACCTTAGGAAGTAGAGACGCTGTTGCACCCTCTTGACAAAAGTGGTGGTGTTGGTGGCCCATGTCGAGTCCTCAGTGATGTGGACCAGGAGGAACTTAACTTGCACGTGTGGCTTGCATGTGTGATTGTGTGTGTTTGAACTGAAGCATTCCAAGGGGTGAGACCGAGACTACCTGATTTCCCCACCATGTTTAGCAGATCAGGTCACTGGGCTTAAACCATGCAGGTCCTGATCCCTGGGTCACTGGGCTTAAACCATGCAGGTCCTGATCCCTGGGTCACTGGGCTTAACCCTGCTGTGTAAACCATGGTAAAGACACCCAGGTAAAGGGGTGTGTGTCCTGTTATAAAGTGTGTAGGGGTGTGAGTAAGTGTGTGGGTACGTATGTGTTTGTGTCTGTGTATCTGTGTGTGTGTGTGTGTGTGTGTGTGTGTGTGTGTGTGTGTGTGTGTGTGTGTGTGTGTGTGTGTGTGTGTGTGTGTGTGTGTGTGTGTCTCTCTCTGTGTGTGTATCTGTGTGTCTGTGTATCTGTGTGTTTGTGTATCTGTGTGTCTGTGTCTGTGATTGCATGTGTGTGTGTGTGTGTGCCTGTGTATCTGTGTGTGTGTGTGCATACGTGTGTGTGTCCTGAAGAGGCCAGTCCTCTCTCAGAACCCACTGGATCTCTAATGACAGCCTCTGAAGTACGGAGCTGTTCTTCTCTCATCAGAGCCTCAGAGACCTCAGCAGGATGGGACACTGTCCATAATCTACCCACATAGGCAACTCAGGCTCCCATCTCTTGCTGTTAGTGGTGAGCTGGCGAAAACCTTGCACCCAGTGAGCCTTGAAGAGACTCAGGAGACTCAAGAGAGGCACTTCTAGGCTGTGTCCCAAATGTCACCTTATTTACTATCCGGTATAGTGCACTACTATCGACAAGGGCCTATAGGACTCTGGTCAGAAGTAGTGCCCTATCTAGGGAAAAGGGTTTGCACTCAGAGAAAGAACACTGACTTAGGATCTGGTGACATCAGATGAGCTGGATGAGGTACGACCGACCGATCAACCACGTTATATAGATGACATCTGTCTAGTGCAGCACCACCACCGCAGAGCCAGATGTCCATCATAGCAGGGTTTCCATGTCAAATTTCCTATATGCAGCGAAGGATCCCACCTCTCTCTAAGTAGTGCACTATGGAGAGGATAAGGGTGCCATTTGGGACACAGGCCTTTTTACATCATGACACTCGTGAACCCCAAACCGCAGAGCTTTCACCACGACGACAAACCTCTCGGGGGAAAAAAAACCTTGCTGGTCATCCCGAGAAAGTACAGATCTGTGGGTTAGTGGAAGAATATGATTAGATAAACATATGACGAGGCTGCAGCTAGTTTAATCATGAAGGGGTGATGAGAGGGGAGGGAGGGAGGTAGGGAGGGAGAAGGAGGGAGGCAGGGAGGTAGAAAGAGAGACACTGGGAGGCAGTTGGGGGGCGGGGGGGGGCACAGGAATCTCAAGGTACAACTCTGTTCCTGTGAGGCTGGCTGGGCTGGTCATGGCTCCTGTGAGGCTGGTTGGGCTGGTCAGGGCTCCTGTGAGGCTGGTTGGGCTGGTCAGGTTCTTCTGTGAGACTGGTTGGGCTGGTCAGGGCTCCTGTGAGGCTGGATGGGCTGGTCAGGGCTCCTGTGAGGCTGGGTGGGCTGGTCAGGGCTCCTGTGAGGCTGGTTGGGCTGGTCAGGTTCTTCTGTGAGACTGGTTGGGCTGGTCAGGGCTCCTGTGAGGCTGGATGGGCTGGTCAGGGCTCCTGCTCAGGGCTTAAAGAGGATGAAAAAGGACATTAATCTGTGTGGAGCGGCAGCAGCAGTGACGTCCACAGAGCTAGATAAAGCTGTTTATTAAACACAGGCTGGCTGATCACTGAGCTGAGGCCGTCTGCCTGCCCTGCCTGTCTGGCATCCTGTCTCCCTGTCTGCCCTCGCCTCAGCCTGTCTGCCTCTCCCTGCCTGTCCTCGCCTCAGCCTGTCTTCCTGCCTGTCTGCCTCTCCCTGCCTGCCCTCGCCTCAGCCTGTCTTCCTGCCTGTCTGTCTCTCCCTGCCTGCCCTCGCCTCAGCCTTTCTGAGCTATTTTAGACCACAAGAGAGTCCTGTGTAAGAGGAGAGGAGACAGTGGCTGCAGTCCAAACACATTATTTTTACCCCCTCAGCGCTCACGCTAGCCACTGTCCCTTGGGAGAATCCCAGTCGAAACTGGATGCAGTTTGATTGCCATCTTAAATCGAGGTCCAATTCACTAACGTTGACCCCTCAGCCCTCGATTTAGCTCGAGGGAGCGGATGAACAACTTCGTCACTTGCGGGGTTGATATGACCCACAATTCAATGTAAACTGTAGTGACTGTAGTCATTCTATTAAAACACTCACTCCCTGAAACTTGCTTCCCGACTCTCAACGCACATCGTTACAAAAACGTCATTCAACAACTGAGGGTTTAGGGCCGAGGCCTGTCTACTTTGAGTTTAAAACACAGCCAGTTTATAGGGGACAAGTCACACCTGGCCGTGCTCTCAGTGATCATTGTTTCATTTGGCATCTCTTTTAAGTCTTTGATAATCCTAAGAAGTGAGAAATGGTTAATGTACCCCCCATCTCATGCTTTGAAGAGTGTGTGTGTGTGTGTGTGTGTGTGTGTGTGTGTGTGTGTGTGTGTGTGTGTGTGTGTGTGTGTGTGTGTGTGTGCATTATGCATAACTCCTTGTAGTAGCCCTTATTAGCAGAACTTTCCCTCTCATTCCCCTAAAAGCCAACTCTTACATTCCCCAAGACGTCTTCCCGGTTTCTTCTTAACTCCTCGTTGTTTTTGACAGTTTGAATACGCAGACGTTCATCCATTACATGATCGATGCAGGTTTTTCCCAGAAGCCTGATTCTGATGTGGCAATGAAAGGCGTCCTTCAACAAAAAATCCACTACATTGTCGTTAGCGTTGGCTAGCCATTCGGGTAGAGAAAACTGCACTCTGGTAGCTAGCTAGCTACTTTCTACTAAACTTAGCAAGGTAAATTGAAAAAAATTGCACAAACTCAAGACAAAACATTTTCTAAAATGGTCTAAAACCAAGAACCATATATATAATCTACTTTGTCCGTCTCCTGTAGTTTGAAGAAACTACTTTGAATTGAAAAATATCCAACTGTCACTATTCACTATCTAAATCTCAATCTGTCCAACAATGTCACCATCTCACCAAGCTTCTAAAATTACACACTACTGCAGACCTTCAATGCGAAACAGTGTGTTTTTGTCAGGTATTTGGTAACGTGAATGTATTTAGGGATGGATGAACCTTTCACCGCAGTGGGCTGAATCGGGGTCCACACAGAGTGATTCTTGGTAGTCTTGAACAAATCTACTTTGAAACCAAAGTATACACCCGTATACACACATGGAAATGGGCTTAAGAAAATAACACACATGTTACATGTCAGGTATAGAGTTGAAATGAATTTCATTTGGAGTTTGCATCCCAATATTGCACTTTTTATACTGAAATATAACAAAACCGTTTGACATAGAAACATCGGATTTTCATCTGGTTTTGTTGAAAGAACATTATAAATGATGAAATTATGATTTTGGTCATTGACTGCAAGAAAGGGCTACATCCGTATCACAGGAACATTGCCTTAAAATTTAAATCAAGCTATAACTAAGGAACATTGCCTTTAAATCTAAATCAAGCAATAACTAAGGAACATTGCCTTAAAATGTAAATCAAGCTATAACACGGGAACATTGCCTTTAAATGTAAATGAAGCTATAACATGGAAACATTGATTGAAATTTAAATCAAGCTATAACTAAGGAACATTGCCTTTAAATGTAAATCAAGCTATAACGTGTAACATTGCCTTTAAATTTAAATCAATCTACAGATTAAATCCAGCCTTAGCATAGTTTTATGTTTTAGATTTATCTAAAAAAAAGTATAACTTTTTTAATGTAATTTTTTTTACTGTATATTTCAGAACTTCACTGAGTAGGATTGTCCTCCCCTTCCTCCTCTAAGGAGCCTCCACTGGTGTGTGTGTGTGTGTGTGTGTGTGTGTGCTGTATGTGCTGTATGTGCTGTATGTGCTGTATGTGCTTTGGTGCATTCATGCGGCAGGTAGCCTGGCGGATAGGGGCGTTGGGCCAATAACTGAAATGTTGCTGGATCAAATCCCTGAGCTGATAAGGTAAAAATCTGTCATTCTGCCCCTGAACAAGGCAGTTTACCCACTGTTCCTCGGACCGCCGAAGACGTGGATGTCGATTGTGGCAGCCCCCGCACTGCCCTGATTCAGAGGGGTTGGGTTAAATGTGGAAGACGCATTTCAGTTGAAGGCATTCAGTTGTACAACTGACTAGGTTGTCCCCCTGTTCCTGTGTGCGTTGTGTGCATGCATGTGTGTCTTACAAAAACACTAGAAAACCACCAACCTTATAAAGATGCTCCTCATACTCTTTCCTGAGTATTTTTACCTTTCATAGATTCTGTTGTTTGGCCACAGCCAGGACTTGTGAGGACAGAACAGTCCATCGATAAACCCCCTAAGAGACATGCCCATCTGGGCTGGAGGCTGACATTGCTGTCATTTTGAAGTGCATCCTGGGTAGTAGGAAGTTGTTGTTTTAGGAAGGGACAGAAGCCCAGAAACTATATTTGTCCTCAGTTGGTGAAGCCAAATAAACAAATGAGTCAGGCTGTGTTCCACATGGCCCCCTAGTCACTAGATATTGCACCAGGGGCACAACTTTCACTGGGGACGCAAAAATGCATTTCTGAAATTGCATTTTTGTCCCACCCAGTTTTATAGTTAGAATGTGATACAAAATAGGGGAACGGTGTGCTTTAGGACCATGCGGACGTCTCCGAGCGGTCGGGTAGGCTGTTTAGAGTGTTCATCTGACTGGATAAAAACATATATTTAAAAAAAAAATGAAAAATACGTCCTCCCCACATCTAAAACCAAAGCTGCACCCCTGTATTGAACTACTTTTACCCAGGCTCTGGTTATACTATGGGCTCTGGTCAAAAGTAGTGCACTATATAGGGAATAGGGCTCTGGTCAGTAGTGCACTATATAGGGAAAAGGGGTCTGGTCAGTAGTGCACTATATAGGGAGTAGGGTGCCATTTGAAACATTGACAAACTCATCAGTCAGTCTCTCAAATGAAACCCCAGCTGTAGCTGCCAGTCTGTCTCATCAGTCAGTCTCTCAAATGAAACCCCAGCTGTAGCTGCCAGCCTGCTAGCCTCTCATCAGTCGGTCTCTCAAATGAAACCCCAGCTGTAGCTGCCAGCCTGCTAGCCTCTCATCAGTCAGTCTCTCAAATGAAACCCCAGCTGTAGCTGCCAGTCTGTCTCATCAGTCGGTCTCTCAAATGAAACCCCAGCTGTAGCTGCCAGCCTGCTAGCCTCTCATCAGTCGGTCTCTCAAATGAAACCCCAGCTGTAGCTGCCAGCCTGCTAGCCTCTCATCAGTCGGTCTCTCAAATGAAACCCCAGCTGTAGCTGCCAGCCTGCTAGCCTCTCATCAGTCGGTCTCTCAAATGAAACCCCAGCTGTAGCTGCCAGCCTGCTAGCCTCTCATCAGTCAGTCTCCCAAATGAAACCCCAGCTGTAGCTGCCAGCCTGCTAGCCTCTCATCAGTCAGTCTCCCAAATGAAACCCCAGCTGTAGCTGCCAGCCTGCTAGCCTCTCATCAGTCAGTCTCCCAAATGAAACCCCAGCTGTAGCTGCCAGCCTGCTAGCCTCTCATCAGTCAGTCTCCCAAATGAAACCCCAGCTGTAGCTGCCAGCCTGCTAGCCTCTCATCAGTCAGTCTCCCAAATGAAACCCCAGCTGTAGTTGCCAGCCTGCAAGCCTTTCTCATCAGTCAGCCTCCCCAAAAAATCCCCAGCTGTAGCTGCCGGCCTAACAACCTGTCTCATCAGTTAGCTGCCAGCCTGCCAGCCTCTCATCAGTCAGTCTCCCAAATGAAACCCCAGCTGTAGCTGCCAGCCTGCCAGCCTCTCATCAGTCAGTATCCCAAATGAAACCCAGCTATAGCTGCCAGCCTACCAGCCTGTCTCATCAGTCACAGATGCCAGCCTGCCAGCCTGTCTCATCAGTCATAGATGCCAGCCTACCAGCCTGTCTCATCAGTCACAGATGCCAGCCTGCCAGCCTGTCTAATCAGTCATAGATGCCAGCCTGTCTCATCAGTCATAGATGCCAGCCGGCCAGCCTGTCTAATCAGTCATAGATGCCAGCCTGTCTCATCAGTCATAGATGCCAGCCTGCCTCATCAGTCATATATGCCAGCCTGTCGCATCAATCATAGATGCCAGCCTGACAGCCTGTCTCATCAGTCATAGCTGCCAGCCTGTCTCATCAGTCATAGATGATAGCCTGCCAGCCTGTCTCATCAGTCATAGCTGCCAGCCTATCTAATCAGTCGTAGCTGCCAGCATGTCAGCCTGTCTCATCAGTCATAGATGCCAGCCTGTCTCATCAGTCATAGCTGCCAGCCTGTCTCATCAGTCATAGATGATAGCCTGCCAGCCTGTCTCATCAGTCATAGATGATAGCCTGCCAGCCTGTCTCATCAGTCATAGCTGCCAGCCTGCCAGCCTGTCACATCAGTCATAGATGCCAGTCTGCCAGCCTGTCTCATCAGTCATAGATGATAGCCTGCCAGCCTGTCTCATCAGTCATAGATGCCAGCCTGCCAGCCTGTCTCATCAGTCATAGATGCCAGCCTGCCAGCCTGTCTCATCAGTCATAGATGCCAGCCTGCCAGCCTGCCTCATCAGTCATAGATACCAGCCTGTCTCATCAGTCATAGCTGCCAGCCTGTCTCATCAGTCATAGATGCCAGCCTGTCTCATCAGTCATAGATGCCAGCCTGTCTCATCAGACATAGATGCCAGCCTGTCTCATCAGTCATAGATGATAGCCTGCCAGCCTGTCTCATCAGTCATAGATGCCAGCCTGCCAGCCTGTCTCATCAGTCATAGATGCCAGCCTGCCAGCCTGTCTCATCAGTCATAGATGCCAGCCTGCCAGCCTGTCTCATTAGTCATAGATGCCAGCCTGTCTCATCAGTCAAAGGTGCAGCCTGTCTCATCAGTCATAGATACCAGCCTGCCAGCCTGTCTCATCCGTCATAGATGCCAGCCTGCCAGCCTGTCTCATCAATCATAGATGCCAGCCTGCCAGCCTGCCTCATCAGTCATAGATGCCAGCCTGCCAGCCTGTCTCATCAGTCATAGATGCCAGCCTGTCTCATCAGTCATAGATGCCAGCCTGCCAGCCTGTCTCATCAGTCATAGATGCCAGCCTGTCTCAGTCATAGATGCCAGCCTGTCTCAGTCATAGATGCCAGCCCGTCTCATCAGTCATAGATGCCAGCCTGTCTCAGTCATAGATGCCAGCCCGTCTCATCAGTCATAGATGCCAGCCCGTCTCATCAGTCATAGATCTAGCTGCCAGTGTTAACGTTCTCCTCTCTGTTTCTTCTTCTCTTTTTCTAAACATTCTAATCAGATGGAGTCATTAGCATGTGATTATGCAGCCGTCTGATGTGGAATCCTTTATGACAGGGACAAGAGATGTGAAAGTAATCTGCCTTTAGTTGAGAGCAAATCTCATTTAAAATGCAAATCAGTAGTGTAATTAAGTCGGCGATGCAGTAGTACTCACGGCACAGCTGTGGAAGAGCCAATCAGCTGCCTCCCCATGCATTCTAATGGAGCCTCCCAGAACAAATAGGAATGGACTGTTTGCCACAAAATCTGAGATTACACACACACACACAGATTCACACACGGAATCATACACACACACCTGCGCACACACAAACAAACCCTGCTGCTAAGCCAGATGAGTTGCTTGCACTAAGATGAGAGTTAGTTTACTAATTAGCCTGGCTTAGGGAAAGTCAACTTTGTGAAATGTGGTTCAAAGCAGCAGGGTATTTGCCAGCTTGGTGTGAGAGTGTGTTCAGAGTAGCCACGTAAACCAGAGATATATACAGTGCCTTCGGAAAGTATTGAGACCCCTTGACTTTTTCCACATTTTGTTACGTTACAGCCTTATTCCAAAAATGGCCTTGTTTATAGAGGCATTTCACAGTGACTGACAGGACACACCATCTCTCTGTGATTATAATGATGGGGGTTTGCTTGCTCAGGTGAAACCACACACAGCCATTAGGTCATTCACAAACACAGCAGCTCCTGTCTGTCTGTTCTTCCACTCACTCACTCCCCTCCTCCATCTCTCCCACTCCCAATGGTTCCTCTCTTCCTTCTCCTACTCAACCACTCCCAATGATACTTCAGAGTGTCCCCAGGGTTGTACCCCTACAGGGAGAGAGGGAACCAGATGGACCAATCCAACAATTAGAAACACACACACACACAGCGGGAACTGCAGCTAATCCTTCCTAAAAAAGCTACCAGTATGAGTCAAGCCTGTGGGTGGTCTGTGAATGGTCAGGAACTGCTGTTCTTCTGGCTAATTGGTTTTCATGCAGTCTGACCACCATCTCCTCTCTGCTTAACTGAACAGTGAACTCAAAATCACCATCTCCTCTGTGCTTAACTGAACAGTGAACTCAAAATCACCATCTCCTCTCTAAGAAAGAGAGATTCTCTACTCCAGTGCTCTTTTCGTTATGTTTATTTTCGTTAAATCCACAGACAGCAGAATTAGGATTGGATCCCCCATCCCCCAAAATTCTCCAGTGAACCCCTAGGGCTCGGCCCATGGTTCTCTCCAGGACAGCGTTCCAAATGGCACCCTATTTACTATGTAGGTAAGCAGGGGACGATAGACACGAAAATTATTGACACCGACCACACATCGCAAGCATTTTTGCTGATATCGTCCCATTACAATAAGTAGCCTATCTTGGAGAAATGTGAAGTTTGAAATTAAAATAAGTAGCCTATCTTAGAGAAATGTGAAGTTTGAAATTAAAATAAGTAGCCTATCTTAGAGAAATGTGAAGTTTGAAATTAAAATAAGTAGCCTATCTTAGAGAAATGTGAAGTTTGAAATTAAAATAAGTTTTGCTAACATGGGCCATAACCATTAAACAGGTAGTAGTAGTTTAAAGGACGAATAATACAAGACTGTAACATTAAATGTTACACTTCTCATTCTATCTATTGTCATCAGTTCAGGTCATTTATCACCATATAGATTTGTCTCTGTACTGTATATAGTGCACAGCTTCAAATCAAATCAGATGTTATTGGTCACATACATGTGTTTAGCAGATGTTATTAGTCACATGTTTAGCAGATGTTATTGGTCACATATACATGTTTAGCAGATGTTATTGGTCACATGTTTAGCAGATGTTATTGGTCACATGTTTAGCAGATGTTATTGGTCACATATACATGTTTAGCAGATGTTATTGGTCACATATACATGTTTAGCAGATGTTATTGTCACATATACATGTTTAACAGATGTTATTGGTCACATATACATGTTTAGCAGATGTTATTGGTCACATACATGTGTTTAACAGATGTTATTGGTCACATACACATGTTTAGCAGATGTTATTGGTCACATATACATGTTTAGCAGATGTTATTGGTCACATACACATGTTTAGCAGATGTTATTGGTCACATACACATGTTTAACAGATGTTATTGGTCACATACACATGTTTAGCAGATGTTATTATTCACATACACATGTTTAGCAGATGTTATTGGTCACATATACATGTTTAACAGATGTTATTGGTCACATGTTTAGCAGATGTTATTGGTCACATACACATGTTTAGCAGATGTTAATGGTCACATATACATGTTTAACAGATGTTATTGGTCACATGTTTAGCAGATGTTATTGGTCACATACACATGTTTAGCAGATGTTATTGGTCACATACACATGTTTAGCAGATGTTATTGGTCACATACACATGTTTAGCAGATGTTATTGGTCACATATACATGTTTAGCAGATGTTATTGGTCACATACACATGTTTAGCAGATGTTATTGGTCACATATACATGTTTAACAGATGTTATTGGTCACATATACATGTTTAACAGATGTTATTGTCACATACACATGTTTAGCAGATGTTAATGGTCACATATACATGTTTAACAGATGTTATTGGTCACATGTTTAGCAGATGTTATTGGTCACATACACATGTTTAGCAGATGTTATTGGTCACATACACATGTTTAGCAGATGTTATTGGTCACATGTTTAGCAGATGTTATTGGTCACATACACATGTTTAGCAGATGTTAATGGTCACATATACATGTTTAACAGATGTTATTGGTCACATGTTTAGCAGATGTTATTGGTCACATACACATGTTTAGCAGATGTTATTGGTCACATACACATGTTTAGCAGATGTTATTGGTCACATACACATGTTTAGCAGATGTTATTGGTCACATATACATGTTTAGCAGATGTTATTGGTCACATACACATGTTTAGCAGATGTTATTGGTCACATATACATGTTTAGCAGATGTTATTGGTCACATACACATGTTTAACAGATGTTATTGGTCACATATACATGTTTAACAGATGTTATTGGTCACATATACATGTTTAACAGATGTTATTGTCACATACACATGTTTAACAGATGTTATTGTCACATACACATGTTTAGCAGATGTTAATGGTCACATATACATGTTTAACAGATGTTATTGGTCACATGTTTAGCAGATGTTATTGGTCACATACACATGTTTAGCAGATGTTATTGGTCACATACACATGTTTAGCAGATGTTATTGGTCACATGTTTAGCAGATGTTATTGGTCACATACACATGTTTAGCAGATGTTAATGGTCACATATACATGTTTAACAGATGTTATTGGTCACATGTTTAGCAGATGTTATTGGTCACATACACATGTTTAGCAGATGTTATTGGTCACATACACATGTTTAGCAGATGTTAATGGTCACATACACATGTTTAGCAGATGTTATTGGTCACATATACATGTTTAGCAGATGTTATTGGTCACATACACATGTTTAACAGATGTTATTGGTCACATATACATGTTTAACAGATGTTATTGGTCACATATACATGTTTAACAGATGTTATTGGTCACATACACATGTTTAACAGATGTTATTGGTCACATATACATGTTTAGCAGATGTTATTGGTCACATATACATGTTTAACAGATGTTATTGGTCACATATACATGTTTAGCAGATGTTATTGGTCACATATACATGTTTAACAGATGTTATTGTCACATACACATGTTTAGCAGATGTTATTGGTCACATATACATGTTTAACAGATGTTATTGGTCACATATATATCAGATGTTATTGGTCACATATACATGTTTAACAGATGTTATTGGTCACATATACATGTTTAGCAGATGTTATTGGTCACATATACATGTTTAACAGATGTTATTGGTCACATATACATGTTTAACAGATGTTATTGGTCACATATACATGTTTAACAGATGTTATTGGTCACATATATATCAGATGTTATTGGTCACATATATATCAGATGTTATTGGTCACATATACATGTTTAACAGATGTTATTGGTCACATGTTTAGCAGATGTTATTGGTCACATATACATGTTTAACAGATGTTATTGGTCACATGTTTAGCAGATGTTATTGGTCACATATACATGTTTAACAGATGTTATTGGTCACATGTTTAGCAGATGTTATTGGTCACATATACATATTTAGCAGATGTTATTGGTCACATATACATGTTTAACAGATGTTATTGGTCACATACACATATTTATCAGATGTTATTGGTCACATGTTTAGCAGATGTTATTGGTCACATATACATGTTTAGCAGATGTTATTGTCACATACACATATTTATCAGATGTTATTGGTCACATATACATGTTTAACAGATGTTATTGGTCACATATACATGTTTAACAGATGTTATTGGTCACATACACATATTTATCAGATGTTATTGGTCACATGTTTAGCAGATGTTATTGGTCACATATACATGTTTAGCAGATGTTATTGTCACATACACATATTTATCAGATGTTATTGGTCACATATACATGTTTAGCAGATGTTATTGGTCACATACACATGTTTAACAGATGTTATTGGTCACATATACATGTTTAACAGATGTTATTGGTCACATACACATATTTAACAGATGTTATTGGTCACATATACATGTTTAACAGATGTTATTGGTCACATATACATGTTTAGCAGATGTTATTGGTCACATACACATGTTTAACAGATGTTATTGGTCACATATACATGTTTAACAGATGTTATTGGTCACATATACATGTTTATCAGATGTTATTGGTCACATATATATCAGATGTTATTGGTCACATACACATGTTTAGCAGATGTTATTGGTCACATATACATGTTTAGCAGATGTTATTGGTCACATACACATGTTTAACAGATGTTATTGGTCACATATACATGTTTAGCAGATGTTATTGGTCACATATACATGTTTAACAGATGTTATTGGTCACATATACATGTTTAGGAGATGTTATTGGTCACATATACATGTTTAGCAGATGTTATTGGTCACATGTTTAGCAGATGTTATTGGTCACATATACATGTTTAACAGATGTTATTGGTCACATATACATGTTTAACAGATGTTATTGGTCACATATACATGTTTAACAGATGTTATTGGTCACATATACATGTTTAGCAGATGTTATTGGTCACATACACATGTTTAGCAGATGTTATTGGTCACATATACATGTTTAACAGATGTTATTGGTCACATATATATCAGATGTTATTGGTCACATATACATGTTTAGCAGATGTTATTGGTCACATATACATGTTTAACAGATGTTATTGGTCACATATACATGTTTAACAGATGTTATTGGTCACATATATATCAGATGTTATTGGTCACATATACATGTTTAACAGATGTTATTGGTCACATGTTTAGCAGATGTTATTGGTCACATATACATGTTTAACAGATGTTATTGGTCACATGTTTAGCAGATGTTATTGGTCACATATACATGTTTAACAGATGTTATTGGTCACATGTTTAGCAGATGTTATTGGTCACATATACATATTTAGCAGATGTTATTGGTCACATATACATGTTTAACAGATGTTATTGGTCACATATACATGTTTAGCAGATGTTATTGTCACATACACATATTTAACAGATGTTATTGGTCACATATACATGTTTAACAGATGTTATTGGTCACATACACATGTTTATCAGATGTTATTGGTCACATACACATATTTATCAGATGTTATTGGTCACATATACATGTTTAGCAGATGTTATTGGTCACATACACATGTTTAGCAGATGTTATTGGTCACATATACATGTTTAACAGATGTTATTGGTCACATATACATGTTTAGCAGATGTTATTGGTCACATACACATGTTTAGCAGATGTTATTGGTCACATATACATGTTTAACAGATGTTATTGGTCACATATACATGTTTAGCAGATGTTATTGGTCACATACACATGTTTAACAGATGTTATTGGTCACATATACATGTTTAACAGATGTTATTGGTCACATACACATGTTTAACAGATGTTATTGGTCACATATACATGTTTAACAGATGTTATTGGTCACATATACATGTTTAACAGATGTTATTGGTCACATACACATGTTTAACAGATGTTATTGGTCACATATACATGTTTAACAGATGTTATTGGTCACATATACATGTTTAACAGATGTTATTGGTCACATACACATGTTTAACAGATGTTATTGGTCACATATACATGTTTAACAGATGTTATTGGTCACATATACATGTTTAGCAGATGTTATTGGTCACATATACATGTTTAGCAGATGTTATTGCGGGTGTTGGGAAACGTTTGTGTTTCTAGCTCCAACGGTTCAGTAATATCTAACAATCCACAACAATACACACAAATCTAAAAGTCAAAGAATGGAACTAGCAATGTTGCATAGACTAAAATGACTTTTTACCGGGGGCCCATAATAGTGCACTAGATAGGGAATAAGGGGAATATTTGGGACGCTGACCTCAATTTCCCACCGCGTCCCCCATAAATGTCTCGTCCCCACTAGTAAATCTCCTGCAGCAGGACAGGCCAAGAACGTGACCATGAGGAATTACAAACGTCTGGGTAGCGTCTCCTGGAGAAACTACCCGTCCCCAGCCAGCGAATGGTTTAAAAGAATTGCCTCAGCCAGCCAATGGTTTTAAAGAATTGCCTCAGCCAGCCAATGGTGTACAAGAGTTGTTTAAGAAGATGAGTAGAGGATAATGGCTACTGTAGGTTGAATGTTCTCACACCGAAACTGGATGACAGACTGTATAACTGTGCCGTTTCTATGTCCAGGACTCATCTAACATGTTGGTCTGTTATATGGCTGAGAGGGTCATAACTGTGCCGTTTCTATGTCCAGGACTCATCTAACATGTTGGTCTGTAATATGGCTGAGAGGGTCATAACAGTTACAGGGACTGTATAGCTTTTCAATCAAACACTATTACCAGTAATCATTTCCATCAATTCTGTTAATTTTTTTTGTGCAGATAGAACAAACACGTTCATTTATACAATCTATGCTTTCTTTCAGTATATCAATTGTATTTTTATATTTGACTTCATTTTCATTTTTTTTCATTTTTTTTTTTACCAATCAGTGTTGGCCAGTGTTACCATGCAGCAATGATGTCACACTGTGAGACGGTCAACTGTAAACGGTTTCTCTCCCTCTGTCACACTGGGCTTCTACGAAACGGCAGCTCGGACACGGGGGCAGCTGTGGGAAACGGCCATGTCAGACTCCTTCCTCTCGTCACCGTGGCAACATCTGCAGCAGCATAACCTTGCTGAACTTCACAGAAGAATACATCAGAAAGGAAACCTGAATGCATGTATCTCAAATGACTACCCTGTTCCCTACACTGTAGTGCACCATGTAGGGTATAGTGTGCCATTTGGGACACACTACATCGTTCTAGTCTGCCAGCTCAACAACAACTATCCGAAAACATACTCCCAGGCTAGTGCGTGGTCCCAGAGCGGTTATGGGAACATGGTGTGCTGTCAGTCAGTCAATATGAGGTGAAGAGACTGATCCTCAGGGCTTGTCTGTCTGTCTGGAAGAGGAGGGGTGTGAGAGATAGATATGTGTTGAGAGGCGGGGGATTGGGGGCCGGAGGGGGGGATGGTTGGGAGGGGAGAGATTGGGTTGTAAGTTTCACAGACTCTCCATAGCTACATGTCTAGACTGTAGATTACATTTGTACAGTTTGTCTCTCACTTCATATGTTGCAGACACACAAACAGAGGTTTAGAAAAACAGGTCAACTTTACGTAGAAACAACCACCATGTATCTACATTGTAGAACATTACACACTCTTTCATACACACACACGACACAGCTATACTCTTGCTGGGGTCAGACTAAATGCCTAAGGCATTGTCAGTGCAGTATGATGTGTCACAGAGTGTCACACAGAGTATGACGTGGCACTTGACCCGAGTCATGACACCATGCCACAGGCCATCTCTCTACTCCATAGCCTGTGATTCATCCGAACAAACCGAATGTCCCTCCGTACCATGTGTCACCAGACACCTGGGACATCCAACGGACGTTGGTGTATTGGGTGACAGTCATCCATGCTCCTCACCACACCTATACTAATCCCTATCCCCAAGGGGGGGCACATGTCACAACCTCACAGTGTAGAACAGTGGGCACATGTCATCCCTGTTCTCTGTTTCTGCATCCCAAACGGCACCCTATTCCCTATGTAGTGAGCTGCTTTTGACCAGGGCCCATAGGTGTCTGACCAAAAGTAGTGCACTATATAGATGATGAGGGTGCCATTTGGGACTCAGCCTTTGTGTTCCCACCAGGTTCCCTCAGGACCCTGTGGGCCGACTAATAACCAAGTGACGGACAGGCACAGACACCTCATCTCTCTTGTGTTTCAAAGTGGATCTGTGTAAGGTTACGTTCTCTTCTGCAGGGTAGGGAATCTTTTTTAAATGTATTCCCAGGATAGAGAGGGGAATGGGAATAGCCCCTGTCTGTGTTGTCATGGGCAGACCATTGGGAACTTTAGATACTTGAGATCTTTCCCGCTCTCTGCGCAGGATCCAGGCTGTAGTGATCACAGCACGCTAGGATATCACCTTTCAGTACCACAGGTTCTGGAAGGCGGTTTTTACGCTGGAGAGAGTCTTATCGCTTATCAGACACTGATTATAAAAATGGCCTCTCATAGTTGATGTGCCTGGGCACACCTGGGGCATGTGTAGGTATCATCATACTACATTACACAGTCATTGTAAGTAAGCAGCTTTGTCTGAGCCAGAAAGACCCATAAATTGTAATTTATAAAGGTTTATCCTTTGGTACAAGATTAAGACAAATCTGTGATAAAATATTGAAATTATCAAATTTACTGGTATCAAAGCCACAGAGAAAAAAAAGTATTCTTCTACAAGGCCTATATTAGATTATTATTAATATTAATACTTATTCATATATTAATATTATCTGTGAACATAGGGGCCCAAGCCCAGTCATCACCAACATGTGTTTTTCTCTTCTGAGCTGCCTCTCTGAGACAACAGCTCCTCTCCTCCAACATCTCCAGTCTCTGAGACAACAGCTCCTCTCCTCCAACTTCTCCTGTCTCTGAGACAACAGCTCGTCTCCTCCAACTTCTCCTGTCTCTGAGACAACAGCTCCTCTCCTCCAACATCTCCTGTCTCTGAGACAACAGCTCCTCTCCTCCAACATCTCCTGTCTCTGAGACAACAGCTCCTCTCCTCCAACATCTCCTGTCTCTGAGACAACAGCTCCTCTCCTCCAACATCTCCTGTCTCTGAGACAACAGCTCCTCTCCTCCAACATCTCCTGTCTCTGAGACAACAGCTCCTCTCCTCCAACATCTCCTGTCTCTGAGACTACAGCTCGTCTCCTCCAACATCTCCTGTCTCTGAGACAACAGCTCCTCTCCTCCAACATCTCCTGTCTCTGAGACAACAGCTCATCTCCTCCAACATCTCCTGTCTCTGAGACAACAGCTCATCTCCTCCAACATCTCCTGTCTCTGAGACAACAGCTCCTCTCCTCCAACATCTCCTGTCTCTGAGACAACAGCTCCTCTCCTCCAACATCTCCAGTCTCTGAGACAACAGCTCCTCTCCTCCAACATCTCCTGTCTCTGAGACAACAGCTCCTCTCCTCCAACATCTCCTGTCTCTGAGACAACAGCTCCTCTCCTCCAACATCTCCAGTCTCTGAGACTACAGCTCCTCTCCTCCAACATCTCCAGTCTCTGAGACAACAGCTCCTCTCCTCCAACATCGCCAGTCTCTGAGACTACAGCTCCTCTCCTCCAACATCTCCAGTCTCTGAGACAACCACCACCATTAGACTGTTCGGACTGAGGACCTCCTACCATTACACTGGAAGGAATGAGGACCACCTTCCACTATTAAACTGTTAGGACAGAGGCAAATCAGGCTTATCAACACCTGGCATTGGGTTGTATTGTGGGAGGGCCACAGCAGTGTGGTGGTTTAAGCACGCATGATGATTCACTGGTGTGTGTGTGTGTGTGTGTGTGTGTGTGTGTGTGTGTGTGTGTGTGTGTGTGTGTGTGTGTGTCTTTAGTTATCTTTCACAATAATGTGTGACTGAAAGCTGTTTTTAGCAGTAGCTGACTGTTTCTCAGCAGCTGTGGGTTTTAAGGAAGGAAATGACCCATTGGAAGACGTCATTTATAAAGGTTTATCTAATGGGGGAGGGATGAATCTGTGATCTGCATCTGTAAGTCCTGATAGAGACAAATAAAGACAACATGAATTGCTGTATTCTTGACTAGTTATACTGTAATACAGCCTTGCTTTAGATAATACTCTAAGATTGATAGTTTGTATTTTTCAGTTTCATGTATGAACAATAAAAAATGTCATGCATGTATGAATAATAAAAAATGTCATGCATTGTATGAACAATAAAAAATGTCATGCATTGTATGAACAATAAAACATGTCATGCATTGTATGAACAATAAAAAATGTCATGCATTGTATGAACAATAAAAAATGTAATGCATTGTATGAACAATAAAAAATGTAAAAACGAAAATGTTTATTTCTTGGGGGGTCGTGGTGTTCTTAGTTTGGATGTGTATTGCTGTTCTTCTCAATTTGTGTTCTGTATTTGGTCATGTTCAATATAATGTGTGGACCCCAGGACGACTAGCTGCTGCTTCTTCAACAGCTAACAGGGATCTGAAATAAAATCATAAAATCATAGGAGAGGGATTAATAACCCACATCCCTCCACCACTAGACTGTTATGACTGAGGCCCACCCTCCACCATTAGACTGGTAGGACTGAGGCCCACCCTCCACCACTAGACTGGTAGGACTGAGACCCACCCTCCACCACTAGACTGTTAGGACTGAGGCCCACCCTCCACCATTAGACTGGTAGGACTGAGGCCCACCATCCACCATTAGACTGGTAGGACTGAGGCCCACCCTCCACCACTAGACTGGTAGGACTGAGGCCCACCCTCCACCTCCACCATTAGACTGGTAGGACTGAGACCCACCCTCCACCTCCACCATTAGAATGGTAGGACTGAGGCCCACCCTCCACCTCCACCATTAGACTGGTAGGACTGAGGCCCACCCTCCACCTCCACCATTAGACTGGTAGGACTGAGGCCCACCCTCCACCATTAGACTGGTAGGACTGAGGCCCACCCTCCACCACCAGACTGGTAGGACTGAGGCCCACCCTCCACCACTAGACTGGTAGGACTGAGGCCCACCCTCTACCACTAGACTGGTAGGACTGAGACCCACCCTCTACCACTGGAGTGGTAGGACTGAGGCCCACCCTCCACCACTAGACTGGTAGGACTGAGGCCCACCCACCACCACTAGACTGGTAGGACTGAGGCCCACCCTCCACCACTAGACTGGTAGGACTGAGGCCCACCCTCCACTACTAGACTGGTAGGACTGAGGCCCACCCTCCGCCTCCACCATTAGACTGTTAGGACTGAGGCCCACCCTCCACCTCCACCATTAGACTGGTAGGACTGAGGTCCATCCCTCCACCACTAGACTGGTAGGACTGAGGCCCACCATCCACCATTAGACTGTTATGACTGAGGTCCACCCTCTACCACTAGACTGGTAGGACTGAGGCCCACCATCCACCATTAGACTGGTAGGACTGAGGCCCACCCTTTACCACTAGACTGTTAGGACTGAGGTCCACCCTCTACCATTAGACTGGTAGGACTGAGGCAAAGCAGGCTTATCAACACCTGGCATTGGGTTGTGTTGTGGGAGGACCACAGCAGTGTGGTTGTTTAAGCACGCATGATGATTCACTGGTTTGTGTGTGTGTGTGTGTGTGTGTGTGTGTGTGTGTGTGTGTGTGTGTGTGTGTGTGTGTGTGTGTGTGTGTGTGTGTGTATCTTTAGTTATCCTTCACAATAATGTGTGACTGAAAGCTGTTTTTAGCGTTAGCTGACTGTTTCTCAGCAGCTGTGGGTTTTAAGGAAGGAAATGACCCATTGAAAGACGTCATTTATAAAGGTTTATCTAACGGGGGAGGGATGAATCTGTGATCTGCTTCTGTAACAAACAACCCATTGGAAGACGTTAGTGACCGGCTATTCATTTCTGAATGGCTTGTTGGTGAGACACAGAAGGGCACACACTGAGGTCCACTCTCTCACCATCATGTTACATTTGACCTTTGGGTTGACCTTTGAGTAGTTTCCGCTTCCATGTCAGAGTGAGCGTTTCCTGAACTTCAGTTGTCCCAGAGGATGAGTACTCCTGACATTCATTGGTATTTTTAATGCAGTCACTCCCACCATCTTCAAACAGGCTTAATAATGTAGTCAATCCTATCAGAAATAAAGACTCATAAATGGTAATTCATAAAGGTTTATCCTTTGGTGAGCGATTAAGATTAATCTATAGTAAAAAATTTAAATTGTCAAATTTCCTGGTACTAAAGCTATAGAACAATCTCAAATGAGGGTGTCACGTAGAGGAGGCCAGAAGGCTATACTGGAAAACCTAACCTCTATCACGTAGAGGAGGCCAGAAGGCTATACTGGAAAATCTAACTATCACGTAGAGTAGGCCAGAAGGCTATACTGGAAAACCTAACCTCTATCACGTAGAGGAGGCCAGAAGGCTATACTGGAAAACCTAACTATCATGTAGAGGAGGCCAGAAGGCTATACTGGAAAACCTAGCTATCACGTAGAGTAGGCCAGAAGGCTATACTGGAAAACCTAACCTCTATCACGTAGAGGAGGCCAGAAGGCTATACTGGAAAACCTAACTATCATGTAGAGGAGGCCAGAAGGCTATACTGGAAAACCTAACCTCTATCACTTAGAGGAGGCCAGAAGGCTATACCGGAAAACCTAACTATCATGTAGAGGAGGCCAGAAGGCTATACTGGAAAACCTAACTATCACGTAGAGTAGGCCAGAAGGCTATACTGGAAAACCTAACCTCTATCAAAATAAAAAGATGGCGGAGCCCCAAATGTTCTTCTGTGCTTCAGGGTGTTTATTTACATAGTGATTCTAGAACAAAAACAACAGTACTGCCATCAACCATATACCTTATGGGACAGCTAAACACAATGCTTCCCCATCTACAGCTCAATCCAAAATGGCCTCTTCCATGAATTGAAAGAGAGGCTCCTTTTTGTAGGGCTAGCCCCTCCCTTCAGAACAACTAACACTAATTAATTAAGCAATTACCTATACAAACCTACATTTTACATTAACTAAACATACTAAAGTATATACAGTGCAACGTGTTTATGAAACAATATCACAACATAACATTTACAAAATGACATCACTACTGACAGTGTCTTTCAATATGCCCATTTACATTAATGAGCCATTTGGGACAGGCACTACAAAGTCAGCCCAATTCCCTTAGCTCGGGTCCTTATCCAGCATACCCGGAAGCTACAGTAATAGAGAGAGGAACAGAACAAACAAACAATGCTCTCATCCACAACATAGATAAGTATAATACATATTACTTATATTAAAAATGAACACTGACAAGTGTGAAATGTATGTACGAAGACAGAGAAGTTAATTTGTGTTGACCCACATTGTTACCTTATCTGATAACGGAGCAGGGAGGAGTGATGAATGTGTGCGTGCGTTAAAGTACCA
Source organism: Oncorhynchus mykiss (assembly GCF_057628025.1). Lineage (NCBI taxonomy): Eukaryota > Metazoa > Chordata > Actinopteri > Salmoniformes > Salmonidae > Oncorhynchus > Oncorhynchus mykiss. Next base: position 72,800,037 of record NC_143039.1, on the reverse strand, counting down.
AATGCGGCCAGTGACGGACTTCTACGTCACAGAGGGAAACCCATATTCCACTTTCTACAATCCCACCATTTTCTAACAGGCTTAATGCAGTCAATCCAACCATCTAACAGGCTTAATGCAGTCAATCCAACCATCTAACAGGCTTAATAGAGTCAATCCCACCATCTAACAGGCTTAATACAGTCAATCCCACCATCTTCTAACAGGCTTAATACAGTCAATCCCACCATCATTTAACAGACTTAATACAGTCAATCCCACCATCATTTAACAGACTTAATACAGTCAATCCCACCATCTAACAGACTTAATACAGTCAATCCCACTATCATTTAACAGACTTAATACAGTCAATCCCACCATCTAACAGGCTTAATACAGTCAATCCCACCATCTAACAGGCTTAATACAGTCAATCCCACCATCTTCTAACAGGCTTAATACAGTCAACCCCACCAGTCAATCTTCTAAAAGACAATACCACACACCAACCTGCCCACATTCAGTACATTCACAGGATATCAGTTAGTTCAAGTCGGAAATTGTTTTACTACAAGGAACCTAACAAATCTGTTCAACCGATAGAAGGTTTAACCACAGGCCTAACAAGGAACCTAAGAAATCTCAAATCTCTTCAACCGATAGTAGACTTTCCTACAGGCCTAACAAGGAACCTAACAAACAACCATCTTCTGCTCGTTACCTAAGTAACACAAACATCTTCTGCACGTTACCTAAGTAACAAACATCTTCTGCTCGTTACCTAAGTAACACAAACATCTTCTGCATGTTGCCTAGTAACACAAACATCTTCTACTATTTACCTAAATAACACAAATATCTTCTGCTCGTTACCTAGTAACAAACATCTTCTGCATGTTGCCTAAGTAACACAAACATCTTCTGCATGTTGCCTAAGTAACAAACATCTTCTGCATGTTGCCTAAGTAACACAAACATATTCTGCATGTTGCCTAGTAACACAACCATCTTCTGCATGTTGCCTAAGTAACAAACATCTTCTGCATGTTGCCTAAGTAACACAAACATCTTCTGCATGTTGCCTAGTAACACAAACATCTTCTGCATGTTGCCTAAGTAACACAAACATCTTCTGCATGTTGCCTAAGTAACACAAACATCTTCTGCATGTTGCCTAGTAACAAACATCTTCTGCATGTTGCCTAGTAACACAAACATCTTCTGCATGTTGCCTAGTAACACAAACATCTTCTGCATGTTGCCTAATAACACAAACATCTTCTGCATGTTGTCTAAGTAACACAAACATCTTCTGCATGTTGCCTAAGTAACAAACATCTTCTGCATGTTGCCTAGTAACAAACATCTTCTGCTCGTTGCCTAAGTAACAAACATCTTCTGCATGTTGCCTAGTAACAAACATCTTCTGCATGTTGCCTAAGTAACACAACCATCTTCTGCATGTTGCCTAAGTAACAAACATCTTCTGCATGTTGCCTAAGTAACACAAACATCTTCTGCATGTTGCCTAGTAACACAAACATCTTCTGCATGTTGCCTAGTAACACAAACATCTTCTGCATGTTGCCTAAGTAACACAAACATCTTCTGCATGTTGCCTAAGTAACACAAACATCTTCTGCATGTTGCCTAGTAACAAACATCTTCTGCATGTTGCCTAGTAACACAAACATCTTCTGCATGTTGCCTAGTAACACAAACATCTTCTGCATGTTGCCTAATAACACAAACATCTTCTGCATGTTGCCTAAGTAACACAACCATCTTCTGCATGTTGCCTAAGTAACAAACATCTTCTGCATGTTGCCTAAGTAACACAAACATCTTCTGCATGTTGCCTAGTAACACAAACATCTTCTGCATGTTGCCTAGTAACACAAACATCTTCTGCATGTTGCCTAAGTAACACAAACATCTTCTGCATGTTGCCTAAGTAACACAAACATCTTCTGCATGTTGCCTAAGTAACATAAACATCTTCTGCATGTTGCCTAGTAACACAAACATCTTCTGCATGTTGCCTAGTAACAAAAACATCTTCTGTATGTTGCCTAGTAACAAAAACATCTTCTGCATGTTGCCTAAGTAACACAAACATCTTCTGCATGTTGCCTAGTAACAAAAACATCTTCTGCATGTTGCCTAAGTAACACAAACATTTTCTGCATGTTGCCTAAGTAACACAAACATCTTCTGCATGTTGCCTAGTAACAAAAACATCTTCTGCATGTTGCCTAAGTAACACAAACATCTTCTGCATGTTGTCTAAGTAACACAACCATCTTCTGCATGTTGCCTAAGTAACAAACATCTTCTGCATGTTGCCTAGTAACACAACCATCTTCTGCATGTTGCCTAAGTAACACAAACATCTTCTGCATGTTGCCTAAGTAACAAACATCTTCTGCATGTTGCCTAGTAACACAACCATCTTCTGCATGTTGCCTAAGTAACACAAACATCTTCTGCATGTTGCCTAAGTAACAAACATCTTCTGCATGTTGCCTAGTAACACAACCATCTTCTGCATGTTGCCTAGTAACACAACCATCTTCTGCATGTTGCCTAAGTAACACAAACATCTTCTGCATGTTGCCTAGTAACACAAACATATTCTGCATGTTGCCTAAGTAACACAAACATCTTCTGCATGTTGCCTAAGTAACAAACATCTTCTGCTCGTTGCCTAAGTAACACAACCATCTTCTGCACGTTGAATAGTAACACAACCATCTCCGTCATGTTGCCTAAGTAACACAACCATCTCCGTCATGTTGCCTAAGTAACACAACCATCTCCGTCATGTTGCCTAAGTAACACAACCATCTCCGTCATGTTGCCTAGTAACACAACCATCTCCGTCATGTTGCCTAAGTAACACAACCATCTCCGTCATGTTGCCTAGTAACACAACCATCTCCGTCATGTTGCCTAAGTAACACAACCATCTCCGTCATGTTGCCTAGTAACACAAACATCTTCTGCATGTTGCCTAAGTAACAAACATCTTCTGCATGTTACCTAAGTAACACAAACATCTTCTGCTCGTTGCCTAAGTAACAAACATCTTCTGCATGTTGCCTAAGTAACACAAACATCTTCTGCATGTTGCCTAAGTAACACAAACATCTTCTGCATGTTGCCTAAGTAACAAACATCTTCTGCATGTTGCCTAGTAACACAAACATCTTCTGCATGTTGCCTAAGTAACAAACATCTTCTGCTCGTTGCCTAAGTAACAAACATTTTCTGCATGTTGCCTAAGTAACAAACATCTTCTGCATGTTGCCTAAGTAACAAACATCTTCTGCATGTTGCCTAGTAACACAAACATCTTCTGCATGTTGCCTAAGTAACAAACATCTTCTGCATGTTGCCTAGTAACACAAACATCTTCTGCATGTTGCCTAAGTAACAAACATCTTCTGCATGTTGCCTAGTAACACAAACATCTTCTGCATGTTGCCTAAGTAACAAACATCTTCTGCATGTTGCCTAAGTAACATAAACATCTTCTGCATGTTGCCTAAGTAACACAAACATCTTCTGCATGTTGCCTAAGTAACAAACATCTTCTGCATGTTGCCTAAGTAACAAACATCTTCTGCATGTTGCCTAGTAACACAAACATCTTCTGCATGTTGCCTAAGTAACAAACATCTTCTGCATGTTGCCTAAGTAACAAACATCTTCTGCATGTTGCCTAAGTAACAAACATCTTCTGCATGTTGCCTAAGTAACAAACATCTTCTGCATGTTGCCTAAGTAACAAACATCTTCTGCATGTTGCCTAGTAACACAAACATCTTCTGCATGTTGCCTAAGTAACAAACATCTTCTGCATGTTGCCTAGTAACACAAACATCTTCTGCATGTTGCCTAACACAAACATCTTCTGCATGTTGCCCAAGTAACACAAACACAGGTGCAAGAGGCGATAGAGGCGCGAAGGAAACAAACACATCTCTCTCTTAAAGGACACACCTTTAACTTTGACTTTCTGTGCGTCCCAAGCAGTAGGCTGAGTATGGAGATAGACTATGACCTTTCTAAGTAAGCATACGCTGATTAAAGCACCTGGTTTTCTGAGCGATGTTTCAAATCATCAGGACATGTGAACAAACATCTTAATCGGTGTTCCAGCGGTTTATTTGATCTCTGCATGAGCTAGCATCAGCCGAGCGGGCATCCCTCTATTACGAGTGAAGTGAGTTTGTAAAAACAAAGTATGCATCTTAGAAAATAGTTTCCACATACAAACTGTATGTAGTCAGAATACATTTTTTTTAAAGGTTTCGCAGAAATAAGTCACTGTGGTAGAATGTTTATTTTGACTGCCGATTTTCTGCATTTATCAAAAGTCCCATCAGGTAGCCTGATTTCAGATGTAAACAGGATTATTCGGGACATCGTTCTTCTTGCAAAGCATTAAAATGTTTTAAACAAACTATTATTACCACCTACAATAATCTGATTATTGTATGCATGTAACTGTGGTCAGGGAAACAGATTGTAACGATGTGCGCTGAGAGTCAAGAAGCAAGTTCAGGGAGTGTGTGTTTTATTAAATAAACACAACGTAATACAAAACAAGAAAACACGAACAACGCACAGACATGATACAGAAACAATGACGCCTGGGGAAGGAACCAAATAGACTGACATATATAGGGAAGGAACCAAAGGGAGTGACATATATATATATATATAGGGAAGGAACCAAAGGGAGAGACATATATAGGGAAGGAACCAAAGGGAGTGACATATATAGGGAAGGAACCAAAGGGAGTGACATATATAGGGAAGGAACCAAAGGGAGTGACATATATAGGGAAGGAACCAAAGGGAGTGACATATATAGGGAAGGAACTAAAGGGAGAGACATATATAGGGAAGGAACCAAAGGGAGAGACATATATAGGGACGGAACCAAAGGGAGAGACATATATAGGGACGGAACCAAAGGGAGTGACATATATAGGGAAGGAACCAAAGGGAGTGACATATATAGGGAAGGAACCAAAGGGAGTGACATATATAGGGACGGAACCAAAGAGACTGACATATATAGGGTTGGAACCAAAGGGACTGACATATATAGGGAAGGAACCAAAGGGACTGACATATATAGGGAAGGAACCAAAGGGAGTGACATATATATAGGGAAGGAACCAAAGGGAGTGACATATATAGGGAAGGAACCAAAGGGAGTGACATGAATATAGGGAAGTTAACCAGGGAAGTGAGAGAGTCCAGGTGAGCGTAATGATGGTGACAGGCCTGCGCCATAACGAGCAGCCTGGAGACCTAGAGGCCAGAGAGGGAGCACACGTGACACAGATAAACTTATATGAAAACAGATGTAAGTGATTACTTCTCCTCAGATTCAATCCAATGAAATGCTTTTTGTAAATCAAAACTAGCAAACGCCTCCTGGTTCCAGGTTAAAAACCACATTGTCTGTTCATTGTGACTCAGAGACCCACAGGACAACACTCATAGACAGCCAAAGCTTGTGGCCAGAGCCATTCATTTACATTAATGTGGATATATATATGTCTGTACTTGGGACCAAACACACTGTGTCTGTTAACCTCTGGCCTCCTGTGGGTGTCTACATGGGGCTCTGCAGACAGCCTGAGACAGGGGACAGTGTGTGTTGGAAGCATTGTTGTGACCCAAATGGCACCCTATTCCCTATGTAGTGCACTACAATAGGGATCTGGTCAAAAGTAGTGCACTACAGGGCCTTCGGAAAGTATTCAGACCCTTAGACTTTTTGCACATTTTGTTGTGTTACAGCATTCTACTAAAATGTATTAAATAGTTTATTTTTCCTGAACAATCTACACACAATACTCCATAACGACAAAGTAAAAACAGGTTTTAGACACTTCTGACCCTTTACTCAGTACTTTGTTAAGGCACCTTTGGCAGCGATTACAGCATCGATTATTCTTGGGTATGACACTACAAGCTTGGAACACCTGTATTTGGGGAGTTTCTCCCATTATTGTCTGCAGAATCTCTCTATCTGTCAGCATGGATGGTGAGTGTTGCTGCACAGCTATTTCCAGGTCTCTCCAGATATGTTTGATCGGGTTCAAGTCCAGGCTTTGGCTGGGCCACTCAAGGACATTCAGAGACTTGTCCCAAAGCCACTCCTGCATTGTCTCGGCTGTGTGCTTAGGGTTGTTGTCCTGTTGGAAGGGGAATAATTGCCCCAGTCTGAGGATCTGAGCAGGGGACTAGTCTCCCAGTCGTTGCTGCTGAAAAACATCCCCACAGCATGATGCTGCCATCACCATGTTTCACCGTAGGGATCTTGCGAGGTTTCCTCCAGAAGTGACGCTTGGCATTTAGGCCAAAGAGTTCAATCTTGGTTTCATCAGACCAGAGAACCTTGTTTATCATGGTGTGAGAGTCTTAGGTGCCTTTTGGCAAAACTCCAAGCAGGCTGTCATGTGCCTTTTACTGAGGAGTGGCTTCTGTCTGGCCACTCTACCATAAAGCCCTGATTGGTGGAGTGCTGCAGAGATGATTGTCATTCTGGAAGGTTCTCCCATCTCCAAAGAGGAACTCTGGAGCTCTGTCAGAGTTACCATCGGGTTCTTGGTCACCTCCCTGACCAAGGCCCTTCTCCTCCGACTGCTCAGTTTGGCCGGACTACTGCGTTCTTGGGGACCTTCAATGCTGCAGACATTTTTTGGTACCCTTCCACAGATCTGTGCCTCAACACAATGCTGTCTCCGAGCTCTACAGACAGTTCCTTCGACCTCATGGCTTGGTTTTTGCTCTGACATGCACTGTCAACTGTTGGACCTTATATAGACAGTGCGCCTTTCCAAATCATGCCCAGTCAATTGAATTTACCGCAGGTGGACTCGAATCAAGTTGTAGAAACATCTCAAGGATGATCCATGGAAACAGGATCCACCTGAGCTCAATTTCGAATCTCACAGCAAAGGGTCTGAATACTTATGTAAATACGTTTATGTAAATAAGGTATTTGTGTTTTTGTTTTTTTATAGATTTGCAAAAATATCTAAAAACCTGTTTTCACTTTGTCATTGTAGGGTATTGTGTGTAGATTGATGCAGAATTTTTATTTATTTAATCCATTTGGTAATAAGACTGTGACGTGACAAAATACGGAAAAAGTCAAGGGGTCTGAATACTTTTTCCGAAGACACTGTATATAGGGATCAAGGTGCCATTTGGGACATGGCCTGGGTCGGTGGACCAGACCGTGAGCCTGAGGCTTTGCGATTTCCCCTTGTCTGGAAGAGAGTACTGTTATGTAAAACGTCAGGGACAATGACTGTCCCATATATCAACATATTTAGATGTGATAGATTGAACCACCAAATCTGGCACCTGATTTTATTGATTTATTTACCTTCAGGATGGATGCCCAGCCCACATGGTCTAAGAAACTGTAATCAAATCAAATCAAAGTGTATTTGTCACATGCGCCGAATACAACAGGTGTAGGTAGACCTTACAGTGAAATGCTTACTGACAGGCTCTAACCAATAGTGGCAAAAAAAGTGGTTGGGCACCCGTAAAACTGCTGCCATTTCTTCCGGCGCCATTTTAACTTATACCTGTTCACCTTAAACATCTGTTGAAAGAAAACATGGGTTCATAGCAGTGTGCTGGTTGGCTTTTCTAAAAACCCTTTTTCCTGTTATAGAGGCATCCTGACAGCTGGGCTAGCTCTGACGACGAGCTCATGTCTGAAGGAGACGACACCTACGAGGGTAAAAAAAAAAAAAACACTCCCTGTTAAGAACTCTTTTTTTATTTTTTTATATATATAGACTTTCAATATATAGACTTTTTTTTTTTTTTTTTTTTTCATGTACAGACTTTCAATATATAAACTTTCAATTTAGCAAGTGGAGTGTTCCTATATCTAGTCTCATAAAAGGAGGAAATCAGGAGGAAATCAGGTATGAATTCCAGCCGTCCTCTGAGGATTCCATTTACACAGTTCTCTCAAGACCTGGACATTATTTTACAACATTTTCCCCATTTCTATAACAAGGATGAGGATGCGAGCCTATCCTCTGAGTTCTGTCAGCCAGAGGGAGTAATGTTTGGCTGACCTGGAGCCTTGCCGTGAGGGGTACAGACTGGCTGAAAAAGAGAGCAGCACGGCCTCCTTGACCCACTTCTCTCCTCCTCATAGACAGTTTGATCTGCACCAAGAAGCTGAGAAGACAGAACGGAAACAGAACCCAGGGTGTAGTCTTGACTCAGATGTTTTCTAAAGTATGTGATAGGACCCCATTACGTTGAACTACTGAGGTGAACTGTGGGTTGATAAAATAGTTCATCTGTGTCCCAAAGGGCCTCTATTCCCCATGGGGCTCTAGTCAAAAGTAGTGCACTAAAAAGGGAATAGGATGCCATTTAGGATACACTCCTCATGTTGCTGCCTAGCCGTTGTTGGGAGAGCGCAACATGCTGTACATTCTCTAATGGACCGGGTCTACTCTGCCCTGACAGCAGGGTGGTGTTGAGGTGGGGTCAGGTGGAGAACATAACTAATGGACCTCGTCTACTCTGCCCTGACAGTAGGGTGGGGTTGAGGTGGAGAACATAACTAATGGACCGGGACTACTCTGACCTGACAGCACGGTGGGGTTGAGGTGGAGAACATAACTAATGGACCTCGTCTACTCTGCCCTGACAGTAGGGTGGGGTTGAGGTGGAGAACATAACTAATGGACCGGGTCTACTCTGACCTGACAGCAGGGTGTGGTTGAGGTGGAGTCAGGTGGAGAACATAACTAATGGACCGGGTCTACTCTGACTTGACAGCAGGGTGGGGTTGAGGTGGGGTCAGGTGGAGAACATAACTAATGGACCGGGACTACTCTGACCTGACAGCACGGTGGGGTTGAGGTGGAGAACATAACTAATGGACCTCGTCTACTCTGCCCTGACAGTAGGGTGGGGTTGAGGTGGAGAACATAACTAATGGACCGGGACTACTCTGCCCTGACAGCAGGGTGGGGTTGAGGTGGGGTCAGGTGGATAACATAATTAATGGACCGGGACTACTCTGACCTGACAGCAGGGTGGGGTTGAGGTGGAGTCAGGTGGAGAACATAACTAATGGACCGGGTCTACTCTGACCTGACAGCAGGGTGGGGTTGAGGTGGAGTCAGGTGGAGAACATAACTAATGGACCTCGTCTACTCTGCCCTGACAGCAGGGTGGGGTTGAGGTGGGGTCAGGTGGAGAACATAACTAATGGACCGGGACTACTCTGACCTGACAGCAGGGTGTGGTTGAGGTGGAGTCAGGTGGAGAACATAACTAATGGACCTGGTCTACTCTGCCCTGACAGCAGGGTGGGGTTGAGGTGGAGTCAGGTGGAGAACATAACTAATGGACCGGGACTACTCTGACCTGACAGCAGGGTGGGGTTGAGGTGGAGTCAGGTGGAGAACATAACTAATGGACCGGGTCTACTCTGACCTGACAGCAGGGTGTGGTTGAGGTGGAGTCAGGAGGAGAACATAACTAATGGACCGGGTCTACTCTGACCTGACAGCAGGGTGGGGTTGAGGTGGAGTCAGGTGGAGAACATAACTAATGGACCGGGTCTACTCTGACCTGACAGCAGGGTGGGGTTGAGGTGGAGTCAGGTGGAGAACATAACTAATGGACCTGGTCTACTCTGCCCTGACAGCAGGGTGGGGTTGAGGTGGAGTCAGGTGGAGAACATAACTAATGGACCTGGTCTACTCTGCCCTGACAGCAGGGTGGGGTTGAGGTGGGGTCAGGTGGAGAACATAATTAATGGACCGGGTCTACTCTGCCCTGACAGCAGGGTGGGGTTGAGGTGGGGTCAGGTGGAGAACATAACTAATGGACCTGGTCTACTCTGCCCTGACAGCAGGGTGGGGTTGAGGTGGAGTCAGGTGGAGAACATAACTAATGGACCTGGTCTACTCTGCCCTGACAGCAGGGTGGGGTGGAGGTGGAGTCAGGTGGAGAACTTAACTTCCACCACCATAGACAACAATCCAAGGAGAGGTGGATCACTCCAAGTGGTTAGGAAGACGTGAGGTAAAGAGTTCAGTACTGTACAGCTTACCGATGTACATGTGGAACGTCACGTACATGTCGTGCTGTGTGGGGTAATGTATTGGAGAAAAGACATGGAAACAAACAAATGAGATAGCAGTGTAGGTATACCAGCACCTTGAGGCAGTATAGCTGCTTGACTCATACGGTTATTGGCTCATGTTTGTTGCAGGGTTTGGAATGATGACACACTGAAATATTGTTGTATGCCCCTCAATGAACCCAGGGAATATCATGGATGTGAAATGCTATATCCAAAAGGACAGAGTTATCTGAGCTCTGCGTGACAATGATTTGGCACAGCACCAGGATTGCATTATCTCTATGGGAAATGTTCTCTGATAAACTCTCCATTATTCAAATTCACCCAGAGGAGTAAAAACAGTCTGAACAAAGGGATAGTCCACCGGGTAGTCCAAACAACAGTCTGAACAAAGAGATAGTCCACTGGGTAGTCCAAACAACAGTCTGAACAAAGAGATAGTTCACTGGGTAGTCCAAACAACAGTCTGAACAAAGAGATAGTCCACTGGGTAGTCCAAACAACAGTCTGAACAAAGGGATAGTTCACAGGGTAGTCCAAACAACAGTCTGAACAAAGAGATAGTCCACTGGGTAGTCCAAACAACAGTCTGAACAAAGAGATAGTCCACTGGGTAGTCCAAACAACAGTCTGAACAAAGGGATAGTTCACAGGGTAGTCCAAACAACAGTCTGAACAAAGAGATAGTCCACTGGGTAGTCCAAACAACAGTCTGAACAAAGAGATAGTCCACTGGGTAGTCCAAACAACAGTCTGAACAAAGGGATAGTCCACTGGGTAGTCCAAACAACAGTCTGAACAAAGGGATAGTCCACTGGGTAGTCCAAACAACAGTCTGAACAAAGGGATAGTCCACTGGGTAGTCCAAACAACTGTCTGAACAAAGGGATAGTCCACTGGGTAGTCCAAACAACAGTCTGAACAAAGGGAGAGTTCACCGGGTAGTCCAAACAACAGTCTGAACAAAGGGAGAGTTCACTGGGTAGTCCAAACAACAGTCTGAACAAAGGGATAGTTCACAGGGTAGTCCAAACAACAGTCTGAACAAAGGGATAGTTCACAGGGTAGTCCAAACAACAGTCTGAACAAAGGGATAGTTCACTGGGTAGTCCAAACAACAGTCTGAACAAAGGGATAGTCCACTGGGTAGTCCAAACAACAGTCTGAACAAAGAGATAGTCCACTGGGTAGTCCAAACAACAGTCTGAACAAAGAGATAGTCCACTGGGTAGTCCAAACAACAGTCTGAACAAAGAGATAGTCCACTGGGTAGTCCAAACAACAGTCTGAACAAAGGGATAGTTCACAGGGTAGTCCAAACAACAGTCTGAACAAAGAGATAGTCCACTGGGTAGTCCAAACAACAGTCTGAACAAAGGGATAGTTCACTGGGTAGTCCAAACAACAGTCTGAACAAAGGGATAGTCCACTGGGTAGTCCAAACAACAGTCTGAACAAAGAGATAGTCCACTGGGTAGTCCAAACAACAGTCTGAACAAAGGGATAGTTCACTGGGTAGTCCAAACAACAGTCTGAACAAAGGGATAGTCCACTGGGTAGTCCAAACAACAGTCTGAACAAAGGGAGAGTTCACCGGGTAGTCCAAACAACAGTCTGAACAAAGGGAGAGTTCACTGGGTAGTCCAAACAACAGTCTGAACAAAGGGAGAGTTCACTGGGTAGTCCAAACAACAGTCTGAACAAAGGGAGAGTTCACTGGGTAGTCCAAACAACAGTCTGAACAAAGAGATAGTCCACTGGGTAGTCCAAACAACAGTCTGAACAGAGGGATAGTTCACTGGGTAGTCCAAACAACAGTCTGAACAAAGGGATAGTCCACTGGGTAGTCCAAACAACAGTCTGAACAAAGGGATAGTCCACTGGGTAGTCCAAACAACAGTCTGAACAAAGGGATAGTTCACTGGGTAGTCCAAACAACAGTCTGAACAAAGGGAGAGTTCACTGGGTAGTCCAAACAACAGTCTGAACAAAGGGATAGTCCACTGGGTAGTCCAAACAACAGTCTGAACAAAGGGATAGTCCACTGGGTAGTCCAAACAACAGTCTGAACAAAGGGATAGTCCACTGGGTAGTCCAAACAACAGTCTGAACAAAGGGATAGTCCACTGGGTAGTCCAAACAACAGTCTGAACAAAGAGATAGTCCACTGGGTAGTCCAAACAACAGTCTGAACAAAGAGATAGTCCACTGGGTAGTCCAAACAACAGTCTGAACAAAGGGATAGTCCACTGGGTAGTCCAAACAACAGTCTGAACAAAGGGATAGTTCACAGGGTAGTCCAAACAACAGTCTGAACAAAGAGATAGTCCACTGGGTAGTCCAAACAACAGTCTGAACAAAGGGATAGTTCACTGGGTAGTCCAAACAACAGTCTGAACAAAGGGATAGTCCACTGGGTAGTCCAAACAACAGTCTGAACAAAGAGATAGTCCACTGGGTAGTCCAAACAACAGTCTGAACAAAGGGATAGTTCACTGGGTAGTCCAAACAACAGTCTGAACAAAGGGATAGTCCACTGGGTAGTCCAAACAACAGTCTGAACAAAGGGAGAGTTCACCGGGTAGTCCAAACAACAGTCTGAACAAAGGGAGAGTTCACTGGGTAGTCCAAACAACAGTCTGAACAAAGGGAGAGTTCACTGGGTAGTCCAAACAACAGTCTGAACAAAGGGAGAGTTCACTGGGTAGTCCAAACAACAGTCTGAACAAAGAGATAGTCCACTGGGTAGTCCAAACAACAGTCTGAACAGAGGGATAGTTCACTGGGTAGTCCAAACAACAGTCTGAACAAAGGGATAGTCCACTGGGTAGTCCAAACAACAGTCTGAACAAAGGGATAGTCCACTGGGTAGTCCAAACAACAGTCTGAACAAAGGGATAGTTCACTGGGTAGTCCAAACAACAGTCTGAACAAAGGGAGAGTTCACTGGGTAGTCCAAACAACAGTCTGAACAAAGGGATAGTCCACTGGGTAGTCCAAACAACAGTCTGAACAAAGGGATAGTCCACTGGGTAGTCCAAACAACAGTCTGAACAAAGGGATAGTCCACTGGGTAGTCCAAACAACAGTCTGAACAAAGGGATAGTCCACTGGGTAGTCCAAACAACAGTCTGAACAAAGAGATAGTCCACTGGGTAGTCCAAACAACAGTCTGAACAAAGAGATAGTCCACTGGGTAGTCCAAACAACAGTCTGAACAAAGAGATAGTCCACTGGGTAGTCCAAACAACAGTCTGAACAAAGGGATAGTTCACAGGGTAGTCCAAACAACAGTCTGAACAAAGGGAGAGTTCACCGGGTAGTCCAAACAACAGTCTGAACAAAGGGATAGTCCACTGGGACACACTATATGAATATAAATAGTTGTAGCAGGGATGATTGTATCAGTAACGAATCAGATGAATTGGCTGTGTTCAGATGGCAGGGTAGCCTAGTGGTTAGACCGTTGGACTAGTAACTGGAAGGTTCTAGCAAGTTCAAACCCCTGAGCTAACAAGGTACAAATCTGTCGTTCTGCCCCTGAACAAGGCAGTTAACCCACTGTTCCTAGGCCGTCATTGAAAATAAGAATTTGTTCTTAACTGACTTGCCTAGTTAAATAAAGGTAAAATCAATTTAAATAAGACTTTGTCTCTCTTTTGGCAACAACAAAGATTGGGTGAATTAGGTAATACTGTCCTGTCTATGAAGTGCATGTATCCGTCTGATCGGCTGACCAAGGCAAGCAGGAGCTTACTTGAGCTTATATTTCAAAGGTTCGTAAAGTTTCTGTGTAACATCAAACATCTGGAGTAATTCGCAAAACCATGCAGAAAACTTATCACGTGCAGACTGAATGTCAGCGGGTGAAATGTTGGAAGAGCAAAGTCTCCTCGCAGATGTAAATAAACTATAGATTGTCCTGTGTCTCTGCACATCTAAAGATCCTTGACAGATTAGCATCGTTTACCCTAAAGGATCTCATTAAGGCATTCCTAGAAAGCGTGCAAAATCTATATAATTTTCTTTGTTGTTGTTTATGCTGTTTCCATGGCATTCCTATGTTCTAGCCTCTGAAGATGTTGAAGAAGTCTGGTTGGATTCAGAGTGAGGTGTAGTGGTGGATGGTGGTGGGGGGTTGTTAGTTAGCTGGCAGCCAGAGTGGAGTTGCAATATCATGGAGCCTCAGCACCACAGGGGAGCTATGTAGTGCACAATGTGGGGAATAGGGTGCCATATGGGACACACACCAGGTTACCTCAGGTCAGGATTAACATGTTGTTTCTCAGGGGTCTTACAGCTGTTACCGTGCCCCTGTTTTCATTCCACCTTTATGGCTGTGTCCCAGGATGGCACCTTATTCATAAAATATTACACTACGTTTGACCAGGGTTTATAGGAATTTGTGTGCACTATATAGGGAATAGGGTTTCATTTGGGGGACAGTGCTGGTTCAGCCCAATGTAGTGTTTTTATGAGGATTCCATATTTTTAGCTGACTGGGGGAAAAAAGGCCTCTCTACAGTTTAATGACCTCTCCTCCAGTTAGTTGATGAGGCGATGCAGTCAGCCAGTCTCAGAGAATAATGGGGTTTTTGCTACTGGGTTACGCTGGGAAGAAACAGACCTAGGGCCGTTTTTTTTATGTATATTTTTTATGTATACCTTTATTTAACTAGGCAAGTCAGTTAAGAACAAATTCTTATTTACAATGACGGCCTACCAAAAGACAAAAGGCAAAATAAAGATATAATACAAAACACACAACACGACATAAAGAGAGACCTAAGACAACAAGTAGGAGTGCTGATCTAAGATCAGTTTTGAATGTAGAATATAATGAATAAGATTACATGGACAGGGTGGGGGGGGGGGGGATCTGATCCCAGATCAGCCCTTCGTCTCTGAGATACCCGAGAGATGAGGGATGGGTTGTGCTGAGGTTAGTCATGATACACAGCAATGGATCTTGATAAGAGATCTCGTAGCGTATGATGAGCAGCAGGAAGTCAACATAATGAATGTGGTATGATGTGTTCCTGAATTTCAAAAAGGTATATTTGATAGGAATAAGTATTGTTGTGACAAAGTATTGCTTCCTGGAATATTTCCCACAGTTCTGGCTCAAAACTTGTGTTGGTCCGTGATTTGGAAATATAAAGTGATTTCTGATGACAGACATGTTTGCTGAAAAGAAACACTAAAGAGTGATCCCTTTCCGTGGTCAGAAGCCTACGAACATAAACATCATATACGGTTCCTGTGCCCAGATATACTCAATAGCAAAAACAAATGGTTGGCTAAATCCAGGCACTATGCCTGATATGAATTCCTTTCCAAATGTATTTTTCCTCTGCTATAAAGTTTTGTCTATTTTACAGCTTTTGTTACTTGGATCTCTTCCTTAACTCCACAGCATCTGTCTAGAGTCCAGGAGAAGCTTCTGGAAAGTATATTGTGATGTCAGTGTACACCAATTTGATGGGGATTGGGATTGTAAACGAAGGCTACGTCCTACCTTGTTCCTTTTATGGTGCACTACTTTAGACTAGTGTCGCAAAGAAAGGGTATATTACTGGAGACTTGCAAAGTTTACCAGTAGACTAGCAGAATTGTGGTATCTTTCAAGGATTTTATGTCATCTATCACAGGACATCTAGTGGCCCTTTTGGGGTACTTCAGATTATCACAGGTGTCTTCGGGACCTCTCTCCGCCCTTATCACATGTAAAATATATGAATTAATCAAATAAGATTTAAAAATAAATAGAATGACAAAGCCATAAAACACTGTCCCAAATACAAATTTAGTAAATACCATTAGTGTTTAGTATGAGTGTTTTCAGTATGAATGATCCTTTAGATTTCTTTCTATCTGCTAGAAACAATATGACACGGATATTTAAAATATTATACTATATATGAATAAAACGTTTTATTCCAGTATAAATTACCAAAATGACGATAGATTGCCATAGATTTTCTGTTAATTACCAAAATTACTGAAGATTACGGTAACTTTGGGAAAATACAGGTAGCTTTGCAACCCTACGTTTGACCAGAGCCCTATAGGCCTATGAGGACAATAAGAGCCCTGTAAAGGGAATAGGGTGCGATTTGGGACACAGGTGAAAAGTTTGGTCAGTCAGTGATACCGTATACGTATCCAGATGAGAAATAACATGTCCACAGAATAAAATAGAGGGAATTATATTGTTTGCATGGTCAAAACCCTTCAGATTTGGTTTGTTTAAGGAATGTAAAAAGTATTTCACAGTAAACAATCCCATTCTACCATAGTATTTTATTTTATTTTTTAGGAACATTGAATAAACCATTGTGAATTTGAAGTCACTGTCAAACGTTATTTGATCGAAGCAGGTTAATCTTACATCATCAACAAGCGACTCTACCTTGAGAACTGCAAACAGCAACACATTGTCTGCATTTTACTGTATTTCAGAGGTGCGTCTGGTTTTTAACTTCTGTAATGTCCCAAACCGTACTATTCCTAAATGTACTGTACGTCTGAACTATTATCGTATGTCCATAACGTAGTTCCAAGGAGACTGTCATCTAATCTATAGCTAAATATTGTTGCCAGGAAGTGAAATGCTGAAACTCTTCTCTGTTGTTGTGATATGTTCAGCAATCAAAAGAAGTGCTGTTTGCTTTTCCATGTTTTTAAACTGGTTGTGTCGGATTCCATGCCTCCGTATCAAAATGTCAATATTATGACTGAATGGGGTCTCAACGTTTATTTTATTTCACCTTTGTATGACCATATTAGAGACACATATTTCCCTCAGATTACACAGATACACAAAGAATTTGAAAACAAACCCGATTCTGATAAAACTCTCGTATCTACTGGGTGATGTACCACAGTGTTCCGTCACAGCAGCAAGATTTGTGACCTGTTGCCACAAGAAAAGGTCAACCAGTGAAGAACAAACACCATTGTAAATACAACCCATATTTATGTTTATTTATTTTCCCTTTTGTACTTGACCCATTTTGTACTTTAACCACACTGTATATATACATAATATGACATTTGCAATGGATTTTGGAACTTCTAGGAGTGTAATGTTTACTGTTCATTTTTATTGTTTATTATCTACTTCACTTGCTTTGGCAATGTTAACATATGTTTCCCATGACAATAAAGCCCCTTGAATTGAATTGAATTGAGAGAGAGAGAGAGAGACGGGAGAGAAAGAGAGCGAGCGGTATAGAGAGAGATGAGAGAGGTAATGAGAGATGAGAGAGAGAGACGGGAGAGAAAGAGAGTGAGCGGTAGAGAGAGGGGGGGGGGGGAGAGACGGGAGAGAAAGAGAGCGAGCAGGAGAGAGAGAGATGAGAGGTAGAGAGAGAGATAGGAGAGTGAGAGAGGTAGAGAGAGGGAGAGAGAGAGGTAGAGAGGTAGAGAGAGAGAGGTAGAGAGAGAGAGGGAGAGGTAGAGAGGGAGGTAGAGAGAGGGGTGCTCATGGTGCTGTACCAGGGAAGCTTTCGTGGATTAGAATATGGCAGTGAGGTGAAACCACTCCGGATGGCAGGGAGAAGTAATTAAATTACAGTGCTCACCACAGACCGGCGGCTCTTTGTGTTTGTGTGTGTGTGTGTGTGCGCAGCTTTAGTTATCTTTCACAATGTATGACTGAAAGCTGTTTTTAGCGTTAGCTGACTGTTTCTCTGCAGCTGTGGGTTTTAAGGAAGGAAATTACCCATTGAAAGACGTTAGTGACCGGCTCGTCATTTCTGAATGGCTGGTTGGTGAGACACAGAAGGGCACACACTGAGGTCCACTCTCTCACCATCATGTTACATTTGACCTGACCTTCTCCCTGGGCTGTGTGTGAGTGTGTGTGCATGTGAAATAGAGAGAGGGAGAATACACTCCCACAACGTTGATAAAACATTGCCTCAGTAAGCCCAGCCATCTCATCCAAACACACCCTCACCAGAAAACTGGGACACAAACAACAGGATTGTGCCATTCATTACTAAACCCAAAATGGCTCTTAACAACAACCACAACAACAGTCAGACTCTTTCACAAGATATCTAGTTTTCACAGAGACGGTCCTGAGCAATAGTCATCCTGGACTATGTCCCAAATGGCAAACTATTCCCTATATAGTGCACTACTTTTTAACCAAATGGCACCCTCATCCCTATATAGTGCACTACTTTTGAACCAAATGGCACCCTCTTCCCTACATAGGGGTGGCAGGGTAGCCTAGTGGTTAGAGTGTTGAACTAGTAACTGGAAGGTTGCAAGTTCAAATCCCCTAGCTGACAAGGTACAAATCTGTCGTTCTGTCCCTGAACAGGCAGTTAACCCACTGTTCCTAGGCCATCATTGTAAATAAATAAGAATTTGTTCTTAACTGACTTGCCTAGTTAAATAAAGGTTAAAAATAGTGCACTACTGGAATAGAGTGCCACCACAAGTGCACTACTGGAATAGAGTGCCATTTGTGACACACCCCTGGTCTTCTAGAAAACCAGACTACACCCAATGAGTTCATGAAGAACTTCCCCCAGACTACACCCATTCATCAGAGTGACCAGAGTTTCCAAACCCAGTTTCCACCAAACGACCAACCGCCACTCGTACCAGAGACAGCACAATGAGCCTTGCAGCACGGATGGTTTGCATTGCCTATGAGAATAACATGAATTGACTCATTGACTGAGTTCATCAGGAAGTGCATAGTAGATGTTGTTCCCACTGTGACGATTGCAACTTATCCAAACCCCCCCAAAAAACGTGGATAGATTGAAAAGCGCGAACCACCGCAGTTAACCATGGTGACTGGGAACATTGACAATTACAACCAGTCCAGCTATGCCCTCCGTAAGGCACAGGCAAAACGTCAGTAAGGAGACAAAGTGGTTCAACAGCTCAGATACGAGGCGTATGTGGCAGGGACTCCAGACAATCACGGAAAAAACAGCCACGTCGAGAACACCAAAGACTTGCTCCCGGAAGAGCTAAACACCTTTGCCCGCTTCGGGACAAACACAGTGGCGCCGACGTGGGCCATCGCCGCTCACGTCCTCCGTGGCCGACGTGGGCCATCGCCGCTCACGTCCTCCGTGGCCGACGTGGGCCATCGCCGCTCACCTCCTCCGTGGCCGACGTGGGCCATCGCCGCTCACCTCCTCCGTGGCCGACGTGGGCCATCGCCGCCCACCTCCTCCGTGGCCGACGTGGGCCATCGCCGCTCACCTCCTCCGTGGCCGACGTGAGAAAGACATTGAAGGGTGTTAATCCTCACAAGGCTGCCGTGTTTACGGACATATTCTCTCCCAGTCTGTTGTCCCCACTTGCTTCAAGATGTCCACCGTCGTTCCTTTAGCCAACAAAGGAAAGATAACTGAACTAAATGACTATCGACCCGTAGCACTCACTTCTGTCATCATGAAATGCTTTGAGAGGCAAGTTATGGATCATATCACTTCCACCTAACCTGAAACCGTAGACCCACTAAAATGTGCATATCGCCCCAACAGACCCATGGATGGAGCAATTGCCATCGCACTGCACACTGCCCTATCCCACCTGCACAACTGTGTTCTGGACTTCGTGATGGGCCGGCCCAGGTGGTGAAGGTAGGAAACAACACCTCCACTTCTTCAACTCTGCCCCCTCCTGTACTCCCTGTTCACCCATGTCTGCGTGGCCACGCATGTCTCCAATTTAATCATCAAGTTTGCATACAACACAACAGCCTACATGGAGGAGGTGAGGGCCCTGGCTGTGTGGTGCCAGGAAAATAACCTCTCCCTCAAAGTCAACAAAACGAAGGAGCTGATTGTGAACTTTAGGAGACAGCAGAGGGAGCACGCACCCATCCATTGACAGAGAGTGGAGAGGGTGAAAAGCTTCAAGTTCCTTGGCGTGCACATCACTGACAACCTGAAATGGTCCATCCACACAAACAGTGTGGAGGGAAGCTGAAGAAATTCATCTGGCCCCTAAGACCCACACAAACTTCTACAGATGCACCATTGAGAGCATCCTGTCAGGCTGTATCACCGCCTGGTATGGCAACTGCACCGTCAGCAAATGCAGTGCTCTCCAGATTGTGGTGCGGTCAGCTCAACGCATCACCTGGGCCACACTGCCTAACCTACAGGACATCTACAGCACTCGGTGTCACAGGAAGGCCAAGAAGATCATCAAAGACCTCAGCCACCCGAGCCACGGCCTGTTCAACCCGCTGCCATCTAGAAGGTGGAGAGAGTACAGGTGCATCAAAGCTGGGACCAAAGAGATGAAAAACAGCTTCTATCTCCAGGCGATTGGACTGTTAAACAGTCACCACTAGCCGGCCTCCGCCCAGTTCCCGGCCCTGAACTTTAGTCACTGTTACTAGCCGGCTACCACCCAGTTACTCAACCCTGCACCTTAGAGACTGCTGCCCTATGTACATAGTCTTTGAACACTGGTCACTTTAATAATGTTGACATTCTGTTTTATCCACTTCCTATGTATATACTGTATTCTAGTCAAGGCTCATCCTGTAAAGCTACTACTGTACCCACCTTTTCTATTCTTATACTGTCCATAATGTCTATACACACCATCATATACATATATATTTATATTCCAGACTCTGATATTGCTCATTCTAATGTTTCTATATTACTTAATTTTCTTTCTTTTTATTTGGGGATTTGCGTGTATTGTTGTGTATTGTTAGATATTACTGCCCTGTTGGAGATAGGAAC
This sequence comes from Oncorhynchus mykiss, assembly GCF_057628025.1. Classification (NCBI taxonomy): domain Eukaryota; kingdom Metazoa; phylum Chordata; class Actinopteri; order Salmoniformes; family Salmonidae; genus Oncorhynchus; species Oncorhynchus mykiss. The sequence goes on along the minus strand of NC_143039.1, from coordinate 72,779,145 downwards.
ACACGCATTTTGATACACCGGCAAAAAACATTAGCAAAATATGTGTTTTGATTTATTGTATCACTCTGTACATCCCAAATGGCACTGTATTCCCTACAGGCCCCTGGTCTAAAGTAGTGGACACATATAGGGTATAGGCCCCTGGTCATAAGTAGTGCACTATATAGGGAATAGGTCTCTGGTCTAAAGTAGTGGACTATACAAGGAATAGGTCTCTGGTCTAAAGTAGTGCACTATATAGGGAATAGGGCTCTGGTCTAAAGTAGTGCACTATATAGGGAATAGGGCTCTGGTCTAAAGTAGTGCACTATATAGGGAATAGGGCTCTGGTCTAAAGTACTGCACTATATAGGGAATAGGGCCCTGGTCTAAAGTAGTGCACTATATAGGGAATAGGGCCCTGGTCTAAAGTACTGCACTATATAGGGAATAGGGCCCTGGTCTAAAGTAGTGCACTATATAGGGAATAGGGCCCTGGTCTAAAGTAGTGCACTATATAGGGAATAGGGCCCTGGTCTAAAGTAGTGCACTATATAGGGAATAGGGCCCTGGTCTAAAGTAGTGCACTATATAGGGAATAGGGTCCTGGTCTAAAGTAGTGCACTATATAGGGAATAGGGCTCTGGTCTAAAGTAGTGCACTATATAGGGAATAGGGCTCTGGTCTAAAGTAGTGCACTATATAGGGAATAGGGCCCTGGTCTAAAGTAGTGCACTATATAGGGAATAGGGTTCTGGTCTAAAGTAGTGCACTATATAGGGAATAGGGTTCTGGTCTAAAGTAGTGCACTATATAGGGAATAGGGTTCTGGTCTAAAGTAGTGCACTATATAGGGAATAGGGTTCTGGTCTAAAGTAGTGCACTATATAGGGAATAGGGTTCTGGTCTAAAGTAGTGCACTATATAGGGAATAGGCCCCTGGTCTAAAGTAGTGTACTATATAGGGAATAGGGCTCTGGTCTAAAGTAGTGCACTATATAGGGAATAGGGCTCTGGTCTAAAGTAGTGCACTATATAGGGAATAGGGCTCTGGTCTAAAGTAGTGCACTATATAGGGAATAGGGCTCTGGTCTAAAGTAGTGCACTATATAGGGAATAGGGCTCTGGTCTAAAGTAGTGCACTATATAGGGAATAGGGCTCTGGTCTAAAGTACTGCACTATATAGGGAATAGGACTCTGGTCTAAAGTAGTGCACTATATAGGGAATAGGGCTCTGGTCTAAAGTAGTGCACTATATAGGGAATAGGGCTCTGGTCTAAAGTACTGCACTATATAGGGAATAGGGCCCTGGTCTAAAGTAGTGCACTATATAGGGAATAGGGCCCTGGTCTAAAGTAGTGCACTATATAGGGAATAGGTTGCCATTTGCTCTTTGTTTTGTTTTGTCCTGGGTCTTTGTACTAGTCCATTTTGTTTGTTTTGTTCCTCCTCGTGTTTTGGTACGATTAAGATGAATCTAACACAACATGCCGGGGTCTGACAAGTAGGTATTGTCGGTATAGCTGGAGGATGGCAAAGCCATAGAGGAGAAACAAGAGAAGGAATCTCTAAATGAAGGGAGAAGCAGTTACTATTTAGCATGACCCTAACATAGGTCACTCGGCTGAGGGCTTTTTGTCTCCAAACAAAATGGAGGCCTGAACCCGGGAGAGGTTGGGGTTAGATTTACTGTGTGTGTGTGTGTGTGTGTGTGTGTGTTTGTGTGTATGTGTGTGCGTGTGTGTGCGCGTGTGTGCGCGTGTGTGTGTGTGCGTGTGCGCGTGTGTGTTTGTGTTTGTGTGTGTGTGCGTGTCTGTGTGTGTGAATGCATGTGCGTGCCTGTTTGCATTCATGCATGTTTGTATTTTGAAGGTATTTTGTCCATCCAGAGTCTCTGGGGGGAAGCTCCATCCAGAGTCTCTGGGGGGAAGCTCCATCCAGAGTCTATGGGGGGAAGCTCCATCCAGAGTCTATGGGGGGAAGCTCCATCCAGAGTCTATGGGGGGAAGCTCCATCCAGAGTCTATGGGGGAAGCTCCATCCAGAGTCTATGGGGGAAGCTCCATCCAGAGTCTATGGGGGGAAGCTCCATCCAGAGTCTATGGGGGGAAGCTCCATCCAGAGTCTATGGGGGAAGCTCCATCCAGAGTCTATGGGGGAAGCTCCATCCAGAGTCTATGGGGGGAAGCTTCACTTTTAACCCCCAGGTCCTAGGAATCCCACCCGCACCAGCCCCCTCCACCCCTGGCCACAAAAACACAAAGGATGGATGGATACCGACCTTAAAATAACCAGAAGATAACCACTATGTTCTCGTCACTATTTCAAAGCTGTGTTTCTCTAAAAAAATGGCTGTCCACATGTATTGGATCTGTCACACGGACTTGGAGGAAAAGACGCCCGGAGGAACACATCTGCATGCTGGGAATGAGTGGTACAGTGGCCGTGACTGAGCAGACTTCCTCCATAGGCTCGTTAGTGCATAACGCTTTTAACAAATCCTATTGGGATGATATTGATAATAAACACACCCAAACACTCTTGTGGACCCACAATCTTGATCTCACACACACACAGACAAACACAACCCCCTCCCATATCGTCTCAAGAGCAGCTTAAATCATCTCAATTCCCTCTCACTCTGACAATGGTGCTGCTTTAAAACCCTGTGGCCTGAACACTCACAGAGCCCTCCGCCCCCCCCCATCCCCCATCACCCCATCCCCCCCATCACACACAGAGGGAGGGGGGTCCCTCCCGTTACCATCACACAGTCTGTCACCGTGCCAACCAAGGGTCTTATTGCACTACCAAACAGGCGGGGGTGTCTCACTCTTGGAAATGCAAGTGTCGACACGTTATCAGCCCTCATCACTCACTGAACCCCCCAACTATGCCAACACCCGCTACCTTTAAACTCTCTGGTACCTTGGCTCTGTCCCAAATTGCACCCTATCCCCTATATAGTGCACTCCATTTGACCAGAGCCTTATGTGTGCACAGTAGGGCATAGGGTGTCATTTGAGATACAGCACCCTTATCACCATTAAATTGCCAGAGGGAGGAGTGTGTGAAATGTATTTAGGTGGTAAGGACTTGCTGTTCTGTTCGATGAACTGAATGATTGGCTGAGATGTATAGGCCTTGACATCACTATCAAGGTGGGCTATTTTTTTCTCGAAGAGCTTGTTACGATCAACGATGTGGTTCAGAATTAGATACCCATCTTTTCTTGTGAGAGCACAAGGAAATACCTCACTCCTATTCCCACTCATGGGTTGCACTTTTCATCACAATATTTGTTTTGAACATTCGTTTTAGGACTGATGTCCCGACTGATCGTTCTACTCAAATGCTTTGTCATTTGGCGCTGAAGAAGGTTTAATCGAAAGTGCATTACAGTGGCTTAGAAATACAATGTCATTTCTAAAATAGGCAAATCATTTGTGGGAAAACCTTGTGTCGTCATTTTGATGTTGCCAGATTGCCTTTAGATGTAGTATGTAACGTTAGCTAGTTGGCTAAGACTGAGGGGAGACCACCAGTTATCTGTCTGAAGTCAATTTGATGACATGATAATGGCGGCAAAGATGTTCCAACTAAATATTTGCCTAATCCAGGTCTCTATCGTGTAATTTAGACGAAACAGTCGTTATCCCCTGTTCAAAATGACTGGGTTTATTGACAAGCTTTTGGGCACAACTAAGGTGCTGGGTGGCTTGAGAACATTCATGCCAATGGTTATGAAGCGACCGAGAGACAGAAGTGCGACCTATTCATTTCAATTGTAAAACTCTAGATGACGCTGAAGTATGGTTCTGAGGTGGCCGGCTGGTGAACAGGACGATGAACAGTTTTCTCCGGACTAGAAAACAAAAGTCTTATACTGAAACAAATGAGTACAACGAGAAGCTGCGTCAGAATCAGAACAACGGACAATGAGAGACCAACAGGAGAACAGGACTTTAATCTAGGTGCTGTAAAATGCCATTAAATCTTTTTTTTTTTTTTTTTTAATATATAAAATAGTTATAGAGCATCATTTTAAAATAGTATTTACTTTATCAAGCACAATCCATCTCTCAGACTGTTTTTTTATGACCTTGTTTGGGTGGTTGTGTATCATGTATACCACCTCAGTCTGAGAGCTCAAATAACGACACGTCGTTAGACAAGGAGATCTATTCAGCTCCTAGAGTTATATAGCTGTGACAATTCCACCTAACGGAAACGTTTGCATGGGCTGTTTGAAGGGCCGTCGAACCGGGAGTTTCTGGAGTACCACAGAGTCTAGTCTTGGACACATTACTATTCACTCTGCTCCATAAATAATTTGCTAATGACGCTGAGAAAATTACATAAATCGAAGATACTCTGTCATTGTCCACAGCGGCATTGAATAACTACATCAGGGGTGGATATACTACGTTTTTGCATGAAAATAAAGTGCTTTCAATTGTAACACTGCTTGGAAATGTAATGAACTGGAAGAGTTTTAAAACAATACAGGATTTGGACACACTTTATTTTATATGGATTTTCCATCTGTCGATGCTCTCCTACTATCAACAAACTATATGTCGATAAGCAACTCCTTGCTAAGTCAGTTAGAGGTTAGGATAATGGTTAAGGTTAGGATAAGGGTTAAGGTTAGGGTTAGGATAAAGGTTAAGGTTAGGGTTAGGATAAGGGTTAAGGTTAGGGTTTAGGATAAGGGTTAAGGGTTGGGGTTAGGGTTAGGATAAGGGTTAAGGTTAGAGTTAGGATAAGGGTTAAGGGTTAGGGTTAGGATAAGGGTTAAGGTTAGGGTTAGGATAAGGGTTAAGGGTTAGGGTTAGGATAAGGGTTAAGGTTAGGGTTAGGATAAGGATTAAGGTTAGGATTAAGGTTAGAGTTAGGATAAGGGTTAAGGGTTAGGATAAAGGTTAAGGTTAGGGTTAGGATAAGGGTTAAGTTTAGAGCTAGGGTTAGTAGGGTGGCGCAGTGGTTAAAGGGCGCTGTACTGCAGTGCCAGGTGCACCACCAGAGACCCTGGGTTCGCGCCCAGGCTCTGTCGTAACCGGCCGCGACCTGGAGGTCCGTGGGGCGACGCACAATTGGCCTAGCGTCGCCCGGGTTAGGGAGGGGTTGGCCGGTAGGGATATCCTTGTCTCATCGCGCACCAGCGACTCCTGTGGTGGGCCGGGCGCAGTGCGCGCTAACATAGGTTGCCAGGTGCACGGTGTTTCCTCCAACACATTGGTGCGGCTGGCTTCCGGGTTGGATGCGTTAAGAAGCAGTGCGGCTTGGTTGGGTTGTGTATCGGAGGACGCATGACTTTCAACCTTCGTCTCTCCCGAGCCCGTACGGGAGTTGTAGCGATGAGACAAGATAGTAGCTACTAAAACAATTGGATACCACGAAATTGGGGAGAAAAATTAAATTAAAAAAGAAATGTTACTGATAGTCTGTAGAGCATCTACATATGGACTATCCAAATAAAGTGCTACCCAGGATTGTTACTCAAGAAAACCCATGCAATGTTTTTGCCATCTATAATGACTGGCTTTAGAATAACCCGGAAAAAAAGAGGGCAAGGAGAACAGGGGTTGTCTGCGGTTACAAAGAACACAGAGAGCGCAGAAAAGCAGTGAACTTTGTCACAAAAATACCACCATTTTACAACCCAAGGAAAAGTAAACAGTTTGAGGATTGGACCGGTCCCAGTTGTGTAACTACAGACCACATGTTTTCAGCTCTCCTCTGTCGCAGGTACACCCAGCTAGATCCAGGTTACGTCCCAAATAGCAGACCTACTCCCATAGGGCTCTGGTCAAAAGCAGTGTACTATGTAGGGTGCCATTTGGGATACAGATGAGGCGTTCCAGATTTAGGGCTCTATTCATTCTGTAGCGCTGAACCATTATAGATTGCGTGATAGAAACGTAAAGGTGATTTCAGATTGAGCCGACATTGGCAGCGTTTACCATGAATGCAGTCTCTGCAAAAGCAGAAAGATTGCCTTTAAATTCCAATCATGCTGAAAGGTGAACTTCCGCGATGCAGATTAGGATTAGGGTTCAATGTCAATTCAAAATGGCACCTATCAATATAAGGATATAAGAAACATTGTGGGCTAATTCCATATTTTGACGCCCTTGTCTCAGCGTGCCCAGCATTCCATCATGCTGCTACCAGGTCACGAGGTCACTGGGGGTCACGGCCCACAAAGAGGTGACGAGCGGGGGGCCGAACTTGGGGCCTCACCAAGTTAGAGTCCCAAATGGCACCCTATTCCCTACGTAGTTTCCTATAATTCCTATACACATTGTCTACGTAGTGCCTGTGTATGCCCCATAGGGCTCTAGTCAAAAGTAGTGCCCAATGTAGGGAATAGGGTGCCATTTAGTACAAACACCCTGTCTGGGCCCCGCTGGACAAGGTGGGAGGCAGCCAAGGCAAGGTAGGGAGGCAGACTCATAAATCTGCCTAAGGTGGTTGGGAGAGTGTGAAGGCTCTAATCCACGAGGGGCCACCTCTACCCTATCTTTAACCAGCACAGAGAGCCTGTTGTCATGTCACACTATCTGGAGATCCCCGCCTCTTTCAACCGTCAGTCCGGTTCACAGTTTAGCACAGAACCCTGGGACCTTCTTATGAAAAACATCTGTCCCTGTTAAACAGCGTTGAAATCTACAGGGCTCTTATGCAACTCAGACTTCACCGATACCCATAAGCAGACAAAGATGAAAGGGTAATTACAAGGCTATTTGTGAGGCTATTTCTGTGGTGCAATTCCCTGTGATAATGTAGGCCAAGATCTGTTTGTGTTGTCTTGCCAAACTGGTGCCATTGTTTGGTATGATAATACAGCAGGAGAGATGGCAAGACCCCACAAACAGTTCTGGGAGCTGCTTCTGCTGCCACACTACAGTAGAACTAGTACAGAATGATACGACCATGGTGACTTGTTGTCATGGGAACGTGGGGTAGGGAACACTGAGCCTAAACGCTAACACTAATCGTTCTCCGGCCTTTGATTGTTTGGCTTGTCTGCAGACTCTTCAAACAGGGGATTTTGGTTGGGTAACACAGAGCAGCAGAGAATCAGTATCAAAAACCAAAATGTTCACACACTTACACTAGCAATTAGGGTTAAGTTCCTTGCTCAAGGGCACATTGACAGATTTCTGACCTAGTCACCTCAGGGTTTTGAACCTGAAACCTTTTCAAATCAAATGTATTTGTCACATACACGTGGTTAGCAGATCCGACAATGCAGTAATAAAAAATAAAAAATACTGCATAGTTTCCTAGGAATGCGAAGCGAGGCGGCCACACACACACACACACACACACACACACACACGCACACACGTACACACACACACACAAGGAAGGCTTTCTTGCAAGGCTGTGTCTGCTCAGAGATGCTAACTAGGGCGTTTCTTCTCACCTCTATTCTCTTCACCACTATACTCTCTAAGACAAGACCTTAAGTCTCATCTGTGCTGTTAAACTACAACACTGCACACGCATAGAGACGGAGTAAGTCCCTTTTATATTATGTTATTCAGACAGTGTTTTCTTGGTTAGCACAATAAATATTTCACTGTAATGACAAAATAAAGATACCAACTTCTGTGAAGAACATATATTTTTTATTTAACTAGGCAAGTGAGATTAAGAACAAACTCTTATTTACAATGACAGCGGGTTAACTGCCTTGTTCAGAGGTAGATCAACAGATTTTTACCTTGTCAGCTCTGGGATTTGCTCTAGCAACGTTTATGGTTAGTGGCCCAACGTTCTAACCACTAGGCTACCTGTCGCCCCGGAGCAATTATGTCTTGATAAAAGTGAGTGGCTGTGTGTATTATTGAAGAATTAAGGGATTGTGTGATGATTCGCTTAGCAACAGCTAGACGAGGGTTGATAAAAGAGAGTGGTTCGGCAGGACATTTGTTTAGAGGGTGAGGGTAGGGTGGGGTGGGGGGTTAATAAGTGTTTTCTCATTAGATGCTGTTGGGTTCTTGATTTTACTGGGCAGGAAAAACAGTATGATCAAGGTCCATGGTGTGTCTATCAGGGGGAAAAGATAAGTTATCATGAATATTGAAGTCCCACTCAATGTCAAGACAAAAAAGGAGACGCTGGTTGAAAAAGTACCTCAGTTGTGATACTTGAATAAAAGTATAGATACCTTAATAGAAAAAAAGACTAAAGTAAAAGTTAAAGTCACCCAGTAAAATACTACTTGAGTAAAAGTTTGAAAAGTATTCGGTTTTAAATACTGGAAAAAGTGTACTGAACGTCCATACTACTTGGGGCGGCAGGGTAGCTTAGTGGTTAGAGCGTAGGACTAGTAACCGGAAGGTTGCAAGTTCATACCCCCGAGGTGACAAGGTACAAATCTGTCGTTCTGCCCCTGAACAAGGCAGTTAACCCACTGATCCTAGGCCGTCATTGAAAATAAGAATTTGTTCTTAACTAACTTGCCTGGTTAAATAAAGGTAAAAAAAAAAATACTTGAGTAAAAGCTGTACGTCATATTCCTAATATTAAGCAAATCAGACAGCACGATTTTCTTGTTTTTTTCCATTTACGGACAGCCACTACAACACACCAAACGCAGTATTTGTGTTTAGTAAGTCCGCTAGACCAGAGGCAGTAGGGATGACAACCTGTTATGTTGATAGGTGCGTGAATTGGACCATGTTGCTGTCCTGCCTGAGCATTCTAAACGTAACTAGTACTTTTTGAGTGTCAGGGAAAATGTATTGGGAGTAAAAAGCACATGTAAATAGTAAAGTACAGCTACTGATAAATAACTAGGACCGACACATTTTTGTGTCAATTTGTGATGCTCCAATTTTTTTTATTTTTTATAATTCACTGGAAATAGTTCAGAAACGTATGTTTCCCCAAAAAATGTTGATTAACAATCGTTTATTATCATAGAAACGGAAACTCCGTTGAAGCTTGAGCTTGAAAGAAGCATGAAACATACAGTAGAAACGCACTTCCTTTTTCTTCCATCTGTCGTATGAACCTCAACTGGTAAATACTCTGCTACACTTGCTCTTTCTCAAATACACGTGTGTGTGTGTGTGTGTGTGTGTGTGTGTGTGTGTGTGTGTGTGTGTGTGTGTGTGTGTGTGTGTGTGTGTGTGTGTGTGTGTGTGTGTGTGTGTGTGTGTGTGTGTGTGTGCGTGCGTGCGTGCGTGCGGTAAGATGAGTCCTTCTCATGTCTGTTGTTGTGGTAGTGACCTCTCCAGTCAAACACACGTGCGTGTGTCTATTTGTGATTTCCTGTGCCCTCCCTAATCAGTTTATGAAAGTTTACCTGACAGTGAGCCAACAGTAAAACTTCCATTGCTTAGAGGATATAACTGTTGACAAGATATAACACAAATGGAATGTTCCATGTTGGCTTGGCTAGCTCTATGATCTACAGTACATGAAGGAACCGATGACTTACATCAACTTCACCCACTCTTTATCCACACACGTCCTGCTCGCACAAGATCACTACCATGTCTACACATAATTAAACTTACTTTGGTTTCAATGCCAACGCGTTGGCCTACAGGCCCTAGGCTATGATTTAGTGGTGCAGGGTTGATGAGCTGGTTCAACGAGGTCAAGCAAAAGTAGTTCCTCCTGACCTGTCCCTGTTAATGCACCCAACTTTCTCACCAACACCTCTCACCGAATATGTAGAAGGAACATATGGATGAAGAGCTAGATTTAGAACGGAAACTATTCTCATTGTCTGGTGACCATGACTTGGTTGAGCTATAACCTTTATGTTCTGGGTTGGTTACGGCTAAATGGCGGTGTACCTGGCGTAGACAAAACATTGTAGTGGTTTGCTTTCCGGATGGTTTGCTATTTGTTTGGCGGCCGGGTATATCAACAGACCCTCTGCTACGTCAACCTACGCTTATATATGCACCAGGTACAGTGCCAGTCAAAAGCTTGGACACACCTACTCATTGCAGGGTTTTTCTTTATTTTGACTGTTTTCTACATTGTAGAATAACTATGAAATAACACATATGGAATCATGTAGTAATTGTTAAACAAATCAAAATATATTTTATATTTGAGATTCTTCAAAGTAGCCACCCTTTGCCTTGATGACAGCTTTGCACATTCTTAGCATTCTCTCAACCAGCTTCATGAGGAATTATTTTCCAACGGTCTTGAAGGAGTTCCCACATATGCTGAGCACTTGTTGGCTGCTTTTCCTTCACTCTGTGGTCCAACTCATCCCAAACCATCTTAATTGGGTTGCGGTTGGGTGATTGTGGAGGCCAGGTCATCTGATGCAGCACTAAATCAGTCTCCTTGGTCAAATAGCCATTACACAGTCTGGAGGTGTGTGTTGGGTCATTGTCCTATTGAAAAACAAATGATCGTCCCACTAAGCGCAAACCGGATGGGATGGCATATCGCTGGTAGCCATGCTGATTAAGTGTGCCTTGAATTCCACTGTTCTAATGTCCATTGCTCGTGTTTCTTGGCCCAATCACGTCTCTTCTTATTATTGGTGTCCTTTAGTAGTGCAGCAATTCGACCATGAAGGCCCAACTCACGCAGTCTCCTCTGAACAGTTGATGTTGAGATGTGTCTGTTTCTTGAACTCTGTGAAGCATTTATTTGGGCTGCAATCTGAGATGCAGTTAACTCTAATGAATTGATCCTCTACATCAGAGGTAACTCTCGGTTTTCCTTTCCTGTGATAGTCCTCATGAGAGCCAGCTTCATCTTAGCGCCTGATGGTTTTTGAGACTGCACTTGAAGAAACTTTCAAGGTTCTTGAAATTGTCCTTGTTGACTAACCTTCATGTCTTAAAGTAATGGACTGTTTCTCTTTGCTTATTTGAGCTGTTCTTGCCATAATATTGACTTGGTATTTTACCAAATAGGGCTATCTTCTGTATACCACCCCTACCTTGTCACAGCACAACTGATTGTTTCAAACGAATGAAGATGAAAATAAATTCTACAAATGAACTTTTAACAAGGCACACCTGTTAATTTAAATACATTCCAGGTGACTACCTCATGAAGCTGGTTGAGAGAATGCCAAGAGTGGGCAAAACTGTCATCAAGGCAAAGGGTGGCTACTTTGAAGAATCTCAAATATAAAATATATTTTGATTTGATTTGATTTTTTAACATGTGTTTGGTTAGTACATGATTCCATATGTGTTATTTCATAGTTTTGATGTCTTCACTATTATTCTACAATGTAGACAATAGTCAAAATAATGAAAAACCCTGCAATGAGAAGGTGTGTCCATTGTCATTGTAAACAAACACTGTATAGCCTCATAACATGGTTAAAACAATCATTTTATATGATGGGTGTTCAGTCCTTGCATCCATAGCTTTGTCTTTTCATCTGAGAGTGGTTACATTTCCCCATCCCTCAGCTTTTTACCAAAACAGACATGGGGTGACAGTTTTGTTATTGTTTCATCTGTGGATTTGCCCTTTAAATGGCTGCATATTATCAAGATGTCAAAGTGTCACCAACAAAAGGTAAACAATAGGCCTATAGAAAATGCAGAATATGGCATTAATTTTTCACATGTAAATAGCACTTTTCAGTAGTGCTCAAAACATGCCATTCCACGAGAGCTGCATTTATATTTCAACTGGAATCAATGAGCCCAATCAGTCCCCAAAGACAAAATCATTAACAACAGAGTAGGGCTGGCTACTAAATCCTTCGTTTTGGTGTCATGCTCAGGTAAAACAATTTGGCTAATCTATACTTCCATATTTCCAAGTCCTATTGTTGAAGATCAAGGGGTATAACATTTATTGGAATGACTGAAATTCTGATAGACTTAGATTTTTAATGTAAAGATATAATTTAATCGTATATGTAGTAGAAAGCGATGAGTTAGAAGAAGCCTACATAACCAACCCATAAAGTAAAAATAAACATCCATATGTGGCCAGCTATGTGAACTTTAACATTGATTTATCCTGCAATAGATGTTGTTTAATTGGTAAATATTTTTTTTGTCTTCTTCTAATGCCTCTTAAGGGGAAATTAATCTAAAAGTAACGGAATGTAATCAGATTACGTTACAGAGTTTGGGGTAATCCCAAAATTACGTTACTTGTTAAAATGATGGACAGGTAACGGATTACATTTATAAAGTAACCCAACCCTGCCTGTTTGTGATGGCTAAAATACCTTTATAGGTGCATGTACATTGTATACATACATAAGACATAAGACGTTGAGTCACAATTCACTACATTTTATAAACGCTTTCCTCCAGTGGTCCTTGTCTCTAACGTAGTCAACAGACATGGACATTTAACGTCGTAGCAGGCCGTTCATTATATGACGTCAGTTGTACTCTGCAGCGACTTGACCAATGAGTTAAGAGACATTGTAAATGAGCTGAGGCGCTCATGTAGTAAGATCATTCTCGTTCAGCGGCAACCAGATAAGTATATTGCAGAACCTGGGTGATACGCACGACTGGGTTGAAAATTATTGAAGGAAACATTCGCTTTTTTTTATTGTCGTTACCATTGACCAAATCTTGATGGCTGTTTTGATCGCAAAATAAAACGTTTCGTTGCGACATTCACATGTGTTCTTTTTGACACGACAAGCGGATATTTTACACTTCCCCGGAGTCAGAGAGAAGACGAGGCGCTCAAAATGAAGTACAAAGTAAGTGACTGTTCACAAAGTCATTGAAATGAGATCTTCAGGAATTCACTGACATGGCTGTTGTAACGGATTTATTAAATTATTGTGTGATTATAAACTGGCAAAACACCAATATTATATCTCCTTCAGACTAGACTTTATGTAGCCTAGGGCTATGTATTGGGGAAAAGTTATAACTATTTTCACCACAAATAAAAACAAGAATGAACCTGAGTTAGTTTCAGTTTAGATTGTAACAATGTTGTAACAACAGTGTTGTAGGCTAACCGCATTTGTGTAACGATGTTACCCAGGGAGACATTTAGCCCACCGCTGCCTTGGGATGTCAACGCGGGAAGAGGGTGTTCCGTGGTCTGTCAGTTCGTTCTTTGGCCTCCAGTCATAAACAGGGACATTACGATATTAATTACATTGGTTTAAAATATATTTGTCCGGTTGCTTTCTCTGTGCGTAGGCTATGCGCTCTTCCAAAGTGGGCGAAGTGGGATTTAAAGTGCTGAAGTGATGCTCGAATCGCATGCGACGCTGAATACTAGCCTACATAAGAATGCTCTCCTCTACCGATGAATTCCCTCTCCTCTTCCCAATAATTCTCTCTCCTCTTCCCAATAATTATCTCTCCTCTTCCCAATAATTCTCTCCTCTTCCCAATAATTCTCTCTCCTCTTCCCAATAATTATCTCTCCTCTTCCCAATAATTCTCTCCCCTCTTCCCAATAATTCCCTCTCCTCTTCCCAATAATTCTCTATCCTCTTCCCAATAATTCTCTCTCCTCTTCCCAATAATTCCCTCTCCTCTTCCCAATAATTATCTCTCCTCTTCCCAATAATTCCCTCTCATCTTCCCAATAATTCTCTCTCCTCTTCCCAATAATTATCTCTCCGCTTCCCAATAATTATCTCTCCGCTTCCCAATAATTCCCTCCCCTCTTCCCAATAATTATCTCTCCTCTTCCCAATAATTCCCTCTCCTCTTCCCAATAATTCCCTCTCCTCTTCCCAATAATTCCCTCTCCTCTTCCCAATAATTCTCTCTCCTCTTCCCAATAATTCTCTCTCCTCTGCCCAATAATTCCCTCTCCTCTTCCCAATAATTCTCTCTCCTCTGCCCAATAATTCTCTCTCCTCTGCCCAATAATTCTCTCTCCTCTGCCCATGGGTCGATTTATTTCGGAGTAATGAAATACTCATGCGTTGACAGTGAATGCTATACCTTCACGGGTAATAAATAATACATGATTGTATCGAATCAGGTTACTTAGTAGGAGGATATATCGGCACAGTCATTCTGCGTTATCTCTCTGTATCCCCTTGCTGTCCGTTCGACCGTGGCTGTAGCTTTGTTTGGGCAATATATTTAGTTTACACTCAAGGTCTGACGAACAAACGAGACATTCAGTGAAGTTGATTTAACCCATTCTACTCTGTGGGTGTGAGTCCTAGCACTGACTGGCCTGTTGTAACAAGTAAACCTCTTTATACATAATTGTCTCCATGACATAGCATATTCAGGGTTTTTTAAAAGCTGCTTAGATTGCATAATTGAATAGACTTCACTGTTCATGAGATCTGTAAAGAAACAGAGATTGCTCAATCAGGGCCTGGCTATGCCTCAGCATCAGCATAAAATCCTGCCTTGGGGGCATGGAGCTGTCTGTCTCTCAACTTCGAAGTCAAGAAAACCTGGCCTCTTATAGTTTCAGATCTTTCCGTCACCATTAACAAACTCTGTAAGGCATTGATTGGAGCTTATGAAAAGACCCCACTTCCTACTATGGTTTGAGGTTCAGTACTCTTCTCGATTGGAATGCTTTTGTCTACTTCACACTATCAAGGAAATGCAGGGCACTTGGCAAGAGAGCTGGTCATAAGTTCTGGAACCGACTGATGGTGCTGTTTGGAATCCTCCAAAATACTGTACTTACTGAAATAACCACCTCTGTTGTTCTTTATTGGAGTCATGTGCTTGGGTCTGAAGTCTGTGTTATCCGACCATATTAGGAATGTCAGAGCTGTCTGTCATGCAAAGCTGTGACGTAGTTTTCTGGTGTTTCGGTAGTATTAAGGGCCAATGACTTCAGTGTTAAATTACCACAATGCTGTAATACTCGGCTTGGCCTTAATCTTTGGGAAAATATCCCACATCTGGATTAGTATTAGATCGTTGGACTCTCTACTACTCTCTACTACTCCACTCCTCTCTACTACACTCTAGTACTCTCTACTACTCCACTCCTCTCTACTACTCTCTACTACTCCACTCCTCTCTACTACTCTCTACTACTCCACTCCTCTCTCCTCTCTCTACTACTCCACTCTCTACTACTCTCTATTACTCCACTCCTCTCTACTACTCTCTACTACTCCACTCTCTACTACTCTCTACTACTCCACTCCTCTCTACTACTCTCTACTACTCCACTCCTCTCTACTACTCTCTACTACTCCACTCCTCTCTCCTCTCTCTACTACTCTCTATTACTCCACTCCTCTCTACTACTCTCTACTACTCCACTCCTCTCTACTACTCTCTACTACTCCACTCCTCTCTACTACACTCTACTACTCTCTACTACTCCACTCCTCTCTAGTACACTCTAGTACTCTCTACTACTCCACTCCTCTCTACTACTCTCTACTACTCCACTCTTCTCTCTACTACTCCACTCCTCTCTCTACTACTCTCTACTACTCTCTACTACTCCACTCCTCTCTCTACTACTCCACTCCTATCTCTACTACTCCACTCCTCTCTCTACTACTCCACTCATCTCTCTACTACTCTCTAATACTCTCTACTACTCCACTCCTCTCTCTACTACTCTCTAAAACGCTCTACTACTCCACTCCTCTCGCTAGTACTCTCTACTACTCCACACCTATCTCTACTACTCAACTCCTCTCTCTACTACTCCACTCCTCTCTCTACCAATCCACTCCTCTCTCTACTACTCTCTAAAACGCTCTACTACTCCACTCCTCTCTCTACTACTCTCTAAAACGCTCTACTACTCCGCTCCTCTCTCTACTACTCTCTAAAACGCTCTAATACTCCACTCCTCTCTCTACTACTCTCTATACTCAACTCCTCTCTCTAATACTCCACTCCTCTCTCTACTACTCTCTATACTCAACTCCTCTCTCTACTACTCCTCTCCTCTCTTTACTACTCTCTACTACCCCACTCCTCTCTCTACTACTCCTCTCCTCTCTTTACTACTCTCTATACTCCACTCCTCTCTCTACTACTCCTCTCCTCTCTTTACTACTCTCTACTACCCCACTCCTCTCTCAACTACTCCACTCCTCTCTCTACTACTCCTCTCTCTACTACTCCACTCCTTTCTCTAGTACTCTACTACTCCACTCCTCTCTCTACTACTCTCTACTACTCCACTCCACTCTCTACTACTCTCTACTACCCCACTCCTCTCTCTACTACTCCACTCCTTTCTCTACTGCTCTCTACTACTCCACTCCTCTCTCTACTACTCCACTCCTTTCTCTACTACTCTCTAATATTCTCTACTACTCCACTCCACTCTCTACTACTCCACTCCTTTCTCTACTACTCTCTACTACTCCACTCCTCTCTCTACTACCCCACTCTTCTCTCAACTACTCCACTCCTCTCTCTACTACTCCACTCCTCTCTCTACAACTCCACCCCTCTCTCTACTACTCCACTCCTCTCTCTACTACTCCACTCCTTTCTCTAGTACTCTACTGCTCCACTCCTCTCTCTACTACTCTCTACTACTCCACTCCACTCTCTACTACTCTCTACTACCCCACTCCTCTCTACTACTCCACTCCTTTCTCTACTGCTCTCTACTACTCCACTCCTCTCTCTACTACTCCACTCCTTTCTCTACTACTCTCTAATATTCTCTACTACTCCACTCTCTACTACTCCACTCCTTTCTCTACTACTCTCTACTACTCCACTCCTCTCTCTACTATCCCACTCTTCTCTCAACTACTCCACTCTTCTCTCTACTACTCCACTCCTTTCTCTAGTACTCTCTACTGCTCCATCTGTCTCTCTACTACTCCACTCCACAATCTACTACTCTCTACTACTCCACTCCTCTCTCTACTACTCTCTTCTACTTTCTACTACTCCACTCCACTCTCTACTACTCTCTACTACTCCACTCCACAATCTACTACTCTCTACTACTCCACTCCTCTCTCTACTACTCTCTTCTACTTTCTAATACTCCATTCCACTCTCTACTACTCTCTACTACTCTCTACTACTCCACTCCACACTCTACTACTCTCTACTACTCCACTCCTCTCTCTACTACTCTCTACTACTCCACTCCACTCTCTTCTACTCTCTACTACTCCACTCCACTCTCTACTACTCCACTCCACTCTCTACTACTCCACTCCACTCTCTACTACTCTCTACTGCCCCACTCCTCTCTCTACTACTCCACTCCTCTCTCAACTACTCCACTCCTTTCTCTACTACTCTCTACTACTTCACTCCTCTCTCTACTACTCCACTCCTTTCTCTACTACTCTCTAATACTCTCTACTACTCCACTCTACTCTCTGCTACTCCACTCCTTTCTCTACTACTCTCTACTACCCCACTCTTCTCTCAACTACTCCACTCCTCTCTCTACTACTCCACACCTTTCTCTACTACTCTCTACTACCCCACTCTTCTCTCAACTACTCCACTCCTCTCTCTACTACTCTACTCCTCTCTCTACTACTCCACTCCTCTCTCTACTACTCCACTCCTTTCTCTAGTACTCTCTACTACTCCACTCCTCTCTCTACTACTCTCTTCTACTCTCTACTACTCCACTCCTCTCTCTACTACTCTCTACTACTCTCTACTACTCCACTCCACTCTCTACTACTCTCTACTACTCCACTCCACTCTCTACTACTCTCTACTACTCCACTCCACTCTCTACTACTCTCTACTACCCCACTCCTCTCTCTACTACTTCACTCCTCTCTCTACTACTCCACTCCTTTCTCTACTACTCTCTAATACTCTCTACTACTCCACTCCACTCTATACTACTCCACTCCTTCCTCTACTACTCTCTACTACTCCACTCCTCTCTCTACTCCTCCACCCCTCTCTCTACTACTCCTCTTCTCTCTCCACTACTCTCTACTACTCTCTACTCTGCCATGTTTGTCTGAGAGGGCTTAGCAATAGCACAGACACCACCACACCATTCAATCTGTGATAACCTATCTTAATTATGCAACGGAACAAAGAAAGGGAAGGTTGGATGTATGCTAGGCTGGGATAGGTCTGGCAGTCAGGGACCTGACCTCTGGATACACTTCACAGGTTGAGTCCCAAATGCCACCCTATGTAGTGCACTACTTTTTTACCAGGGTCCATTAGCCTGTGGTCAAAAGTAGTCCACTATATAGATTAAATGACACACTAATAGCTATCTTCTGTCTGTTCCCGAGTCAGCCATTCTGGTTGACAGTTTACAGCCTTTATCTTCTGACATAGCCCAGTTTAATCCAGTTAAATATTGACAGGAAGTTTTCTGTCCCTTCTATCAGATGCTCTTCCTCTTACTGGAGGTGAATTATTCATAGCGCTGAAGTGTTAAGTATTAAATTCCTCCTGGATTGTTTATGTTTTGCCCTGGGAACACTGAATGCGTACCAAATGACAAACTATTCCCTGGCCTATATAGTCCACTACTTTTCTCAAACCACCCGGGTCAGATGAAATGGACTCGCTGGCTGCCTGCCGGACTGTCTGGGGTTCACAGATTCATAACACTGGACTGTCTGGAGTTCACAGATTCATAACACTGGACTGTCTGGGGTTCACAGATTCATAACACTGGACTGTCTGGGGTTCACAGATTCATAACACTGAAACAGGGAGGAGGGAGGGAGGGAGAGAGGGAGGGAGAGAGGGAGAGAGAGAGAGAGTAGGGGGGGGCGAGAGAGGGAGAGAGAGAGAGAGGGGGGGCGAGAGGGGGAGAGAGAGAGGGGGGGGCGAGAGAGAGAGTGGGCGAGGGGGGTGGCGAGAGAGAGAATATCCTGGGGGAGAATGTAAAAGACAGCAGAGGGATAAGATAGGTCATAAGGGGTCATACACTACTCATAAAACAAATGTAGAACTGTTATTATTCAGAAACATACCGTCACATACCACCAGACCATCAAGAAATGAGAAAAATATTGTGATGTGTATATTTTGGTCGTAATGGCTCAGTCCTACAAACCCATGGTAGTCCAACATCCACCCCCTTTAAGATGGTTCTTTTGAGACTAACAGTACTTAAACCGTGGTAGAAATGGCTCAACTACCACAGTGAAGAGTGATTAGGTGAACCGAACTTCTTCTTCTGTGGTGTGTTTTCTCTCTTTCTTCTTCTGGGGTGTGTTTTCTCTCTTTCTTCTTCTGGGGTGTGTTTTCTCTCTTTCTTCTTCTGTGGTGTGTTTTCTCTCTTTCTTCTTCTGGGGTGTGTTTTCTCTCTTTCTTCTTCTGGGGTGTGTTTTCTCTCTTTCTTCTTCTGGGGTGTGTTTTCTCTCTTTCTTCTTCTGTGGTGTGTTTTCTCTCTTTCTTCTTCTGGGGTGTGTTTTCTCTCTTTCTTCTTCTGTGGTGTGTTTTCTCTCTTTCTTCTTCTGGGGTGTGTTTTCTCTCTTTCTTCTTCTGTGGTGTGTTTTCTCTCTTTCTTCTTCTGGGGTGTGTTTTCTCTCTTCTTCTGGGGTGTGTTTTCTCTCTTTCTTCTTCTGGGGTGTGTTTTCTCTCTTTCTTCTTCTGGGGTGTGTTTTCTCTCTTTCTTCTTCTGTGGTGTGTTTTCTCTCTTTCTTCTTCTGGGGTGTGTTTTCTCTCTTTCT
This sequence comes from Oncorhynchus mykiss, assembly GCF_057628025.1. NCBI lineage: Eukaryota > Metazoa > Chordata > Actinopteri > Salmoniformes > Salmonidae > Oncorhynchus > Oncorhynchus mykiss. The sequence goes on along the minus strand of NC_143039.1, from coordinate 72,759,620 downwards.
TCTTCTGGGGTGTGTTTTCTCTCTTTCTTCTTCTGTGGTGTGTTTTCTCTCTTTCTTCTTCTGGGGTGTGTTTTCTCTCTTTCTTGTGGGCTCAGGTGCCAGGCAGTGGTCCAAAGAGAATGGGGGCGGAGGAGAGAGTGAATACATTGTTCTGCAAGCCAGTGATTGAGGACAGAGGAGGGGGGGTTTCTAATACTGAAAGAGAAAGAAACTGAAAGAAATAGGAAGTGGGGTAGGCGGAGCGAGGGGAAATAGAGCTGGGTGTGTGAGGTGGGGGTGGGGTGGTTGAGTCCAGGAGCTCCCCATGACTAAAACCCTCCTGGAGGAATGTGTATGGAGAGGTTAGTCAGAAGATGCACTTGATTGTTTCAAGGTTTCCCCTTCTCATTGGCTACGAGAGTTTACCCCAGCTACGGGGCCCACCAAGAGTTCACAGTGTGTGTGTGTGTGTGTGTGTGTGTGTGTGTGTGTGTGTGGCATTGCTCAGAAAGAGCACTTCTCCGTGCAGGCATTTGTATTCTCCAGGAGAAGAACAGGGTTGATTCATGGAGCAGATTTCAGCCATCGTTGAACTATACAATCCTCTCCTTTGTTGCAAGGCCTTTCTCCCACAAATCAACCTTTAACTGAGGGAGCCTGTACCTGTGTAATCACAAAGACATTGTTATGCAGGTACATTGGTATGACACGACCATTGCATCTCAATGTTCTTACTTTCAATATCAAATCATTCTTAGTCCTTTCAATATAGAACCCCACAAAACAGACTCGCTACGTTGTTTTCATGAGCTGGTGAAAAGTTTGGGAGACATTTTAGAGTGTAGTTTGCTCGTACGCTTGCATAAGTGTTTGTGTGTGTGTGTGTGTGTGTGTACTCAGTTTCTCTACACCTCTCTGGAGATATTTCTGAATTCTCCCTCTTGTTGCCCCCACTTCACCCCCCCCCCCTTCCCCCGGTCAACAAAATGTTCCACTGTGAACAGCGTGAAGAGCACATTCCCCTGCTATGAATGAACAAAGGTTCCCCACCCCCTGCTGTGGGGAGAGGCAGAATGCATTATGGGCCGCGGCGCCTGAGAGTTCTCTGCCTTACATCAATAACAATACAAAACCAATAATTTCCATGTTTAACCTTAGGAGGAAATCAATCAAACTGATCCTAGATCACTCTGAGATGGTTGGGAATATGGGCCTAGGTCAAAAGTTGTTCACCGTCTAGGGAATAGGGTGCCATTTGGGATTCCGTCCTGATGTCAAACTAAAAGAACCTTGACAGCTGAGAACATGGTGGTCCAGCCAAGAAGTCCCCATGCTGCTAAGGCATTCTCAAGCTCAGCTTTCACAACAAATTGCCTTGTATGCAAGCAGCTACTGTGCGTTTAGTGCCTGGGAGAGTCAGTGTGGGTGTCTGTGTTAGAGTGAGTATATAGCAGTGTCTACGTTAGTTGCTATTTTGTAAGCCGGCAAATATCTTGTTTTATAATGTCACTCTTTGTGGAGTAAATACTCTTATTTTTTTCCCCAAAGTGGTCCGTTTATGAATTAAAGATACTACGATGGAGGACGTTTTATATTTTTGTGTTCGGGCAGAACCTCTTAGTGGAGCGTGAAATTGAGAGGACAGTGTGAAGCGAATCTGGTGTGTTTCTATGTAAAGCCATGAAATGTGTTCCTGTAGAGATACCGTAAACACATCGTACATCTCGGCCAATAGCTTTGACGGATTATGTCCCCAAGGGTTACTAGGTTACATCCCCCCCCCCCCCCCCCCCCCCTGGCATCTTTTACGCCCCTTATTCCTCTTAATAGAACCCCCTTCTTCCCCAGAGCTGAGACCTCTTTATCTTTGATCCCATGAATACCGTTACATTAGTTGAGAGTCAAAAGTCTTCTGGCCTGGCTTTTAGGTATGTCAAGGACTGTATTACACAATACACTACTATACCGAACCCTTTTGGAGAAGGCTATTCAATACACTACTATACTGAGTCCTTTTGGAGAAGGCTATTCAATACACTACTATACTGAGCCTTTTTGGAGAAGGCTATTCAATATACTACTATACTGAGCCCTTTTGGAGAAGGCTATTCAATACGCTACTATACTGAGCCCTTTTGGAGAAGGCTATTCAATACACTACTATACTGAGCCCTTTTGGAGAAGGCTATTCAATACACTACTATACTGAGTCCTTTTGGAGAAGGCTTTTCAATACACTACTATACTGAGCCCTTTTGGAGAAGGCTTTTCAATACACTACTATACTGAGCCCTTTTGGAGAAGGCTATTCAATACACTACTATACTGAACCCTTTTGGAGAAGGCTATTCAATACACTACTATACTGAGCCCTTTTGGAGAAGGCTTTTCAATACACTACTATACTGAACCCTTTTGGAGAAGGCTATTCAATACACTACTATACTGAGTCCTTTTGGAGAAGGCTTTTCAATACACTACTATACTGAACCCTTTTGGAGAAGGCTATTCAATACACTACTATACTGAGCCCTTTTGGAGAAGGCTATTCAATACACTACTATACTGAGTCCTTTTGGAGAAGGCTATTCAATACACTACTATACTGAGCCTTTTTGGAGAAGGCTATTCAATACACTACTATACTGAACCCCTTTGGAGAAGGCTATTCAATACACTACTATACTGAGCCCTTTTGGAGAAGGCTATTCAATACACTACTATACTGAGTCCTTTTGGAGAAGGCTATTCAATACACTACTATACTGAGCCTTTTTGGAGAAGGCTATTCAATACACTACTATACTGAGCCCTTTTGGAGAAGGCTATTCAATACACTACTATACTGAGCCCTTTTGGAGAAGGCTATTCAATACACTACTATACTGAGCCCTTTTGGAGAAGGCTATTCAATACACTACTATACTGAGCCCTTTTGGAGAAGGCTATTCAATACACTACTATACTGAGCCCTTTTGGAGAAGGCTATTCAATACACTACTATACTGAACCCTTTTGGAGAAGGCTATTCAATACACTACTATACTCAGCCCTTTTGGAGAAGGCTATTCAATACACTACTATACTGAGTCCTTTTGGAGAAGGCTTTTCAATACACTACTATACTGAGCCCTTTTGGAGAAGGCTATTCAATACACTACTATACTGAACCCTTTTGGAGAAGGCTATTCAATACACTACTATACTGAGCCCTTTTGGAGAAGGCTATTCAATACACTACTATACTGAGCCCTTTTGGAGAAGGCTATTCAATACACTACTATACTGAGTCCTTTTGGAGAAGGCTATTCAATACACTACTATACTGAGCCCTTTTGGAGAAGGCTATTCAATACACTACTATACTGAGCCCTTTTGGAGAAGGCTATTCAATACACTACTATACTGAGCCCTTTTGGAGAAGGCTATTCAATACACTACTATACTGAACCCTTTTGGAGAAGGCTATTCAATACACTACTATACTGAGCCCTTTTGGAGAAGGCTATTCAATACACTACTATACTGAACCCTTTTGGAGAAGGCTATTCAATACACTACTATACTGAACCCTTTTGGAGAAGGCTATTCAATACACTACTATACTGAGTCCTTTTGGAGAAGGCTATTCAATACACTACTATACTGAGCCCTTTTGGAGAAGGCTATTCAATACACTACTATACTGAGCCCTTTTGGAGAAGGCTATTCAATACACTACTATACTGAACCCTTTTGGAGAAGGCTATTCAATACACTACTATACTGAACCCTTTTGGAGAAGGCTATTCAATACACTACTATACTGAGTCCTTTTGGAGAAGGCTATTCAATACACTACTATACTGAGTCCTTTTGGAGAAGGCTATTCAATACACTACTATACTGAACCCTTTTGGAGAAGGCTATTCAATACACTACTATACTGAACCCTTTTGGAGAAGGCTATTCAATACACTACTATACTGAGTCCTTTTGGAGAAGGCTATTCAATACACTACTATACTGAACCCTTTTGGAGAAGGCTATTCAATACACTACTATACTGAACCCTTTTGGAGAAGGCTATTCAATACACTACTATACTGAGCCCTTTTGGAGAAGGCTATTCAATACACTACTATACTGAACCCTTTTGGAGAAGGCTATTCAATACACTACTATACTGAGCCCTTTTGGAGAAGGCTATTCAATACACTACTATACTGAACCCTTTTGGAGAAGGCTATTCAATACACTACTATACTGAGTCCTTTTGGAGAAGGCTATTCAATACACTACTATACTGAGCCCTTTTGGAGAAGGCTATTCAATACACTACTATACTGAGCCCTTTTGGAGAAGGCTATTCAATACACTACTATACTGAGCCCTTTTGGAGAAGGCTATTCAATACACTACTATACTGAACCCTTTTGGAGAAGGCTATTCAATACACTACTATACTGAGCCCTTTTGGAGAAGGCTATTCAATACACTACTATACTGAACCCTTTTGGAGAAGGCTATTCAATACACTACTATACTGAACCCTTTTGGAGAAGGCTATTCAATACACTACTATACTGAGTCCTTTTGGAGAAGGCTATTCAATACACTACTATACTGAGCCCTTTTGGAGAAGGCTATTCAATACACTACTATACTGAGCCCTTTTGGAGAAGGCTATTCAATACACTACTATACTGAACCCTTTTGGAGAAGGCTATTCAATACACTACTATACTGAACCCTTTTGGAGAAGGCTATTCAATACACTACTATACTGAGTCCTTTTGGAGAAGGCTATTCAATACACTACTATACTGAGTCCTTTTGGAGAAGGCTATTCAATACACTACTATACTGAACCCTTTTGGAGAAGGCTATTCAATACACTACTATACTGAACCCTTTTGGAGAAGGCTATTCAATACACTACTATACTGAACCCCTTTGGAGAAGGCTATTCAATACACTACTATACTGAGTCCTTTTGGAGAAGGCTATTCAATACACTACTATACTGAACCCTTTTGGAGAAGGCTATTCAATACACTACTATACTGAACCCTTTTGGAGAAGGCTATTCAATACACTACTATACTGAGTCCTTTTGGAGAAGGCTATTCAATACACTACTATACTGAGCCCTTTTGGAGAAGGCTATTCAATACACTACTATACTGAGTCCTTTTGGAGAAGGCTATTCAATACACTACTATACTGAGCCCTTTTGGAGAAGGCTATTCAATACACTACTATACTGAGCCCTTTTGGAGAAGGCTATTCAATACACAATTCAAATAATATACCCGTGTGTAGCTGTGTTATCTGTGTTCTTTTCTGTGGTAGAGGGTTTCAGTTGTCTACGTGGCCAGACAGAGATAAATCAGGCTAGAGTCTGAGTGTGTAAACAGGAACTGCTTCAGGCTAAGGAGGAATGGGGTGGAAATGGAGAGGAGTGAGGTGGACATCATGTCATCAATGTGACAATAAAACTAACAAACTGAGGGCTGACCCAAGGGTGCGGAAGACATGTGTTTTACGTAATGGGCTTGGAGACGGTCAGACTGTACTCTGTGATTGGGGTCAATGAAGGTCTTTAGATGTTGTGCTATCTGACATTCTGACCTGCCCACAATTTAAAGCTTTCATCTAGACTTTTACTGCTAGTCTTCGTTGAAAGTTGGTTTGGTGGAAGTTGGTGAGGGTGGAATACCTAACCAACACAGTAGACACAAGAGAGGAGAGTCTCAAATGGGAAGGGTTCTATCAACAATATTAGATTTGACTTTTGATATGTGAAATGATCACATGTAAGACTGAAATCGATGACACGTCTGTTCTGAAACCCAACACACAGGGTGGAAGGTACGGGGCTGTTTTGACTGAGCACATCAGTTTGGTGCTCGCCTACATCTTGTGGAAATGTCACGGTGAAGCTTAGCGCGCGCGCGTGTGTGGTTTGTACCAACATGCATTGCAGTTAGACACTACATTGCACATCGTATCCTGTTGAAGTTACAGTTGCCATGGCGTCACTGTTTACCGGAAGATTTCGGTGATACTATCAATGTGTCCCTGTGTGTAGCGGAATATAGTGAATCATGGATGAGAGGCGGGAAGGTGGGTGACAACGAGCTACCCTTATATTTATATACCATTTCCCCTATGTATTTGACTGCTGGGGAGCAAGGAGATCCCCAGCTCTGCTAAAACCATTGACAACTATGTGCTGTTTTCAAGGGATTGTTAAATAAATGTTCAAACTAATTTGGTTTTAATATCATCTCTTGAAGAGCATCGTGGGAACTACACCGTTCCTATTATTTCACATTTCGCTCTGTCATCAGAGTTGTACAGCAACCAGTAAACATCAATTGATCATGTATTTGTGAGGGTAGCCAGATCCATTTGGCATGTAGCTAGCTAGCTAAGCAACAAACAAAAAACGTGTTATTTCACTTCCTTCATCAGAGATTAGGCTTTTGGAAAGAGCTTGACATCGTCCTGGTAAAGTTGTCAGTCGAACTAGTGTCACTACTACAGATGGAAAGCAAATCAAACAATATCTGGGTACATAGCCATCTGGTTTATTCCCTGAAAGCTTGTTATCCAGCTATATTGACATGATCTGTTATTAGGCTACCCTCACGTATTTGAAATGACATAATCAATTGATGTTAAGCCTACTGATCATGAGAAGTATGCAGTTAGGCCTAGCCCGCTTGCTGTAGGCCTATAACTCTGATGACAGAGCTAAATGTACATTGTTGTTTTGTATGGAATAGTCTGACATTCGTAGTTCTGACTCTGCTCTTCAAGAGGTGATGATATCTGACCCACAAGTGTTTTTATTATTTTTTACAAATCCCTTGAAAACGGTACGCAGTTGTCAATGGTTTTAAAGGCGCTGCGGGTCTCCATGCCCATCCAGAAGGCAAATAGAACGATCTGGATCTTACTGTGGTCTTTTATTGATAACGACTTGTGCACAAAATGTATTTAGAGAGCCATCTTTACCACAGTTTGGCTATTGGTTAATCCGTTTCACTTTTGCTTTCCAGCAGAATGTGATCAAAATGACTATTGACTTGAGTTTGTCAGTGACGTTAGCTTCAGCATGGAGTGTGTTATTATGGACTATCTAAATACTGGCTGTACTGTAGTCTGTAGCTGGACTGTAGTGTTGATTTACTACTGTACTGTAGTCTGTAGCTGGACTGTAGTGTTGATTTACTACTGTACTGTAGTCTGTAGCTGGACTGTAGTGTTGATTTACTACTGTACTGTAGTCTGTAGCTGGACTGTAGTGTTGATTTACTACTGTACTGTAGTCTGTAGCTGGACTGTAGTGTTGATTTACTACTGTACTGTAGTCTGTAGCTGGACTGTAGTGTTGATTTACTACTGTACTGTAGTCTGTAGCTGGACTGTAGTGTTGATTTACTACTGTACTGTAGTCTGTAACTGGACTGTAGCGTTGATTTACTACTGTACTGTAGTCTGTAGCTGGACTGTAGTCTGTATACACATGGCATCATAAACTGCAAGGGGATAGAAAATGTGGCATGCTATAATAGATTGTTGCTAATGCCTCCTTACAGACTGGTACTAGGCTACTTTAGACATGGAAAAGTCGACGTTGTGACGTGGTATAGGCCTTACTGGCATTGGGAGAATTGGAGAAACTCAGGACATGGGGTTTCACCCAGTCTGTAATTATGTTATTACATTCACATTGGCCAGCATTTAAAAGGCCTTGGTAATCATAGGATCAGCAGTGTTTTAAAGGTCTTAGTAATCAGTGGATCGGCAGTGTTTTAAAGGCCTTAGTAATCAGAGGATCAGCAGTGTTTTAAAGGCCTTAGTAATCAGAGGATCAGCAGTGTTTTAAAGGTCTTAGTAATCAGAGGATCAGCAGTGTTTTAAAGGCCTTAGTAATCAGAGGATCAGCAGTGTTTTAAAGGTCTTAGTAATCAGTGGATCGGCAGTGTTTTAAAGGTCTTAGTAATCAGAGGATCAGCAGTGTTTTAAAGGTCTTAGTAATCAGAGGATCAGCAGTGTTTTAAAGGTCTTAGTAATCAGAGGATCAGCAGTGTTTTAAAGGTCTTAGTAATCAGAGGATCAGCAGTGTTTTAAAGGTCTTAGTAATCAGAGGATCAGCAGTGTTTTAAAGGTCTTAGTAATCAGAGGATCAGCAGTGTTTTAAAGGTCTTAGTAATCAGAGGATCAGCAGTGTTTTAAAGGTCTTAGTAATCAGAGGATCAGCAGTGTTTTAAAGGCCTTAGTAATCAGAGGATCAGCAGTGTTTTAAAGGCCTTAGTAGTCAGAGGATCGGCAGCAATCTCTAGGCTAGATCCACATTAAGAAATGTACCCTGAGCTCTGATCTTCCTCACGGCCAATTAATTCGCGCTGCGTCCCATTTGGCACCCATATATACTACAAAAGTAGTGCACTATATAGGGAATAGGGTGCCATTTGGCTGTGATGCTCAGCAACACTCAGAGGTACAGAACAGCCTCAGCAGGCTAGCAACACTCAGAAGAACAGAACAGCCTCAGCTTTAGCAGGCTAGCAGCACACAGGGTAACAGAACAGAACTGCCTTAGCTTTAGCAGGCTAGCAGCACACAGGGTTACAGAATAGAACTGCCTCAGCTTTAGCAGGCTAGCAGCACACAGGGTAACAGAACAGAACTGCTTTAGCTTTAGCAGGCTAGCAGCACACAGGGTAACAGAACAAAACTGCCTCAGCTTTAGTAGGCTAGCAGCACACAGGGTAACAGAACATAACTGCCTTAGCTTTAGCAGGCTAGAAGCACACAGGGTAACAGAACAGAACTGTCTTAGCTTTAGCAGGCTAGCAGCACACAGGGCAACAGAACAGAACTGCCTTAGCTTTAGCAAGCTTGCAGCACTCAGAAGAACAGAATAAAACAGCCTCAGCATGAGGCTACACTCAGAGGAAGAGAACAGAACAACTTCAGCATGAGGCTATACTCAGAGGAACATAACAGAATAGCCTCAGCATGAGGCTACACTCAGAGGAAGAGAACAGAACAACCTCAGCATGAGGCTATAATCAGAGAAACATAACAGAATAGCCTCAGCATGAGGCTACACTCAGAGGAACAGAACAGAACAGAACACTCAGAGGAACAGACCATTCAGAGGAACAGAACAGAACACTCAGAGGAACAGAACACCCAGAGGAACAGAACAGAACACTCAGAGGAACAGAACACCCAGAGGAACAGAACAAAACACTCAGAGGAACAGAACACCCAGAGGAACAGAACACCCAGAGGAACAGAACAAAACACTCAGAGGAACAGAACACCCAGAGGAACAGAACACCCAGAGGAACAGAACACTCAGAGGAACAGAACACCCAGAGGAACAGAACACCCAGAGGAACAGAACAGAACACTCAGAGGAACAGAACACCCAGAGGAACAGAACAAAACACTCAGAGGAACAGAACAATCAGAGGAACAGAACAGAACACTTAGAGGAACAGAACAGAACACTCAGGGGAACAGAACACCCAGAGGAACAGAACACTCAGAGGAACATAACAGAACACTCAGAGGAACAGAACACTCAGAAGAACAGAACAGAGGAACATAACACTCAGAGGAACAGAACACGCAGAGGAACAGAACACTCAGAGGAACAGAACATAACTGAGGAACAGAACAGAACAGAGGAACAGAACACTCAGAGGAACAGAACAGAGGAACAGAACACTCAGAGGAACAGAACAGAGGAACAGAACACTCAGAGGAACAGAACAGAACAGAGGAACAGAACACTCAGAGGAACAGAACAGAACAGAATAGAGGAATTGAACACTCAGATGAACAGAACAGAGGAACAGAAGAGAGGAAGAGAACACTCAGAGGAGCAGAACAGAACAGAGGAACAGAGCAGAACAGAGGACCAGAGCAGAACAGAGGAACAGAACACTCAGAGGAACAGAACACTCAGAGGAACAGAACACTCAGAGGAACAGGACACTCAGAGGAACAGAACACTCACAGGAACATAACAGAACAGAGGAACAGAACACTCAGAAGAACAGAACAGAGGAACAAAACACTCAGAGGAACATAACAGAACACTCAGAGGAACAGAACACTCAGAAGAACAGAACAGAGGAACAGAACACTCAGAGGAACAGAACACTCAGAAGAACAGAACAGAGGAACAGAACACTCAGAGGAACATAACACACAGAGGAACAGAGCAGAACAGAGGAACAGAACATAACTGAGGAACAGAACAGAACAGAGGAACAGAACACTCAGAGGAACAGAACAGAGAAACAGAACACTCAGAGGAACAGAACAGAGGAACAGAACACTCAGAGGAACAGAACAGAGGAACAGAACACTCAGAGGAACAGAACACTCAGAGGAACAGAACAGAGGAACAGAACAGAACAGAATAGAGGAACAGAACACTCAGATGAACAGAACAGAGGAACAGAAGAGAGGAAGAGAACACTCAGAGGAACAGAACACTCAGAGGAACAGAACAGTACAGAGGAACAGAACACTCAGAGGAACAGAACAGAACACTCAGAGGAACAGAACACTAAGAGGAACAGAACACTCAGGGGGAATAGAACAGAGGAACAGAACACTCAGAGGAACAGAACAGAACAGAGGAACAGAACACTCAGAGGAATAGAACACTCAGAGGAACAGAACAGAGGAACAGAACAGAGGAACAGAACACTCAGAGGAACAGAACAGAGGAACAGAACACTCATAGGAACAGAACAGAGGAACAGAACAGAACAGAGGAACAGAACACTCAGAGGAACTGAACACTCAGAGGAACAGAACGAACAGAACAGAACAGAGGAACAGAACAGAACAGAGAAACAGAACACTCAGAGGAACAGGCCGTTCAAAGTCGTCAGGTTCTCATTTCCACCATCATTACTATAATTATTTTCTATATTTACCTACAGTATGGTGAAATGAGGCCAAATGAGGTGTGCTGGTTCACCATTTCTTATGCAGTATGCACCACCATCACCCCCGGGGCAGGTGTTAAAGATGGGCTGGCCCTAATTTTCACACCAGCCCATTGCGGGGTACCACATCTGCAGAGGGGGAGGGGGGGGGGGGGGGGGGCTTGGGAGCGGTTTAAATCCTTGTCTCCTTAATTGCAGCTAGGGCTACTACTCTCTCCCGTTGCCTAGGGACATGTTGGCTGAAGCAGAGGGGGAATTTGGACCGTCGTATTTGTGAGCTCATTTACCCAAAGCACCTTCATTAGGCTGATGTGTACTCTGGAGGCAGAGCCAAAGCCACCCAGTGAGCCCTTCCTGAATACTGACTGACTTGGAGCTGGGAGGGAAGGTGGGGCCCCATTCAGTGGTAACATTACGTAAAGGCTTTTTATTTTCAGGTTGGTCAGCAACTAAGCATACGTGTTCCCACAAACAAATGAGTGAACTGTTATTTGTGCTTCGGCGAGACCCTGTTGATACCCCTGTTGATATAGAAGTGTCTGAGTCATGAAACTCCCCAGAGTGGGTGGAGGGGTGGTAGGTCTAAGTTAAGGGAATGAAAGGGGGTAAACGGCTGCATATACATGTATCTGTGTATGTTCCAGCCTCCAGGTGTGGGTCTGGACAGTTCAACGCTGCACTATTCCACACGTCCAATGACAACAGCATATGAGACCAAGACTATATATCACTAGCCAGACGTCTCCCAGCCGTGGACAGAGAGACGTGAGACACATCTCCAACTAGGTCATGTGTGAATCAGAGTTTTCTTTCTCTTCAATCATTAGCCTACGTGTCTGGAGACACACAAACTGTTTATGTGTTCAATTCTTATCTTAAAACTATTGTCTAACTACTAGTGCTAGATTAGTACTCCATGTTATCAGTTTGTGATGAAGCTATCTACCAAGCGACAGACACAGTGAGTCAACATACTGAAGAATGTTTTGTTGTAGATACCTGGAAGGGAATCCTGGGTGGATCATTACCACTGTCTCCCTGTATAATCATGCCATTAGTGATGTTAGGTAAGAGAAGAACTAGAAAACCCCCTCTCTGTTTAGGGACGTTAGTAGTTACGTAGTAGCTAGCTGGCAGCCTGAATAGCTGGCTTTAGCCTCGATTAAAACATAGCACGCTAGCTAGCCTTTTTTAGCTTCCCACAGCTCCATGTGAAATAATTAGATATAGAATTAAATAATATGCTCTCTTTACTTGCTTTTGTATAACCTACAATGTTATCCCAGTTAATGTGAGGTGGCAGGGTAGCCTAGTGGTTAGAGAGTTGGACTAGTAACTGGAAGGTTGCAAGTTCAAATCCCCGAGCTGACAAGGTACAAATCTGTCGTTCTGCCCCATAACAGGCAGTTAACCCACTGTTCCTAGGCCGTCATTGAAAATAAGAATTTGTTCTTAACTGACTTGCCTAGTTAAATAAAGGTAAAATCGAATAAATAAATATGCTGCTTGAATGTATTCAGACCAGAATGCCATAGAAAAGGTACACATCTCGACGCTGTTTTTACCAGTTGCCTGGAATCACTAGTTATTATAAATGTTTTAAACAGTCACTGAGATTGTAATTGCTTATCAATGCAAAATAGGCTACTTTGATGCATAACCTATAGATCAAATCAAGGAACCAGAAAGACTCTTCCCTGGTCAGGGATGTTGGGTAACAGAAGGACCAGAAAGACCCTTCCCTGGTCAGGGACGTTGGGTAACAGAAGGACCATGAAGACCCTTCCCTGGTCAGGGACGTTGGGTAACAGAAGGACCATGAAGACCCTTCCCTGGTCAGGGACGTTGGGTAACAGAAGGACCATGAAGACCCTTCCCTGGTCAGGGACGTTGGGTAACAGAAGGACCATACAGACCCTTCCCTGGTCAGGGACGTTGGGTAACAGAAGGACCATGAAGACCCTTCCCTGGTCAGGGATGTTGGGTAACAGAAGACCCTTCCCTGGTCAGGGACGTTGGGTAACAGAAGGACCATAAAGACCCTTCCCTGGTCAGGGACGTTGGGTAACAGAAGGACCATACAGACCCTTCCCTGGTCAGGGACGTTGGGTAACAGAAGGACCATACAGACCCTTCCCTGGTCAGGGACGTTGGGTAACAGAAGGACCATAAAGACCCTTCCCTGGTCAGGGACGTTGGGTAACAGAAGGACCATAAAGACCCTTCCCTGGTCAGGGACGTTGGGTAACAGAAGGACCATAAAGACCCTTCCCTGGTCAGGGACGTTGGGTAACAGAAGGACCATGAAGACCCTTCCCTGGTCAGGGACGTTGGGTAACAGAAGGACCATGAAGACCCTTCCCTGGTCAGGGACGTTGGGTAACAGAAGGACCATACAGACCCTTCCCTGGTCAGGGACGTTGGGTAACAGAAGACCCATAAAGACCCTTCCCTGGTCAGGGACGTTGGGTAACAGAAGGACCATAAAGACCCTTCCCTGGTCAGGGACGTTGGGTAACAGAAGGACCATAAAGACCCTTCCCTGGTCAGGGACGTTGGGTAACAGAAGACCCATAAAGACCCTTCCCTGGTTTTTCATGGTTCCTGTCGTGAGAGGTGGTGGAATGCCCGTCTTTCCCCCTCTCACCCGGTACTTACTGCTCGTTAAAAGACAACTTCCATGTTCCAGGATCCAAGGAAGCCCATTGGTTGTCATCAGTAGAGTAAGAGCAGGGGCCTCCCAGCCTCACAACCCACTGACAGATGGAGGACAGATGTTTACTGGAGGATCAACAGCCTGCTGAGTCACCTCCTTATGACTAGCCAATGTTTTTACCAGGGATATATGTACGCATGCACTCACTGGTCGTCCCACGTGCTCCAATTACAGATGTGTAGTAGCACAGACCAAACGCAGACCAACAAATAGGAGAATATTTTTATTTCCTCCTCACTTTAGGTCAAAATGATTTCTCAGTCTCAACATTTCTGTTAGGTCATTTGCATGGCCGGTATCATCATGTTTTTGCAGTCACAATATATCAAGACTATATTCAGCTCACGGTAACTGGAATCCTATTCTGGTTTAATACTCTTCTGAGTCATTGATTCTGCCGAAGTGCTTTGCATGAACAAATCTGAATCATTACTATAAACGGTTAACTTTAGCCCCTTGAAACCCAAACTTTGCATAGCAGGAAGAGCTTGTATTAGTATGAGTGTGTGTGTGTGTGTGTGTGTGTGTGTGTGTGTGTGTGTGTGTGTGTGTGTGTGTGTGTGTGTGTATGTGTATGTGTGTGTGTGTGAGTGTATATGTATGTGTGTGTGTGTGTGAGTGTATATGTATGTGTGTGTGTGTGCGCGCGCGCATCTGTGCTCACTCACAGTTGTCAAACCTCAGAAGTCCAGTTACCACAGTATAACAGTTGAGTTTATTCACGGTCAGTATGCATCAACTTTTGCTAATAAGTGTTGACAAAGTGTTGGCTTTGAGCTACCTCACTACTGTATATTGGCTGTTGTGTGTGTGTGTGTGTGCGTGTGCGTGTGCGTGCGTGTGCGTGTGTGAGAGGGGGAGAGACTCTGCATCCTGGGGAAGTGTTTAGACCAGATGCAGTTACGAAAGATCAATTGTTCAGATGAAATAGTCAAAAAAGAAGAAGAGGTGTTAAGTTTGTTGCCATCTCTGGGTAAATGCCTCGGTGCTTCAAACCTGCAAAAATAAGAAGTGTGTGTGTGTTTGCAATGTGTGTGTGCAAGAGTGTTTTGTGTTTTTAGTGTGTGAGGTAAAGCTGTTGATACTAGGGGAAGCTAACCACTGACAGTCAGATGTGAGAACTAGCAGACTATTGGTGGTTTAGAGGTGTTAAAATTAGTGGAGTTTTTATCTTTACACTCTGAAAGATTAACTGAGCAAAGCTTTTTCACTGTGTGTGTGTGTGTGTGTGTGTGTGTGTGTGGTTGTTTTTGTTTGTTTGTGTGGTAAGATGAGTCCTTCTCATGTCTGTTGTTGTGGTAGTAACCTCTCCAGTCCTTCTCATATCTGTTGTTGTTGTGGTAGTGACCTCTCCTGTCCTTCTCATATCTGTTGTTGTGGTAGTAACCTCTCCAGTCCTTGTCATATCTGTTGTTGTTGTGGTAGTGACCTCTCCTGTCCTTCTCATATCGGTTGTTGTGGTAGTGACCTCTCCTGTCCTTCTCATATCGGTTGTTGTGGTAGTAACCTCTCCAGTCCTTCTCATATCTGTTGTTGTTGTGGTAGTGACCTCTCCTGTCCTTCTCATGTCTGTTGTTGTTGTGGTAGTGACCTCTCCTGTCCTTCTCATATCTGTTGTTGTGGTAGTGACCTCTCCAGTCCTTGTCATATCTGTTGTTGTTGTGGTAGTGACCTCTCCAGTCCTTCTCATACTGTACATATTACATGGAATCTTACTAGAGCAGAGGCGTTGCTTTCAGAACTGTTGTCTCAGCAATTAACCAAACTTACATCCATAAAGGAGGTTAGATGGATATAGATATCTATATTTGTACTGTATCAGGGGAAAAAAGAGGCAGTTCATACTCATAATAATCAGCATTTCTGTTTCTCCTAAGAGACTGTAACTAGCACGTTCATCATCTGAGTAATGAACAAGAACAGAGCCCAGCGATCCGCTCCCATTGGCCAGCAGCATGCCGTGACATTTGAGGTCAGGCAAGCAGCCGGGTGGCGGCGGGGGGGGTGTAATTGTGGTCTGTAATTGTGCAATGAGTGTTGGGGACTGTGACAGAGCACTGAGACAATGGCTAGTGAGGCCAGACGCCCAGTGAGACGCCCAGTGAGAGATAACGATTACCACCGACCTAGTTAAGGTTCACATGGGAACCCCGTGTATGTCACAAATGGCACCCTATTCCCTTCATGGACCCTAGTCAAAAGTAGTGCACTATATAGGTGATAGGGTGCCATTTGGGACGCAAATCGGGAGAATCAGAGCCGGTGTGAAAAGGGAGAAGGCCAGGGAACATTCAGCCTGAGAGGAATGCTTCCTGAATCATGATTCCCACACAGTGACAAGGGAAGGGCTCAGATATGGTGTGCTTGAGAGAGCGAGGAAGAGAGTGACAGTGAAAGACAGTGTGTTAGAGAGAGGTCTTAGCCTACATTCTGAAATGAGAGACTATATGCAGAAACAGCAAGGACGGTACTTCCTGAAAACTGGTTTATGTATTTGTATTCTATTCATAACTCTGTAGAACGAGCTGTTTGTTACTGTAGACCGAGCTGTTTGTTACTGTAGAACGATCTGTTTGTTACTGTAGAACGAGCTGTTTGTTACTGTAGAACGAGCTGTTTGTTACTGTAGAACAAGCTGTTTGTTATTGTAGAATGAGCTGTTTGTTACTGTAGACCGAGCTGTTTGTTATTGTAGAATGAGCTGTTTGTTACTGTAGACCGAGCTGTTTGTTATTGTAGAATGAGCTGTTTGTTACTGTAGACCGAGCTGTTTGTTATTGTAGAATGAGCTGTTTGTTATTGTAGAACGAGCTGTTTGGTACTGTAGAACGAGCTGTTTGTTACTGTAGAACAAGCTGTTTGTTATTGTAGAACAAGCTGTTTGTTATTGTAGAATGAGCTGTTTGTTACTGTAGAATGAGCTGTTTGTTATTGTAGAATGAGCTGTTTGTTACTGTAGACCGAGCTGTTTGTTATTGTAGAATGAGCTGTTTGTTATTGTAGAACGAGCTGTTTGGTACTGTAGAACGAGCTGTTTGTTACTGTAGAACAAGCTGTTTGTTATTGTAGAACAAGCTGTTTGTTATTGTAGAATGAGCTGTTTGTTACTGTAGAATGAGCTGTTTGTTATTGTAGAATGAGCTGTTTGTTACTGTAGAACGAGCTGTTTGTTACTGTAGAACGAGCTGTTTGTTACTGTAGAATGAGCTGTTTGTTACTGTAGAACGAGCTGTTTGTTACTGTAGAACGAGCTGTTTGTTACTGTAGACCGAGCTGTTTGTTACTGTAGACTGAGCTGTTTGTTATTGTAGAATGAGCTGTTTGTTACAGTAGTTGTTACTGTAGAATGAGCTGTTTGTTATTGTAGAATGAGCTGTTTGTTATTGTAGAATGAGCTGTTTGTTATTGTAGAATTAGCTGTTTGTTACAGTAGTTGTTACTGTAGAACGAGCTGTTTGTTACGGTAGTTGTTACTGTAGAATGAGCTGTTTGTTATTGTAGAACTTGTTACTGTAGAACAAGCTGTTTGTTATTGTAGAACGAGCTGTTTGTTACTGTAGACCGAGCTGTTTGTTACGGTAGAACGAGCTGTTTGTTATTGTAGAACGAGCTGTTTGTTATTGTAGAATGAGCTGTTTGTTACGGTAGTTGTTACTGTAGAATGAGCTGTTTGTTATTGTAGAATGAGCTGTTTGTTATTGTAGAATGAGCTGTTTGTTATTGTAGAATTAGCTGTTTGTTACAGTAGTTGTTACTGTAGAACGAGCTGTTTGTTACGGTAGTTGTTACTGTAGAATGAGCTGTTTGTTATTGTAGAACTTGTTACTGTAGAACAAGCTGTTTGTTATTGTAGAACGAGCTGTTTGTTACTGTAGACCGAGCTGTTTGTTACGGTAGAGCGAGCTGTTTGTTACTGTAGACCGAGCTGTTTGTTACGGTAGAACGAGCTGTTTGTTATTGTAGAACGAGCTGTTTGTTACTGTAGAATGAGCTGTTTGTTACGGTAGTTGTTACTGTAGAATGAGCTGTTTGTTATTGTAGAACTTGTTACTGTAGAACGAGCTGTTTGTTACGGTAGAACGAGCTGTTTGTTACTGTAGAACAGGCTGTTTTACGGTAGAACAATCTGTTCGTTAGTGTATAATGAGCTGTTTGTACTGTAGAACAAGCTGGTTGTTACTGTAAAACGAGCTGTTGGTTACTGTAGAACGAGCTGTTAGTTACGGAAATGAATGATCCTGTACTGTGTCAGCCCAGGTTCTCTGATGGAGTAGCCCAGCCCAGACAAGGTTCTCTGATAGGTTCTCTGCCAACCAAGCCCAGCCCAGGTTCTCTGATATAGTAGCCCAGCCCTAGTTATCTGATAGCCCAGCCCATTCCAGCCCAGGTTCTCTGATAGCCCAGTCAAGCCCAGGTTCTCTGATAGTCCAGCCCAGCCCAGGTTCTCTGCTTGCCCAGCTCAGCTCAGCACAGGTTCTCTGACAGAGTAGCCCAGGTTCTCTGCCAACCAAGCCCAGCCCAGTTTCTCTGACAGAGTAACCCAGCTCAGCCCAGATTCTCTGATAGAGTAGCCCAGGCCAGACCAGCCCTAGTTCTTTGATAGCCTAGCCCAGCTCAGCCCAGGTTCTATGATAGCACAGCCCAGCTCAGGTTCTCTGCTAGCCCAGCCCAGGTTCTCTGCTAGCCTAGCCCAGGTTCTCTGCTAGACAAACCCAGGTCAGGTTCTCTGCTAGACAAGCCCAGGTCAGGTTCTCTGCTAGACAAGCGCAGGTTAGGTTATCTGCTAGCCCAGCACAGGTTATCTGCTAGCATAGCCCAGCTTAGGTTCTCTGCTAGCCCAGCTCAGGTTCTCTGCTAGCCCAACTCAGGTTCTCTGCTAGCCCACTCAGGTTCTCTGATAACCTGAGCTGGGCTGTGCTATCAGAGAACCTGAGCTGGGCTAACAGAGAACCTGAGCTGGGCTGTGCTATCTGTTAAACCAGCCCAGGTTCTCTGCTAGCCCAGCCCAGCTCAGGTTCTCTGCTAGCCCAGCTCAGGTTCATTGATAGCACAGCCCAGTTCAGGTTCTCTGCTAGCCCAGCCTAGGTTCTCTGATAGCCCTGCCCAGGTTATCTGCTAGCCCAGCCCATCTCAGGTTCTCTGCTAGCCCAGCCCAGCTCAGGTTCTCTGCTAGCGTAGCTCAGCTCAGGTTCTCTGCTAGCGTAGCTCAGCTCAGGTTCTCTGCTCTCGTAGCAAGTAAAAAGCAGTAAAGCACACTGACTGTACTGTGTATGAAGAAAAGCGGATTTAAAATGAACAGTAAGTCTGGTGGACTTGTGTTACACGGTGAGCTCAATCCTGCCAGTCCCACTGGGGGGTTTATCTCTGCTTGGGATGTGATGAGATAAGGAACCTTTTTGTGGTTGTATGTTTTGATAGCCATTTTATTGCTATGCTAGCCTATAGTGCAGACGGCATGTATGCGCATTTGTTTTGCACTGAATGTCGGTTTACCACGTGTCTGTCCCCTATAGACACAATAGCAACAACCCTTAGGGGTTTCCTATCTCTAGTGCTGTGGTTAGGAACCATTATCCCTTCCTATGACCACACTCCACCACAACAACCAACCGGTTGGGTCACCATGCCCTGGAGCACTCCCAGCAAAGACTGAGAGAAAATCCTATCAAATTCAAATCAGTCGAAAAGACATCTGGCATCGGAGCTAATAGAATTTCGCATGGTAATTGCAAGTTCTGCAAATCACAAATGCGACAATTCACCCTAGGTCTAACTGTGGATAAGAGCCACATAGACCAGAACAGTGGTTCCCAAACTGTGGGTCGGGTTGGGGCCCAGATGGGTCGAGGGGATGATGGTGGTCACAACTCAAAAAAGTTGGGAACCCCTGGACTAGAAGACCGTCATGTTACATGTGTAAGATAACATTAGGCTGATGTAATGTTCAGTACAGTCTATGATATTTTAGATAACATTAGGCTGATGTAATGTTCAGTACAGTCTATGATATTTTAGATAGCATTAGGCTAATAAAATGTTCAGTACAGTCTATGATATTTTAGATAACATTAGGCTGATGTAATGTTCAGTACAGTCTATGATATTTTAGATAACATTAGGCTAATGTTCAGTACAGTCTATGATATTTTAGATAGCATTAGGCTAATAAAATGTTCAGTACAGTCTATGATATTTTAGATAGCATTAGGCTAATACAATGTTCAGTACAGTCTATGTTATTTTAGATAGCATTAGGCTGATGTAATGTTCAGTACAGTCTATGATATTTTAGATAGCAGTAGGCTAATAAAATGTTCAGTAAAGTCTATGATATTTTAGATAGCATTAGGCTAATAAAATGTTCAGTACAGTCTATGATATTTTAGATAGCATTAGGCTGATGCAATGTTCAGTACAGTCTATGATATTTTAGATAACATTAGGCTGATAAAATGTTCAGTACAGTTTATGATATTTTAGATAGCATTAGGCTAATACAATGTTCAGTACAGTCTATGATATTTTAGATAGCATTAGGCTGTATGCTGCTTCCTGTAGACTCCTCTCTTCATTAACGGTACTATGTTGTTTACTGTAGACTCCTCTCTTCTTTAATGGTACTACGTTGTTTACTGTAGACTCCTCTCTTCTTTAACAGTACTACGTTGTTTACTGTAAACTCCTCTCTTCTTTAATGGTACTACGTTGTTTACTGTAAACTCCTCTTCTTTAACGGTACTACGTTGTTTACTGTAAACTCCTCTCTTCTTTAACGGTACTACGTTGTTTACTGTAGACTCCTCTTCTTTAACGGTACAACGTTGTTTACTGTAAACTCCTCTTCTTTAACGGTACAATGTTGTTTACTGTAAACTCCTCTTCTTTAACAGTACTACGTTGTTTACAGTAGATCCCTCTCTTCTTTAATGGTACTACGTTGTTTACTGTAGACTCCTCTCTTCTTTAACAGTACTACGTTGTTTACTGTAAACTCCTCTTCTTTAACGGTACAACGTTGTTTACTGTAAACTCCTCTTCTTTAACAGTACTACGTTGTTTACAGTAGATCCCTCTCTTCTTTAAAACAAATCAAATCAAATGTTATTGGTCACATACACATATTTAGCAGATGCTATTGCAGTTGTAGCGAATTGCTTGTGTTCCTGGCTCCAACTGTGCAGTAGTATCTAACAGTTCACAACATAACACAAATCTAAAAGTAAAAGAATGGAATTAAGAAATATGTAAATATTAGAACGAGTAATGTCTGAGTGGCATTGACTAAAATACAGTAGAATAGAATACAGTATATACATATGAAATGAGTAAAGCAGTATGTAAACATTATTAAAGTGGCCAGTGATTCCATGTCTATGTATACAGGGCAGCAGCCTCTAAGGTTCAGGGTTGAGTAACCGGGTGGAAGTCAGCTAGGGATGGCTATTTAACAGTCTGATGGTCTTGAGATAGAAGCTGTTTTTCAGTCTCTCGGTCCCAGCTTTGATGCACCTGTACTGACATCGCCTTCTGGATGGTAGCGGGGTGAACAGGCAGTGGCTCGAGTGGTTGATGTCCTTGATGATTTTTTTGGGCCTTCCTGTGACATTGGGTGCTGTAGGTGTCCTGGAGAACAGGCAGTGTGCCCCCGGTGATGTTTGGGCAGACCACACCACCCTCTGGAGAGCCCTGCAGTTCTGGGCAGTGCAGTTGCCGTACCAGGCAGTGATACAGCCCGACAGGATGCACTCAATCTGTAAAAGTTTATGAATTTCTTCAGCCTCCTGAGGTTGAAGAGGCACTGTTGCGCCTTCCTCAACAGATTGTCAGTGATGTGTATGCAGAGGAAGCTTTTCACTTTCTCCACTGTGATCCCGCCGATGTGGATAGGGGTGTGCGCCCTCTGCTGTATCCTGAAGTCCACGATCAGCTCCTTTGTTTTGTTGACGTTGAGGGAGAGGTTATTTTCCTGGCACCACTCTCCCAGGGCCCTCACCTCCTCCCTGTTAGGCTGTCTCGTCATTGTTGGCAATCAGGCCTACTACTGTTTTGTCATCTACAAACTTCATGATTGAGTTGGAGGCGTGCGTGGCCACGCAGTCATGGTTGAACAGGGAGTACAGGAGGGGGCTGAGCATGCACCCTTGTGGGGCTTCAGGGTTGAGGGTCAGTAAAGTGGAGGTGTTGTTTCCTACCTTCACCACCCGGGGGCGGCCCGTCAGGAAGTCCAGGACACAGTTGCACAGGGTGGGGTTCAGACCCAGGGCCCCGAGCTTAATGCTGAGTTTGGGGGGTACTATGGTGTTGAATGCTGAGCTATAGTCAATGAACAGCATTCTTACATAGGTATTTCTCTTGTCCAGATGAGATAGGGCAGTGTGGAGTGCGATGGCGATTGCATCGTCTGTGGATCTATTGGGGCGGTATGCAAATTGAAGTGGGTCTAGGGTATCAGGTAAGCTGGAGGTGATATGATTCTTAACTAGCCTCTCAAAGCACTTCATGATGACAGAAGTGAGTGCTACGGGGCGATAGTCATTTAGTTAATTTACCTTTGCTTTCGTGGGTACAGGAACGATAGTGGACATCTTGAAGCAAGTGGGGACAGCAGACAGGGATAGGGAGCGATTGAGTATGTCTGTAAACACTCCAGCTAGCTGGTCTGCACATGCTCTGAGGACGCGGCTAGGGATGCCGTCTGGGCTGGCAGCCATGCAAGGGTTAACACGCTTGAATGTCTTACCCACGTTGGCCACGGAGCCCACTGTCCTGGGAGTGGGCTGCATCTGTGTTATCCTCAAAGCGGGGGAAGAAGGTGTTTAACTTGTCCGTGTTGATTGTCTGGAAGCCCTGCAACATACGTCTTGTGTCTGAGCCGTTGAATTGCGACTCCACTTTGTCGCTGTACTGACGTTTTGACTGTTTGATTTCCTTACGTAGGGAATAACTACACTGTTTGTATTCAACCATATTCCCAGTCACCTTGCCATGGTTATAAATGCGCTGGTTTGCACCTTTCAGTTATGCGCGAATGCTGCCATTTATCCACACTATTTGGTTTGGGTATGTTTTAATAGTCACAGTGGGAACAACATCCCCTAAACACTTCCTGATGAACTCAGTCACCATGTCCGTGTATACGTTAATGTTATTCTCAGAGGCATATCCCAGTCCGGTATGTTCCTGACAGTAGACTGACTTCTCTTCTTTAACTATATGTTCCTGACAGTAGACTGACCTCTCTTCATTAACTATATGTTCCTGACAGTAGACTGACTTCTCTTCTTTAACTATATGTTCCTGACAGTAGACTGACCTCTCTTCATTAACTATATGTTCCTGACAGTAGACTGACCTCTCTTCATTAACTGTATGTTCCTGACAGTAGACTGACCTCTCTTCATTAACTATATGTTCCTGACAGTAGACTGACCTCTCTTCATTAACTATATGTTCCTGACAGTAAACTGACTTCTCTTCATTAACTATATGTTCCTGACAGTAGACTGACTTCTCTTCATTAACTATATGTTCCTGACAGTAGACTGACCTCTCTTCATTAACTATATGTTCCTGACAGTAGACTGACTTCTCTTCATTAACTATATGTTCCTGACAGTAGACTGACTTCTCTTCTTTAACTATATGTTCCTGACAGTAGACTGACCTCTCTTCATTAACTATATGTTCCTGACAGTAAACTGACTTCTCTTCATTAACTATATGTTCCTGACAGTAGACTGACCTCTCTTCATTAACTATATGTTCCTGACAGTAGACTGACTTCTCTTCATTAACTATATGTTCCTGACAGTAGACTGACCTCTCTTCATTAACTGTATGTTCCTGACAGTAGACTGACTTCTCTTCTTTAACTATATGTTCCTGACAGTAGACTGACCTCTCTTCATTAACTATATGTTCCTGACAGTAAACTGACTTCTCTTCATTAACTATATGTTCCTGACAGTAGACTGACTTCTCTTCATTAACTATATGTTCCTGACAGTAGACTGACCTCTCTTCATTAACTATATGTTCCTGACAGTAGACTGACTTCTCTTCATTAACTATATGTTCCTGACAGTAGACTGACTTCTCTTCATTAACTATATGTTCCTGACAGTAGACTGACCTCTCTTCATTAACTATATGTTCCTGACAGTAAACTGACTTCTCTTCATTAACTATATGTTCCTGACAGTAGACTGACCTCTCTTCATTAACTATATGTTCCTGACAGTAGACTGACCTCTCTTCATTAACTATATGTTCCTGACAGTAGACTGACCTCTCTTCATTAACTGTATGTTCCTGACAGTAGACTGACTTCTCTTCATTAACTATATGTTCCTGACAGTAGACTGACCTCTCTTCATTAACTATATGTTCCTGACAGTAGACTGACTTCTCTTCATTAACTATATGTTCCTGACAGTAGACTGACTTCTCTTCATTAACTATATGTTCCTGACAGTAGACTGACTTCTCTTCATTAACTGTATGTTCCTGACAGTAGACTGACCTCTCTTCTCTCTGTAGAACCTGATGGCCAAGGCGTTGTACGACAACGTCCCAGAGTCCCCAGAGGAGCTGGCCTTCCGGAAAGGGGACATCTTAACAATCATTGAGCAGAACACGGGTGGCCTGGAGGGGTGGTGGCTCTGCTCGCTACACGGCCGCCAGGGCATCGCCCCGGGCAACCGCCTCAAGCTGCTGATTGGTCCAATGTTCGACGCCCAGTCCCCTATCGCCCAATCATCACCTATAGGCTCGGCCTACCAGCAGAAGGCCGTGTCATCGTCCCAGGGGCTGTACCAGGTGCCCCCGTCCCTCCAGAGCCCGGGGCAGCAAGGGATCTACCAGGTACCCCTGGGACAAGATGTGTACCAGGTCCCCCCTCAGAGGAATGCCCTGGCTGCAGACAACACCCCCAGCAAGGTAAGATAACTGGAGAGTGGGGGGGGGGGGGGGTTGCAGACAGACAGAGGCCTGGATAGAGAGAGAGAAGGGGGGCAGACCGACAGAGGGCTGGATAGAGAGAGAGAGGGGGGGGGGGGGGGGGGGGCAGACAGACAGAGAGAAAGAGAGAAAAAGTGCTCAGCTAAAGCCGGTCCCCTGGCAACAGAAGACAGAGGGCTCTGAGATGTTCAAAGGGCATTAATTGGAGTTTTAAACCGTGGCCTGTTCTGTTGTCCTGCCCTGTGCGGGTACTACCACATCACTGGTCCCAGACCAGTTTAAACCATGGGCCTGTTCTGTTGTCCTTCCCTGTGAAGGTACTACCACATTACTGGTCCCAGACCAGTTTAAACCATGGGCCTGTTCTGTTGTCCTGCCCTGTGAAGATACTACCACATCACTGGTCCCAGACCAGTTTAAACCGTGGCCTGTTCTGTTGTCCTTCCTGCCCTGTGAAGGTACTACCATGTCACTGGTCCCAGACCAGTTTAAACCGTGGCCTGTTCTGTTGTCCTTCCTGCCCTGTGAAGGTACTACCACATCACTGGTCCCAGACCAGTTTAAACCATGGCCTGTTCTGTTGTCCTGCCCTGTGCGGGTACTACCACGTCACTGGTCCCAGACCAGTTTAAACCATGGCCTGTTCTGTTGTCCTGCCCTGTGAGGCCACTGCCACGTCACTGGTCCCAGACCAGTTTAAACCATGGCCTGTTCTGTTGTCCTGCCCTGTGAGGTTACTGCCACGCCACTGGCCCCAGACCAGTCTAATGAGAGTCATTACACAGACACAGTCACAGGGTGGAAGGATTGCAGGGCAGCAATGTGAAATGAAATGTGGACAGGGTGTGCCGAGATGTTAGTTCACCACAGAACAGGGCAGTGTTTTTATTCACATAGACAGAGAGAGACTCCCATTTGGCGTATTTGTGTGTTGGCGAGCTGTATGTAGGGCCTGGGAAGCCACAAAAGGGCACTGAACAGGGCACAACTCATGGAAAAGCCAACAGTGCAGAGTTGTGTTTTAATGCTGTTGGTGTTTGTAGGAGTCCAGCAGCGGCTGCCTGTATTTAGGTCTGTCTGTACTCAAATACTGTACACCAGCTCACAGACAACAACCGAGCCCAGTGCAAATGGATTCACCAGTCATCTACATGTCTATTCATGTTCCAGGCAGTACAGTACAACTGTGTATTTCTATACTGTAATAAGCTAGTTATACACTTCAGCAGGGTTCCCCTTCAGCAGGGTTCCCCAACAGCAGGGTTCTCCAACAGCAGGGTTCCCCAACAGCAGGGTTCCCCAACAGCAGGGTTCTCTAACAGCAGAGTTCCCCAACAGCAGGGTTCTCCAACAGCAGGGTTTTCCAACAGCAGGGTTCCCCAACAGCAGGGTTCCCCAACTGGTGATTTGATTTACCCCCCAATTTTCTGTAAAAACACCAGCAAATCAGCTCCAATTTATTTTAATTTTGGAAATTTGTTTCAAAAATGTCCCACGCTTAACAGAGAGATACACGACATGACCAAAAGTATGTGGACAGCAGCCTGTCAAACATCTCATTCCAAAATAATAATTATAACCTGTTCTTAACCTGAACTGGATAGGTACTCTACTCCATCTCCTTGGGAGAGGGAATGTAATTATAACCTGTTCTTAAACTGAACTGGATAGGTACTCTACTCCATCTCCTTAGGAGAGGGAATGTAATTATAACCTGTTCTTAACCTGAACTGGATAGGTACTCTACTCCATCTCCTTAGGAGAGGGAATGTAATTATAACCTGTTCTTAAACTGAACTGGATAGGTACTCTACTCCATCTCCTTAGGAGAGGGAATGTAATTATAACCTGTTCTTAACCTGAACTGGATAGGTACTCTACTCCATCTCCTTAGGAGAGGGAATGTAATTATAACCTGTTCTTAACCTGAACTGGATAGGTACTCTACTCCATCTCCTTAGGAGAGGGAATGTAATTATAACCTGTTCTTAACCTGAACTGGATAGGTACTCTACTCCATCTCCTTAGGAGAGGGAATGTAATTATAACCTGTTCTTAACCTGAACTGGGTAGGTACTCTACTCCATCTCCTTAGGAGAGGGAATGTAATTATAACCTGTTCTTAACCTGAACTGGATAGGTACTCTACTCCATCTCCTTAGGAGAGGGAATGTAATTATAACCTGTTCTTAACCTGAACTGGATAGGTACTCTACTCCATCTCCTTAGGAGAGGGAATGTAATTATAACCTGTTCTTAACCTGAACTGGATAGGTACTCTACTCCATCTCCTTAGGAGAGGGAATATAATTATAACCTGTTCTTAAACTGAACTGGATAGGTACTCTACTCCATCTCCTTAGGAGAGGGAATGTAATTATAACCTGTTCTTAACCTGAACTGGATAGGTACTCTACTCCATCTCCTTAGGAGAGGGAATGTAATTATAACCTGTTCTTAACCTGAACTGGGTAGGTACTCTACTCCATCTCCTTAGGAGAGGGAATGTAATTATAACCTGTTCTTAACCTGAACTGGGTAGGTACTCTACTCCATCTCCTTAGGAGAGGGAATATAATTATAACCTGGCGAAATGTATTCTGTCTGTGGGTATTTTCAACATGGCTTGAGTTGGCAGAGACGTTACCCAACTAAGGTGTGTTTGTGGGGTAAATAGGGAGCTGGTGCTTAGGAAACTGTGTCTGTCTCCCAAATGGCACCCTATTCCCTTCATAGCACACTACTTATGACCAGGACCCACAGGGAAAACAGCAAGGCATGTCAATCACTCCCACCTGTACTGTGCACCCACAGTCTCTGTCTGAAAGGGCACCCTATTCACTATATAGTGCCCTACTTTTGACCTGGGCCCATAGAGCTCTGGTTAAAAGTAGTGCACTATAAGGTATAGGGTGCCAGACACATCCCTAATCACACTCACAGACCTACCATCACGATCACACTCCCCCTCTTCACTGACAGGAAGATTTACTAAGGGAAAGGAATGATGTCTTTGGTAATAAGGTCATTTAAATGTGTCTTTATGAATGTGTCTATACTAGTGTATAATTGCCTTGTTTTAGATTAAATTGAGTCTGCGTCAACGTCTAAATGTCCCATCTGTGATTGGCAAAGTGGTGCAGTCAGATTTCAGCTGTGTTGCTGGCCATTAAGGAGAGCAGAAATTCTGTCTCTGTGTACTCTGTGGAGTCCAGACAGACAGACAGGGCTGTGTTGTTTTCCTCCCAGCTTCATGTTATTCAGAGAGCTAGGCTAGGCCCAAATGGACAACAACCTCTCCCTCAACGTGAGCAAGACAAAGGAGATGATCGTGGACTACAGGAAAAGAAGGGCCAAACAGGCTCCCATTAACATCGACGGGGCTGTAGTGGAACGGGTCGAGAGTTTCAAGTTCCTAGGTGTCCACATCACCAACTAAATATCATGGTCCAAACACACCAAGACAGTCGTGAAGAGAGCACAACAACACCTTTTCCCCCTCAGGAGACAGAAAAGATTTGGCATGGATCCCCAGATCCTCAAAAGGTTTTACAGCTGCACCATCGAGAGCATCCTGACCGGTTGCATCTCCGCCTGGTATGACAACTGCTCGGCATCTGACACTAAGGCGCCACAGAGGGTAGTGCACACGGCCCAGTACATCACTGGGGCCAAGCTTCCAGCCATCCAGGACTTCTATACCAGGCGGTATCAGAGGAAAGCCCAAGCGGTACCGGAGCGCCAAGTCTAGGACCAAAAGGCTGCTTAACAGCTTCTTACCCCCCAAGCCATAAGACTGATGAACAATTCATCAAATGGTCACCAGACTATTTACACCCCCCCCCCCCCCCCCCTCATTTGTTTTTACACTGCTGCTACTCTCTGTTTGTTATCTATGTATAGTCACTTTACCCCTACCTACATGTACACTACTGCTACTCTCTGTTTATCTATGTATAGTCACTTTACCCCTACCTACATGTACACTACTGCTACTCTCTGTTTGTTATCTATGTATAGTCACTTTACCCCTACCTACATGTACACTACTGCTACTCTCTGTTTGTTATCTATGTATAGTCACTTTACCCCTACCTACATGTACACTACTGCTACTCTCTGTTTGTTATCTATGTATAGTCACTTTACCCCTACCTACATGTACACTACTGCTACTCTCTGTTTGTTATCTATGTATAGTCACTTTACCCCTACCTACATGTACACTACTGCTACTCTCTGTTTGTTATCTATGTATAGTCACTTTACCCCTACCTACATGTACGCTACTGCTACTCTCTGTTTGTTATCTATGTATAGTCACTTTACCCCTACCTACATGTACACTGCTGCTACTCTCTGTTTGTTATCTATGTATAGTCACTTTACCCCTACCTACATGTACACTACTGCTACTCTCTGTTTGTTATCTATGTATAGTCACTTTACCCCTACCTACATGTACACTACTGCTACTCTCTGTTTGTTATCTATGTATAGTCACTTTACCCCTACCTACATGTACACTACTGCTACTCTCTGTTTGTTATCTATGTATAGTCACTTTACCCCTACCTACATGTACACTACTGCTACTCTCTGTTTGTTATCTATGTATAGTCACTTTACCCCTACCTACATGTACACTACTGCTACTCT
The DNA here is from genome assembly GCF_057628025.1 of Oncorhynchus mykiss. Taxonomy (NCBI): domain Eukaryota; kingdom Metazoa; phylum Chordata; class Actinopteri; order Salmoniformes; family Salmonidae; genus Oncorhynchus; species Oncorhynchus mykiss. The sequence continues at coordinate 72,730,334 of NC_143039.1, read as the reverse complement.
CTGTTTGTTATCTATGTATAGTCACTTTACCCCTACCTACATGTACACTACTGCTACTCTCTGTTTGTTATCTATGTATAGTCACTTTACCCCTACCTACATGTACACTACTGCTACTCTCTGTTTGTTATCTATGTATAGTCACTTTACCCCTACCTACATGTACACTACTGCTACTCTCTGTTTGTTATCTATGTATAGTCACTTTACCCCTACCTACATGTACACTACTGCTACTCTCTGTTTGTTATCTATGTATAGTCACTTTACCCCTACCTACATGTACACTACTGCTACTCTCTGTTTGTTATCTATGTATAGTCACTTTACCCCTACCTACATGTACACTACTGCTACTCTCTGTTTGTTATCTATGTATAGTCACTTTACCCCTACCTACATGTACACTACTGCTACTCTCTGTTTGTTATCTATGTATAGTCACTTTACCCCTACCTACATGTACACTACTGCTACTCTCTGTTTATCTATGTATAGTCACTTTACCCCTACATACATGTACACTACTGCTACTCTCTGTTTGTTATCTATGTATAGTCACTTTACCCCTACCTACATGTACACTACTGCTACTCTCTGTTTGTTATCTATGTATAGTCACTTTACCCCTACCTACATGTACACTACTGCTACTCTCTGTTTGTTATCTATGTATAGTCACTTTACCCCTACCTACATGTACACTGCTGCTACTCTCTGTTTGTTATCTATGTATAGTCACTTTACCCCTACCTACATGTGCACTACTGCTACTCTCTGTTTGTTATCTATGTATAGTCACTTTACCCCTACCTACATGTACACTACTGCTACTCTCTGTTTGTTATCTATGTATAGTTAGTCACTTTACCCCTACCTACATGTACACTACTGCTACATGCTGTTTGTTATCTATGTATAGTCACTTTACCCCTACCTACATGTACACTACTGCTACTCTCTGTTTGTTATCTATGTATAGTCACTTTACCCCTACCTACATGTACACTACTGCTACTCTCTGTTTGTTATCTATGTATAGTCACTTTACCCCTACATACATGTACACTACTGCTACTCTCTGTTTGTTATCTATGTATAGTCACTTTACCCCTACCTACATGTACACTACTGCTACTCTCTGTTTGTTATCTATGTATAGTTAGTCACTTTACCCCTACCTACATGTACACTACTGCTACATGCTGTTTGTTATCTATGTATAGTCACTTTACCCCTACCTACATGTACACTACTGCTACTCTCTGTTTGTTATCTATGTATGTACCCCTACATACATGTACACTACTGCTACTCTCTGTTTGTTATCTATGTATAGTCACTTTACCCCTACCTACATGTACACTGCTGCTACTCTCTGTTTGTTATCTATGTATAGTCACTTTACCCCTACCTACATGTACACTACTGCTACTCTCTGTTTGTTATCTATGTATAGTCACTTTACCCCTACCTACATGTACACTACTGCTACTCTCTGTTTGTTATCTATGTATAGTCACTTTACCCCTACCTACATGTACAAATTACCTTGATTAACCTCTACCCCTCGCACATTGACTAGGTATCGGTTAAGGGCTTGTAAGTAAAGCATTTCACTGTAAGGTCTACACTGTTGGTTAAGGGCTTGTAAGTAAAGCATTTCACTGTAAAGTCTACACTGTTGGTTAAGGGCTTGTCAGTAAGCATTTCACTGTAAGGTCTACACTGTTGGTTAAGGGCTTGTCAGTAAGCATTTCACTGTAAGGTCTACACTGTTGGTTAAGGGCTTGTCAGTAAGCATTCCACGGTAAAGTCTACACTGTTGGTTAAGGGCTTGTAAGTAAAGCATTTCACGGTAAGGTCTACACTGTTGGTTAAGGGCTTGTAAGTAAGCATTTCACTGTAAGGTCTACACTGTTGGTTAAGGGCTTGTCAGTAAGCATTTCACTGTAAGGTCTACACTGTTGGTTAAGGGCTTGTCAGTAAGCATTTCACTGTAAGGTCTACACTGTTGGTTAAGGGCTTGTAATTAAGCATTTCACTGTAAGGTCTACACTGTTGGTTAAGGGCTTGTAAGTAAGTATTTCACTGTAAGGTCTACACTGTTGGTTAAGGGCTTGTCAGTAAGCATTTCACTGTAAGGTCTACACTGTTGGTTAAGGGCTTGTAAGTAAAGCATTTCACTGTAAGGTCTACACTGTTGGTTAAGGGCTTGTAATTAAGCATTTCACTGTAAGGTCTACACTGTTGGTTAAGGGCTTGTAAGTCAGCATTTCACGGTAAAGTCTACACTGTTGGTTAAGGGCTTGTAAGTAAAGCATTTCACTGTAAGGTCTACACTGTTGGTTAAGGGCTTGTCAGTAAGCATTTCACTGTAAGGTCTACACTGTTGGTTAAGGGCTTGTAAGTAAAGCATTTCACTGTAAGGTCTACACTGTTGGTTAAGGGCTTGTAAGTAAGCATTTCACTGTAAGGTCTACACTGTTGGTTAAGGGCTTGTAAGTAAAGCATTTCACTGTAAGGTCTACACTGTTGGTTAAGGGCTTGTCAGTAAGCATTTCACTGTAAGGTCTACACTGTTGGTTAAGGGCTTGTAAGTAAGCATTTCACTGTAAGGTCTACACTGTTGGTTAAGGGCTTGTAAGTAAAGCATTTCACGGTAAAGTCTACACTGTTGGTTAAGGGCTTGTAAGTAAAGCATTTCACTGTAAAGTCTACACTGTTGGTTAAGGGCTTGTAAGTAAGCATTTCACTGTAAGGTCTACACTGTTGGTTAAGGGCTTGTAAGTAAAGCATTTCACTGTAAAGTCTACACTGTTGGTTAAGGGCTTGTAAGTCAGCATTTCACGGTAAAGTCTACACTGTTGGTTAAGGGCTTGTAAGTAAAGCATTTCACTGTAAGGTCTACACTGTTGGTTAAGGGCTTGTAAGTAAAGCATTTCACGGTAAAGTCTACACTGTTGGTTAAGGGCTTGTAAGTCAGCATTCCACGGTAAAGTCTACACTGTTGGTTAAGGGCTTGTAAGTCAGCATTCCACGGTAAAGTCTACACTGTTGGTTAAGGGCTTGTCAGTAAGCATTTCATGGTAAAGTCTACACTGTTGGTTAAGGTCTTGTCAGTAAGCATTTCACTGTAAGGTCTACACTGTTGGTTAAGGTCTTGTCAGTAAGCATTTCACTGTAAGGTCTACACTGTTGGTTAAAGGCTTGTCAGTAAGCATTTCACTGTAAGGTCTACACTGTTGGTTAAGGGCTTGTCAGTAAGCATTTCACTGTAAAGTCTACACTGTTGGTTAAGGTCTTGTCAGTAAGCATTTCACGGTAAAGTCTACACTGTTGGTTAAGGTCTTGTCAGTAAGCATTTCACTGTAAGGTCTACACTGTTGGTTAAAGGCTTGTCAGTAAGCATTTCACTGTAAGGTCTACACTGTTGGTTAAAGGCTTGTCAGTAAGCATTTCACTGTAAGGTCTACACTGTTGGTTAAAGGCTTGTCAGTAAGCATTTCACTGTAAGGTCTATACTTGTTGTATTCGGGGGAAATGTAACAAATAAAATTTGATTTGATATTCCATATATTTACATATAATGCAATACTTTTGACTGGGGCAATAGGGTGCCATTTGTGAAGCAGTCCTGGTCTAGGTTGATGAAGTAAGAGGAATGCTCAGTCCTGTTGTTGATTGGCTGAGAGCTGTAGACAGGTTATATGCTGTTTAGGTGTTCTGTTTGACTGAGCTGATTAGAAGAGGGATTTCCTGGTTGCCAAGTACACACACACACACACACACACACACACACACACACACACACACACACACACACACACACACACACACACACACACACACACACTTCCTCCTCTGAGGAATCAAATGGTAATGGGCACTGAGGCAACATCCTGCACTGAAGATCCCCTCTCATATTCCACCAAAGCCACCATGTGTCGACATGTCATCCCCCACAGTGAAAGGACCCAGCATGGTGTGTGTGTGTGTGTGGGTGTGTGTGTGTGTGTGTGTGTGGTGTGTGTGTACGTACGTGTGTGTGTGTGTGCCCACCCCGCTGTGCAAATCCAGATTGGCGACTGGTTATTTTCTGTTCATGTGGTATATAAAGGCACACTGAGGTTTGGCACTGGCTCTAGCTAGCTTTCCCAGGCTGCTCAGTTTGATGCTGTGGCCCTCCCTGTCTGTCCTTGACTGACCCTCCTGGGAGGGTGAGCTCAAGCATCCCACAGCTGCCCCGTTCAAGGCCCCAGTGTTGGCCTGAAGCTGGAAGCCATCCCTGGGGCTCTCGGCCACACAAAGAGCCCCTCACATGGAAACCAGGAGCTGCCTTGTACCACTTTGTCACCCTGGTGTTAGAGGGACGTTTATCATCAGCCACTGGCACTGCTTCTTATTGTTGATATTTTTTACAGCTCTGATTCTGAAAGGTGTGTCTGTTTCCCTCTCTCTGTCTCTGTCTCTGTCTCTGTCTCTCTCTGTCTCTGTGTCTGTCTCTGTGTCTGTCTCTGTCTCTGTCTCTCTCGCTCTCTCTCTCTCTCTCTCTCTCGCTCTCTCGCGCTTTCGCTCTCTCTCCCTCTCTCTCTCTCCCTCTCTCTCTCTCCCTCTCTCTCTCCCTCTCTCTCTCCCTCTCTCTCTCTCTTTGACGTCCTGGTTGTTTCTCTGTAATTCCCCCTGCGTGAGTCAGGCAGTGAGGTCACAGCGCTCAAAGACGGAGTCAGGTTAAAGTTCAAAGGCCCCGCCAAGCCTCTTATCTACTCCTACCAGGCTGGAACGCCTCCTCTGCTTCACATCCTGCCTTACAAGGCTCCTTCTATGGGTCCTTCCTGTCACTATGTTAAATACCCATATATTATAGATTCTATTATTCACTGATGTGGACTATGGACATACCAGCAGGACAGACAGGAACACAGAGGGACTGAGTTAATAAACTCCCACAAGTCACAGAGGATTGAGGAAGTGCACTGCTTGGGTAACTGAGCCGTCCGTTAGCTTGATAAGATGATTTTAACCAGGTTAAGCACTAATGTACTGTGTGGACTTGTTTGTGAGGCTTGACAGACATATTTTCTCCCTCTAATCATGTGTGGAAGGGCCCCAGCAGCAGATAAATGAATGATTCCTTCCTGTGGCGCTCCACTCCTTTAGACACTTGTCTGCTCTCTGTTGTCGCCGTGGTGACGAATCACTGGCCTGCGTGATTTGACCCAGGGCAAGGTCATAAATCTCATTGTATGAAAAGGCATTGGCCCGTCCTGCCACCGCAGAGAGAGAGAGAGAGAGAGAGAGAGAGAGAGACAGAGAGACAGAGAGACAGAGAGACAGAGAGACAGAGAGAGAGAGAGAGAGAGAGAGAGAGAGAGAGACAGAGACAGAGAGAGAGACAGAGAGACAGAGAGACAGAGAGACAGAGAGACAGAGAGACAGAGAGACTGAGAGACAGAGAGACTGAGAGACTGAGAGACCGAGACCATTTCCGGAAAAGTTCTGCAATGCAAAGGAGTAAGAACTAGGAGTGAAAGTAAAGAAGGACAGGAAATGCTTGGCTGAAAGGTAACTTACATTTTCCCATGTTTAACATCTATGCTGGCAGGGGTCAGGGTTCAGCCCAGACATTTCTCATCCCCTCTTCCCGCCTTTTTTTTACTTTCTCAGGAGTCAAGAAGGACATCTGAATAATGAATGAATAACAAAGTCAACAGGAACATCTTAATAATTAATTAATTTCTGGAAAGCAAACAGGAAATGGCCGTGCCATCATTAGCATAATCACATTAAAGTTGGGTCCTGTCTTGAGAAGCCCTTTGATCAGAGGGAATAAAATATTATCCTTATTAGCGATGTAATCTGTGTGTGTGTGTGTGCTCCCTTTTGCCCCTCTTTATGTCCAATCTCTGTTTGGATTTTGATTTGGCCACATGGTCACACCGTCGTCATGGAGACGGCCGATTGCGGCCTCTTGGGTTTGTCCACGTAATTGCCTGCATTAATTAGTTTGTCACTTTAATAGGCCACTGTGGAGCTGTGGATGGGAACATTAGGCGAAAAGCTGGAAAAGTAACCTATAATAACACTGTAAAGCTATCCGACTGTGATTCAGCAACTGCAGGTGCCCCCCTTGAAACCAAGAGGCAAGGCTATTAAAGGAACTCTGCCACGGCCCTTCTCTTTGGAGTGACAGGAGGAAAAACCACTCTCCTCTACGTTCTGAATCACCTATTGGGTGGCAGCAGATTGAATTTCACTGGTACCCACATGTATCCTGGAGTCTGCCTGCATGACTCCTGCCCTCCCTCAGTGACAAAGCTGACAGAGGCGAACAGTAGATGGGGGATGGAAGCCGGGGGGTGAGTGGGGATGGTGGAATGGTAGGTAATATGAGAGGTGTCGGCATGCTTCAGTCCTGCTGGGTAAAGGTGTCGGCATGCTTCAGTCCTGCTGGGTAAAGGTGTCGGCATGCTTCAGTCCTGCTGTGTAAAGGTGTCGGCATGCTTCAGTCCTGCTGGGTAAAGGTGTCGGCATGCTTCAGTCCTGCTGGGTAAAGGTGTCGGCATGCTTCAGTCGTGCTGGGTAAAGGTGTCGGCATGCTTCAGTCCTGCTGGGTAAAGGTGTCGGCATGCTTCAGTCCTGCTGGGTAAAGGTGTCGGCATGCTTCAGTCGTGCTGGGTAAAGGTGTCGGCATGCTTCAGTCCTGTTGGGTGAAGGTGTCGGCATGCTTCAGTCCTGTTGGGTGAAGGTATCGGCATGCTTCAGTCGTGCTGGGTAAAGGTGTCGGCATGCTTCAGTCCTGCTGGGTAAAGGTGTCGGCATGCTTCAGTCCTGCTGGGTAAAGGTGTCGGCATGCTTCAGTCCTGCTGGGTAAAGGTGTTGGCATGCTTCAGTTCTGCTGGGTAAAGGTGTCGGCATGCTTCAGTCCTGCTGGGTAAAGGTGTCGGCATGCTTCAGTACTGCTGGGTAAAGGTGCCAAGCAGACCTCAGCTAGCCGAACCGAACGAGTGTGCTCACATACTCTTTTAAAAGACTTGGACGAAGGCACGTAGACTTGGGCTTCTGAACTTTAGCTGGCCTCGAGCAGAACATGTTGTGGGCCCAAACAGATGAAAAAACCCTCACCGAAGTCCAAAATGAACAAAGGGATGGGGGACGAATAGATGAATGGAAACCATAGATTAGATAGAATCATCCCATTCGGTTGGAACAAAGGGGTCAATTGTTGGAAGCGTCATTATCACCATTACTGTGACCCGGCCACCACTGACAGGTCTGATGGGCCCGTTGACACGTGTCATCAGGTCATCAGCGTGTGATGGAGCAATGAGACGATAGTCTCATAGTGGGTCTTTTTACACACACTCACACCTACAAGCAAACACACACACACGCGCACACCTACCTGCCTCCACACAAAGTTACACGAACACAAAGTTACCTCTTCCTTAAAGAACAAGTCTGGTCAATATTTACCCAACCACCATTAGGAGCTCCAAGTACCCTGGCCGGGCCTGCCGCAACAGCAAAGCTTGCTGGGTAAACAGAGGGTGTATATGGGAAATACATGAGCAGTATGCGTCTGGCATCGCCTGAGAGGACCCAGTGACAGAAAGAAGGGAGCACAAAGTGGCTGTACGTCCCAAATGGCACCTTATTCCCTTTATAGTGCACTACTTTTAACAAAGAGCCCATCGTGATCTGGTAAAAGTAGTGCACTGTATAGGGTATAGGGGGCCGGTATAGGACACAGACTCTGACATGTACCTGTTGAGTGTCCAGACTGGTCCCTGTGGCTTTCTGCCTTCAACAGGTACTGTATTAGCCATCTCTATGGACTGAGTTTGAGAGAGGGGAACCGCAAACAGAGATCTCCTTGTGTTCTATGTCCATTCGCTGCAACTTTCCCACACAAAGTCACACCATAGGAAGTAGTAGGGACTACGGAGAAAGCAACAAGGACCTTCTAGTCCAGGACGTTTTCCAGAGGGTAACTGGCTGCTGTATCTGGTAGTACGTGTGTGTGTGAGAGAAATAGAATGTAGCAGAATTGTTTGTTCCCATGTTTCAATAACGGACATCCTGTATAACCTGTACCTCAGCACATTGACTCGGTACCGGTACCACCTGTATAACCTGTACCTCAGCACAATGACTCGGTACCGGTACCCCTTGTATAAAGCCTCCACATCGACTCTGTACCGGTACCCCCTGTATATAGCCTCCACATTGACTCTGTACCGGTACCCCCTGTATATAACCTCCACATTGACTCTGTACCGGTACCCCCTGTTACAAACCTCCACATCGACTCGGTCTTCACTCAGGGTCTTCACTCAGGGTCTACACCCAGGGTCTACACCCAGGGTCTTCACTCAGGGTATTCAGTCAATCGACTCTGTACCGGTACCACCTGTATATAGCCTCCACATTGACTCTGTACCGGTACCCCCTGTATATAACCTCCACATTGACTCTGTACCGGTACCCCTTGTATATAGCCTCCACATTGACTCTGTACCGGTACTCCCTGTATATAGCCTCCACATTGACTCTGTACCGGTACTCCCTGTATATAGCCTCCACATTGACTCTGTACCGGTACCCCCTGTTACAAACCTCCACATCGACTCGGTCTTCACTCAGGGTCTTCACTCAGGGTCTACACCCAGGGTCTTCACTCAGGGTCTTCACTCAGGGTCTTCACTCAGGGTCTTCACCCAGGGTCTTCACTCAGGGTCTTCAGTCAGGGTCTGGGTTGAATGGCATTCCTCTCTACTCTCATCCCTTTCCCCCTCTCTATACCTCTCCATCTGTCTTTATATGTCTCTCTCTCTCTCCCTCTCTGTCTCTATCTCTGTGTCTCTCTGTCTCTCTCTCTCTCCCTCTCTGTCTCTATCTCTGTGTCTCTCTGTCTCTCTCTGTCTCTATCTCTGTGTCTCTCTGTCTCTCTCTCTCTCTCCCTCTCTGTCTCGCTCTCTCCCTCTCTGTCTCTCTGTCTCTCTCTCCCTCCCTGTCTCTGTCCACTGAGACATTCATCTTAGTCGGGTGGATGGATGGGGTATAATGCTGGGGTTATACCTTTGATCATTCAGACGAAGAGACAGAGAAGAGACCTCTGTGTGCATCCCAAATGGCACCCTATTCCCTATATAGTGCACTACTTTTGACCCTAGCCCTATAAGCCTATTCACTACTTAGGGCATAGGTTGCCATTTGAGAGGCAGTGTCACGACTTCCGCCGAAGTCGGTCCCTCTCCTTGTTCAGGCGATGTTCGGCGGTCGACGTCACCGACCTTCTAGGCATCACTGATCCATTTTTCATTTTCCATTGGTTTTGTCTTGTCTTCCTTCACACCTGGTTCCCAATCCCATCAATTACATGTTGTGTATTTAACCCTCTGTTTCCCCTCATGTCCTTGTCGGAGATTGTTTAGTTTGTATGAGATGTGCTATTTAGTGTTGGTGCTCGACGGGTTTTGTACCCACTTTGTTATTTTGTTCATTTTGGATGTTTTGTCAGCGTTTATTAAAGATCTCCGTTTATACCAAGTTTGTTCTCCTGCGCCTGACTTCCCTGCCACCAACACGCACCCCCCTCACAGGCAGTCTCTCTGTTGTTGTAACTGGAAGGCGTATGTATGGGTCCCGTTTTCCAGCCCTGTCAGTGAACCTTGCGTGTTCCAGTGTGGCGATGCTAGTGGGTTGTGTGTCTATGGAGGGGTATGGGGGAGGGACAGTGAGAGAGAGAGAGATTTTCCCTCAGATCACACAGACCCACAAAGAATTCTAAAACAAATCCCATATCTATTGGGTGAAGTACCACAGTTTGCCATCGCAGCAGCAGGAAGATTCATACAACAAATACAACCCATATTTAGGTACATTTATTTTCCCTTTTGTACATAGCCATAATATGACATTCGAAATGTCTCTATTTGTAACTTTTGTGAGTGTAATGAGAGACCCATGAATGAAAATGCTGGAAAGGGAGGAAGAAGCTGTCACTGCATTACTGCCTTTTTGGGCTGTTTCCTTCTTTCTTGTCTCTCCTCTCTCGTGGACCCGAAGTGACACCCATGTCCTGGGACGTCTGTTTTCACTTGCAGCATCACACCTCATGACAGCTCAGTCCCCTACTTCATATGGCTTTAGTTTTTTCTTTTGTTGTTTCTGGCACCAGCCCTGTTGGCTGAGCTCTGGTCAAATGCAGTGCACTACATAGGGAATAGGGTGCCATTTGGGACGCGCGCCATGGCTTTCCTGTGACATTTCTGGCCATAGCGCCCCTGCCTAAGTGGTTGGATCTAGCCTTCTCTCACATCATTGGCCCTTTGCTTTGCCAGGCTTCTGTTTATCACATGGTTGGGTTTGGAGGGCGCTCTGTGAGTAAGCCGAGACATGCACAGTCAGGACTGATTTGGTCTGAGTCGTTATTATTTGCTGCAGGGTCACATAAGGAGAGGACTGACTGGGCCTGCATCCCAAATCAAACCCTATTACTTATATAGTGCACTACTTTTGGCCCTGGTCAAAAGTAGGATACGTTGCAATTTGGGACACTAACAGAGAATAGGGTCATTCATATACACTGGTCACCAAACGTAAGAAAACAGACTGAGAAAGGCAGGAAGGGCAGGGGGGAATGCTTGAACATGTCCAATAGGAAACATCTGTTTTTGATTTCCACTGCAAAACGTTTTACTATTGTGTGCTCTAATGAATGTGACCCAGCCATGATAGTCAGGAGAGATGTGCAGGTTTAGAGTCACAGTGACTCAGGGACTACATTATCAACTCATAGGACATACAGGGTGAATATACAGTATGTGGGGCTAGCATTTGGTAGCCTGGGTACCAGTCTGTTTGTGCCATCGTGCTACTACTTGGTAGCCTGGGTACCAGTCTGTTTGTGCCATCATGCCACTACTTGGTAGTCTGGGTACGAGTCTGTTTGTGCCATCATGCCACTACTTGGTAGTCTGGGTATCAGTCTGTTTGTGCCATCATGCCACTACTTGGTAGCCTGGGTAACAGTCTGTTTGTGCCATCATGCCACTACTTGGTCGCCTGGGTACCAGTCTGTTTGTGCCATCATGCCACTACTTGGTAGCCTGGGTACCAGTCTGTTTGTGCCATCATGCCACTACTTGGTAGCCTGGGTACCAGTCTGTTTGTGCCATCATGCCACTACTTGGTAGCCTGGGTATCAGTCTGTTTGTGCCATCATGCCACTACTTGGTAGCCTGGGTAACAGTCTGTTTGTGCCATCATGCCACTACTTGGTAGCCTGGGTACCAGTCTGTTTGTGCCATCATGCCACTACTTGGTAGCCTGGGTATCAGTCTGTTTGTGACATCATGCCACTACTTGGTAGCCTGGGTATCAGTCTGTTTGTGCCATCATGCCACTACTTGGTTGCCTGGGTACCAGTCTGTTTGTGACATCATGCCACTCGTTGGCATGACAACATGAAACAAACTGACTGGTATAGAGGTTAAGCATTCGTAGGGCTGTTGGAACTGTCATGAACCTGTTGTCATGTCTTGTTTCTTCCTGCCTCGCCCCTGGTGTGGACAGGTGGTGATCCCGACAGGAGTGGGACAGTCCTATGCCTACAGCGCTGGTCAGCATAACCAACAGGACCTCTATGACGTTCCTCCAATGAGACCACAGGGGGTATGTGTCTCACTCAACTACACGCGGTCTATAGCAATGCCTATTTCAATCCGTCAGGACTATTCCAAAATGGAATCTTTCACCGTATGCAATTAGCTACTGTATATGAAACGCAGCTGTGCAGAGACATGGCCAAACACTATAAAGGGAACAGGAAGCGATTTCAGACACAGCCTCTGTGTTTCACATAGCTAATTCTGCCTTGTAGATGTAATGTCATCTATGGTATCCTGATTTGGGAATGTCTCCGTGTTTTCCAGGTGTATGACATTCCTCCTGGGAAACTGATGGACTCACACTCTCCCGGACAACATGGGAATGCTCGTCCCCAAGGAGGAATCTATGATATTCCTCCATCCACTCAAATGGACCCTCGGACACAAGGGGTTTACGATATCCCTCCCTCCACACAAGGGGTATGTCTGGGACCACTCATACTACACACAGAAACACTGCCCACATGGAGAGACAGCATACAGAAGGCCTGTAAGAAGCGGTAGCCGTTTATGTCTGGAGAATGTTACTATGCGTTTATTGATACAGGTCCTAGTTTTCCTCTTAATTGCCTGGTAATAAATGAATAATATGTCAAATTATCATATTTATGACTTCTTTGCAGTTCCCTAAATGAAAGCGTTGCCTGCCAAAATAGCGTTCTCTCTCGCAGGGAAAGTCAATGAATAAATGATTACTTCTCTTGGGCTATGTACCAGATGGCACCCTATTCCCTATATAGTGCATACTTTTGATCAGGGCCAATAGGGATGTGGTAGAAAGGAGTGGCCAAAAGTAGTGCACTATGTAGGGAATAGGGTGCCATTTGAGACATGACTAGTGTTCCAGGCCTATCCAGGGCCAGCAGGCTTAATGACATCATAATAGCTAGTGTTCCAGGCCTATCCAGGGCCAGCAGGCTTATTGACATCATAATAGCTAGTGTTCCAGGCCTATCCAGGGCCAGCAGGCTTAACGACACCATAATAGCTAGTGTGCCAGGCCTATCCAGGGCCAGCAGGCTTAATGACATCATAATAGCCAGTGTTCCAGGCCTATCCAGGACCAGTCAAGGCTTAGTGACATCATAATAGCCAGTGTTCCAGGCCTATCCAGGGCCAGCAGGCTTCATGACTTCATAATAGCTAGTGTTCCAGGCCTATCCAGGGCCAGCAGGCTTAATGACATCATAATAGCTAGTGTTCCAGGCCTATCCAGGGCCAGCAGGCTTAATGACACCATAATAGCTAGTGTTCCAGGCCTATCCAGGGCCAGCAGGCTTAATGACATCATAATAGCCAGTGTTCCAGGCCTATCCAGGGCCAGCAGGCTTAATGACATCATAATAGCCAGTGTTCCAGGCCTATCCAGGGCCAGCAGGCTTAATGACATCATAATAGCCAGTGTTCCAGGCCTATCCAGGACCAGTCAAGGCTTAGTGACATCAGTTGCTTTGTAATAACCAGCGTTCCAGGACCAGTCAAGGTTTAGGGACATCAGTTGCTTTGTAATAACATGAAATATGTGGGAACCCGTTATTTGTGTTGCTCCTAATTACATTTTGGGTTCAGGAGTGGATTTCAAAGCTGAGTGAAATCACTTACAGCTCACTCATTTTATTTATACAACTCCGCTTTAATGCTGCATGATATTTACTGTACCTCACAATCCTTATTCCACTCTGTCAGGACTATACTGGTTTTAAAGGTCTAGCTGTTTATTGCTTATAATGCTTGTCATATTCAAGTTGATATGGAGTTATCATGGGGGAAGAATTAGAGGAATAGACAGACACCATATTTAGATTAACACATATAGAATCAACAGAAACTAAACAGTACTTTCAGTTCCTCAATATCTGACAAAAATATTGTGATGCAAAGTGTGCTTGTCATTGATATGGGTAAGCTGTGTGTCTGTAACTATGATATTGATATGGGTAAACTGTGTGTCTGTAACTATGATATTGATATGGCTAAGCTGTGTGTCTGTAACTATGATATTGATATGGCTAAGCTGTGTGTCTGTAACTATGATATTGATATGGGTCATCTGTATGTCTGTAACTATGATATTGATATGGGTAAGCTGTATGTCTGTAGCTATGATATTGATATGGCTAAGCTGTGTGTCTGTAACTATGATATTGATATGGGTAAGCTGTGTGTCTGTAACTATGATGTTGATATGGGTAAGCTGTGTGTCTGTAACAATGATATTGATATGGGTAAGCTGTGTGTCTGTAACTATGATATTGATATGGGTAAGCTGTGTGTCTGTAACTATGATGTTGATATGGGTAAGCTGTGTGTCTGTAACAATGATATTGATATGGGTAAGCTGTGTGTCTGTAACTATGATATTGATATGGGTAAGCTGTGTGTCTGTAACTATGATATTGATATGGCTAAGCTGTGTGTCTGTAACTATGATATTGATATGGCTAAGCTGTGTGTCTGTAACTATGATATTGATATGGGTAAGCTGTGTGTCTGTAGCTATGAGGCATTGTTGGTTGAATCGCTGTCTACTGCCCTCCTTACTGTAGTCTGAGGCACTCAACAAATGTTTGTCTTGTCCCCACAGGTGTACTCTGTGCCTCCCTGCTGGAACACCCCAGCCCTCCAGGAGGGGAACTACGATTTCCCCCAGCCTCTCAAACAACACAAACAACAGGAGGGCATCTACGACGTACCCCCTCCCACCTTTACCAAGCCCTCAGCCTCCCTGTCCCCCCAGTCCAACTATGACTTCCCCCCCAGTTCCCAGCCAATTGGCCCCCACCACCTCCAACGCCCCATCGCCAATGACAACGAGGGAATCTACGACGTGCCGCCCCCCTCCCACCAGCTCTCTGGGGCGGTGCCTCGGGGGGACCTGTATGACATCCCCAGGGGGATGCAGCAGCCCCCCTCCCAGCACCGCTCCACCCCCCAGGAGAGGGACAGGGGGAAGGGCCAAGGCATATATGACATCCCCCCTGCTCTGGGGGACGTGACTGATGGGGTGAATCGCCTGTCCTTCTCCAGTACGGGCTCCACACACAGTTCCATGTCCACCTCCTCCACCTCCACGGTCTCCAGCGCTGAGGGCCGGCTGGCCCTGGATGTGAACCAGGCCGTCCAGAGGCTGTGCCGCCAGCAGCAGGCGGTAGAGGCCTCAGTCGGGGCCCTGCAGAGCCTGGCCTCTTCCCCCCACTGGAGGACTTACCCTTTCATGGAGCGCCATACCAACGAGGTGCGCACCGTGCTGGACCGAGTGCGGGCAGCCCTGGCAGACTTTGTGGTGTTTGGGAGGGGTGCTGCGGCCAACGCCACTGCCCTGTCAGACCCCAGCCTGCACAGTAAGCTAAGGAGGCAGCTGGGTAGGCTGGAGGACTCCCAGCAGATCATCCTGCAGACCTACCAGAGCCTGGAGAACTGCGGCTGGGCCCTCAACACCGTGACCACCTCCAGCGCCTCCAAGCACCAGATCAAGAGTGACGACCTGGATCGCTTTGTCATGGTGTCCAGGACGGTGCCCGACGACGCCAAGCAGCTGGCCTCCTCCGTGGGGGGTAATGCTGAGCTGCTATTTAGACGAGCACCCACCATGAACGGGTCCTCCTACCCCAGGGGTGGTACGCCCGAGGAGGCCGTCATCCACCCTCTAACCTCTCCACCCTCAGATAGTGATAACTACAGGGGCCACACCAAGCCCTTTCCTGTGCCCTCCAGCCAAGACAAAGGCAACATGAACAATAGTGAGAAGTGTGTTAAGAGCTGGATGGAGGACTATGACTACGTCCATCTGCAGGTATGACTGACTCTGACTCTGACTCTAGCCCGACTCACCACTTGGATGTTACATTTCCATTACATTTTGGTAATTTAACAGATGCTCTTATCCAGAGCAACGTACAGTCGAGGATTCAACTTAGGGTAGCTAGTTAAGACAAAAAAAGGTAGCTACAAAGGCTTGCGAAAGTATTCACCCCCCTTGGCATTTTTCCTATTTTGTTGCCTTACAACCTGGAATTAAATTTTGATTTTGGGGGGGGGGGGGGGGGGGGGGTTGTAAAATTTGATTTACACAACATTCCTACCACTTTGAAGATGCTAAATATTTTTAGGGGGGTGAAACAAACAACAAATAAGGCAAAAAACAGAACACTTGAGAGTGTATAACTAGTCTCTTGGGGTATGTCTCTATAAGCTTGGCACATCTAGCCACTGGGATTTTTGCCCATTCTTCAAGGCAAAAACTGCTCCAGCTCCTTCAAGTTGGATGGGTTCCGCTGGTGTACAGCATTCTTTAAGTCATACCACAGATCCACAATTGGATTGAGGTCTGGGCTTAAATGTTTCCCCTTAAACCACTCGAGTGTTGCTTTAGCAGTATGCTTAGGGTCATTGTCCTGCTGGAGGGTGAACCTTTGTCCCAGTCTCAAATCTCTTGAAGAATGAAACAGGTTTCCCTCAAGAATATCCCTGTATTTAACACCATCCATCATTTCTTCAATTCTGACCAGTTTCCCAGTCCCTGCCGATGAAAAACATCCCCACAGCATGATGCTGCCACCACCATGCTTCACTGTGGGGATGATGTTCTCGGGGTGATGAGAGGTGTTGGGTTTGCGCCAGACAGTGCAAACCCAACAAGCTCAATTTTAGTCTCATCTAACCAAAGTACCTTCTTCCATATGTTTGGAGAGTCTCCCACATGCCTTTTGGCGAACACCAAACGTGTTTGCTTATTTTTTTCTTTAAGCAATGGCTTTTATCTGGCCTCTCTTCCATGAAGCCCAGCTCTGTGGAGTGTAAGGCTTAATGTGGTCCTATGGACAGATACTCCAATCTCCGCTGTGGAGCTTTGCAGCTCCTTCAGGGTTATCTTTGGTCTCTTTGTTGCCTCTCTGATTAATGCCCTCCTTGCCTGGTCTGTGAGTTTTGGTGGGCGGCCCTCTCTTGGCAGGTTTGTTGTGGTGCCATATTTTTTCCATTTTTTAATAATGGATTTAATGGTGCTCCGTGGGATGTTCAAAGTTTCGGATAATTTTTTATAACCCAACCCTGATCTGTACTTCTCAACAACTTTGTCCCTGACCTGTTTGGAGAGCTCCTTGGTCTTCGTGGTGCTGCTTGCTTGGTGGTGCCACTTGCTTAGTGGTGTTGCAGACTCTGGAGCCTTTCAGAACAGGTGTATATCTACTGAGATCATGTGACAAATCATGTGACACTTAGATTGCACACAGGTGGGCTTTATTTAACTAATTATGTGACTTCTGAAGGTAATTGGTTGCACCAGATCTTATTTAGTGGCTTCATAGCAAAGGGGGTGAAAACATACGCACGCACCACTTTTCCTTTCTAACTGTTTTGGTAATTCTTTTAAACAAGTCATTTTTTTCATTTCACTTCACCAATTTGGACTATTTTGTGTATGTCCATTACATGAAATCCAAATAAAAATCCATTTAAATTACAGGTTGTTATGTAACAAAATAGGACAAATGCCAAGGGGGTGAATACTTTTGCAAGGCATTGTAGGTAAGATGTTAGCCACTCATGTCAAGACGTGATTCCTGATGTATGTATGAGAGCTTGGATGTGAAATTCCTTTACAGCTTCTAAGGTGTGTTGCTGCCTTATTGACCCTTGGAAGGTTGACCCTTATTGACCCTTGGAAAGTTGACCCTTATTGACCCTTGGATGATCTGGTGGTATTCAGGATGTGTGTGCTAGCTGCTTACAGTGTAGAGGAAGTCAGGCTGTATCAGCCTATTGGGTTGTACCATATGTTCATCAAGGAAGAGGCAGATCTTAATCGAGCGGAATGCAAGTAAAGGTTGAATGAGGCTATGTATTTTATAAGTATACATGTACCTACAATCTGTATGTAGCTACTCTCTGTGTGCACAGTGCATCGGAAAGTATTCAGATCCCTTGACTTTTTCCACATATTGTTACGTTACAGCCTTATACTGATATTGATTAAATTGTTGTTTTTTTTTCCCCCCTCATCAATCTACACACAATACCCCATAATGACAAAGCAAAAACTGGTTTCTCCAATTTTTTACTAATTTATAAAAAAAAAATATATATATATCACATTTACATAAGAATTCAGACCCTTTACTCAGTACTTTGTTAAAGCACCTTTGGCAGCGATTACAGCCTCAAGTCTTATTGAGTATGAGCATGTCTCTCTGTACTTTGCTCAGTTCATGTTTCCCTCGATCCTAACTAGTCTTCCGGTCCCTGCCGCTGAAAAACATCCTCACAGCATGATGCTGCCCCCGCCATGCTTCAGCTTAGTACTAGTGCCAGGTTTCCTCCAGACGTGACGCTTGGCATTCAGGCCAAATAGTTCAATCTTGGTTTCATCAGACCATAAAATGTTATTTCAAACTCCGATAGTGGGCTGTCATGTGCCTTTTACTGAGGAGTGGCTTCCGTCTGGCTCTACCATAAAGGCCGTCTGGCCACTCTACCATAAAGGTCACCTCCCTGACCAAGGCCCCCTCCCCTGATTGCCGGGCGGCCAGCCGGCCAGCTCTAGGAAGAGTCTTGGTGGTTCCAAACTTCTGCCATTTAAGAATGATGGAGGCCACTGTGTTCTTGAAGACCTTTAATGCTGCAGAACTTTTTTGGTACCCTTCCCCAGATGTGTGCCTCAACACAATCTTGTCTCTGAGCTCTCTACGGACAATTCCTTCGACCTCATGGCTTGGTTTTTGCTCTGACATGCACTGTCAACTCTGGGACCTTATATAGACAAGTCTGTGCCTTTCCAAATCATGTCCAATCAATTGAATTGACCACAGGTGAACTCCAATCAAATTGTAGAAACATCTCAAGGATGATCAATGGAAACAGGATGCACCTGAGCTCAATTTTGATTCTCACAGCAAAGGGTCTGAATACTGAATTCTTTATTTTTTTAAAATATAAATTAGCAAACATTTCTAAAAACCCGTTTTTGCTTTGTCATTATGGGGTTTTGTGTGTAGATTGATGAGGGAAAAAAAATCTACATTTTAGAATAAGGCTGTAACGTAACACAATGTGGAAAAGAGAAGGGGTCGGAATACTTTGCCGAATGCACTGTAGCTACCCTATGTATGTAGCTACCATATGTATGTAGCTACCCTATGTATGTAGCTACCCTATGTATGTAGCTACCATATGTATGTAGCTACCCTATGTATGTAGCTACCCTATGTATGTAGCTACCATATGTATGTAGCTACCCTATGTATGTAGCTACCATATGTATGTAGCTACCCTATGTATGTAGCTACCCTATGTATGTAGCTACCCTATGTATGTAGCTACCCTATGTATGTAGCTACCCTATGTATGTAGCTACCATATGTATGTAGCTACCCTATGTATGTAGCTACCCTATGTATGTAGCTACCCTATGTATGTAGCTACCCTATGTATGTAGCTACCCTATGTATGTAGCTACCATATGTATGTAGCTACCATATGTATGTAGCTACCATATGTATGTAGCTACCCTATGTATGTAGCTACCCTATGTATGTAGCTACCCTATGTATGTAGCTACCCTATGTATGTAGCTACCATATGTATGTAGCTACCCTATGTATGTCGCTACCCTATGTATGTAGCTACCCTATGTATGTAGCTACCCTATGTATGTAGCTACCATATGTATGTAGCTACCCTATGTATGTCGCTACCCTATGTATGTAGCTACCCTATGTATGTAGCTACCCTATGTATGTAGCTACCATATGTATGTAGCTACCCTATGTATGTAGCTACCCTATGTATGTAGCCACCCTATTCTGTTTAAGTCTGCTTTCTTAGTTGAGTTCTCACACTCTCGTTTCTTCTCAGGGAAAAGAGGACTTTGAGCGTCAGCAGAAAGAGCTCCTGGAGAAAGAGAACATCATTAAACAGAGCAAGGTGCAGCTGGGACAGGAACAGGTAAAGGTTTTTTTCTCTCTCCTCTTCTCTGTTCTGTTCTGCTTTGTTCTTTTTTTCTTTTCACCTTTATTTAACCAGGTAGGCTAGTTGAGAATACCTTTATTTAACCAGGTAGGCTAGTTGAGAACACCTTTATTTAACCAGGTAGGCCAGTTGAGAACACCTTTATTTAACCAGGTAGGCCAGTTGAGAACACCTTTATTTAACCATGTAGGCTAGTTGAGAACAGGTTCTCATTTGCAACTGCGACCTGGCCAAGATAAAGCATAGCAGTGTGAACAGACAACAACACAGAGTTACACATGGAGTAAACAATAAAAAATAAACAAGTCAATAACATAGTAGGGAAGAAAATAATCTATATATATTGTGTGCAAAAGGCATGAGGAGTTGGGCAATAAATAGGCCATAGAAGTGAATAATTACAATTTAGCAGATTAACACTGGAGTGATAAATGATCAGATGGTCATGTGCAGGTAGAGATACTGGTGTGCAAAAGAGCAGAAAAGTAAAGTAAATAAAAACAGTATGGGGATGAGGTAGGTAAATTGGGTGGGCTATATACCGATGGACTATGTACAGCTGCAGCGATCGGTTAGCTGCTCAGATAGCAGATGTTTAAAGTTGGTGAGGGAGATAAAAGTCTCCAACTTCAGAGATTTTTGCAATTCGTTCCAGTCACAGGCAGCAGAGAACTGGAAGGAAAGGCGGCCAAATTAGGTTTTGGCTTTAGGGATGATCCGTGAGATATACCTGCTGGAACGTGTGCTACGGGTGGGTATTGCCATCGTGACCAGTGAACTGAGATAAGGCGGAGCTTTACCTAGCATAGACTTGTAGATGACCTGGAGCCAGTGGCGACGTACATGTAGCGAGGTCCAGCCGACTAGAGCATACAGGTCGCAGTGGTGCGTGGTATAAGTTGCTTTAGTAACAAAACAGATGGCACTGTGATAAACTGCATCCAGTTTGCTGAGTAGAGTATTGGAAGCTATTTTGTAGATGACATCGCCGAAGTCGAGGATCGGTAGGATAGTCAGTTTTACTAGGGTAAGTTTGGCGGCGTCCCACTGGGCAGACAATGGTTGAATCCAAGTTTTTTTCCATGTCATTTCAATGAAATTACGTTGAACATAACTTGGAAAAGATGTTGAATTGACATCTGTGCCCAGTAGGTTCTCTGTTCTGTTCTCCTTTGTTCTGTTCTATTTGTCTCTGTTCTGTTCTGTTCTCCTTTGTTCTGTTCTGTTTGTCTCTGTTCTGTTCTTCTCTGTTCTGTTCTTCTCTGTTCTGTTCTTCTCTGCTCTGTTCTTCTCTGTTCTGTTCTCCTTTGTTCTGTTCTGTTTGTCTCTGTTCTGCTCTGTTCTTCTCTGTTCTGCTCTGTTCTTCTCTGTTCTGCTCTGTTCTTCTCTGTTCTGCTCTGTTCTTCTCTGTTCTGTTCTTCTCTGTTCTGTTCTTCTCTGTTTTGTACTATTCACATCATTTATGGAACACACATGATTCAATGAAACACGCAGTGGATGACCTTTCTAGCATGGGTTCATAGAAGGTACCTAGAACAAAGCAGCGCCAACATGTACTGCATGAACATCTGTCTCCCTCTGACAGAGCAGCCCACCAGGCAGGCCTCAGGGCACACATCCATAGAAGAGGAGATTAACCTTTTCGCTCCTGTAATCCTCCATTACTTTAATGTTAATGTTACGCTCTCTATGGAAAAATTATGAGAATTCCTTCTGTTTTATACTAATATGATGGAATTGACAGGTAGGATGTATTTTCATCATGTTTATTGTGTACGAGAGATTTCCGTCTCCCGTCTCGCCACAATCCTTAACTAGTTTGTGTAAATATGAAGAAAGAAATATCCACTCTCTTTCAACCTTCACAGATGAACCAGTTCAAGCAATTGGAGCAAGAGGTGATTAAACCAGTGGAGAATGACATCACACAGTGGATCTCCCACCAGCACCCGACAGGCCCCTCCTCCTCCCCGTCAGACACCTCCTCCTCTCCCTCCCCCTCCCTGACAGGAGGCAGGGCCCAGCTGTGTGGGCGGGACCGTCAGCTGCTGGGCTTCTACGCAGAGCAGTGCCAGCAGCACTTTGTCACGTTGCTCAAGGCCGTGGACGCTTTCTTCGGCTGCGTGGGCGCTGGTCAGCCGCCCCGCATCTTTGTGGCACACAGCAAGTTTGTCATCCTCAGCACTCACAAACTGGTATTTATTGGGGACACTCTGTCCAGGCAGGCAGCCACGCCCGAGGTGGCCAACCGGGTGATGAACTCTAGCAATGTGCTTTGCGACCTGCTGAAGACTGTGGTGGGAGCCACTAAGACGGCCGCGCTGCACTACCCCAACACAGCCGCCGTTCAGGACATGGTGGACAGAGTCACGGATCTCTCACACCACGCTCAACAGTTCAAACAACAGTTGCTGCAGATGGCTGCTTTGTGATTGTTTGTGTTGTCACTACCTGATCCCTTCTATTGCACCATAGCATCCTATGTGTATATACCGTATATATATATATATCTATATATGTATATTGCTCGTTGTTAATCTTAAGAGTTTTTTGGGGGGGGCTGTTCTGTACATATTTGGCTCTATTTCTGTGTAGAATGTTTTTATATACAGTATCAGTCAAAAGTTTGGACACACCTACTCAGTCCAGGGTTTTACTTTATTTTTACTATATTCTACATTGTAGAATAATAGTGAAGACATCAAAACTATGAAATAAGACATATGGGATCATGTGTTAAACAAATAAAAAAAACTGTTGAACAAATCAAAATATATTCTATATGTGAGATTCTTCAAAGTAGCCACCCTGTGCCTTGATGACAGCTTTGCACACTCTTGGTATTCTCTCAACCAGCTTCATGAGGTAGTCACCTGGAATGCATTTCAATTAACAGGTGTGCCTTGTTAAAAGTTCATTTGTGGAATTTCTTTCCTTAATGGATTTGAGCCAATCAGTTGTGTTGAGCCAAGGTAGGGGGATATACAAAATATAGCCCTATTTGGTAAAACAACAAGACCATATTATGGCAAGAACAGCTCAAATAAGCAAAGAGAAATGACAGTCCATCATTACTTTAAGACATGAAGGTCAGTCAATCCAGAAAATTTCAAGAACTTTCAAAGTTTCAAGTGCAATCGCAAAAACCATCAAGGACTATGATGAAACTGGCTCGCATGAGGACCGCCACAGGAAAGGAAGACCCAGAATTACCTCTGCTGCAGGAAATAAGTTCATTAGAGTTACCAGCCTCAGAAATTGCAGCCTAAATAAATGCTTCACAGAGTTCAAGTAACAGACACATCTCAACTACAACTGTTCAGAGGAGACTGTGTGAATCAGGCCTTCATGGTCTAATTGCTGCAAAGAAACCACTACTAAAGGACACCAATAATAAGAAGAGACTTGCTTGGGCCAAGAAACACGAGCAATGGACATTAGACCCGTGGAAATGGTCTGATGAGTCAAAATGTGAGATTTTTAGTTCCAACCGCAATGTCTTTGTGAGACGCAGAGTAAGTGAATGATTGATCTTTGCATGTGTGGTTCCCACCGTAAAGCATGGAGGAGGTGGTTTGATGGTGTGGGGGTGCTTTGCTGGTGACACTGTCATGATTTATTTAGAATTCAAGGCACACTTAACCAGCATGGTTACCACAGCATTCTGCAGCGATACACCATCCAATTTGGTTTGCGCTTCGTGGGACTTTCATTTGTTTTTCAACAGTCACTGAACCCTTCGGAACTTTCATCACGCACACCTGTCCCCTATTCCCACTGATTAGTACTTGTATAAGTGTGCCCTTTGATTTCCATGGTCTTGTCGATTATTGTTATAATGTCTGTTGGTGCGTGTGAGTACCTGTGCTGTGTGTTTTGGGCTTTCGTGCCCTTGTGGATTGCGCAGATGATTACGGGTCACGTCCCATGTGTTAATCATTGTGCGCGTGTGTTATTTATTCGAGGTACTCCTCGCTCTTTTGTTTGGGTTTCAACCCTGTGTTTTTGTTAAGTGTTTGTTTGGTCTTCGTCTCCATGTCTTTACACGGCACGCCGTAATTTGGTGCTTAATAAAAAAAACTATTACGCATTCCTGCGTCTGTCTCCCGAGTCATTCATGCCAATGTGACATCCAGGCTATGCAAGGGCTATTTGACCAAGAAGGAGAGTGATGGAGTGCTGCATCAGATGACCTGGCCTCCACAATCACCTGACCTCAACCCAATTGAGGTGGTTTGGGATGAGTTGAACCACAGAGTATAGGAGAAGCAGCCAATAAATGCGCAGCATATGTGGGAACTCCTTCAAGACTGTTGGAAAAGCATTCCAGGTGAAGCTGGTTGAGAGAATGCCAAGATTGTGCAAAGCTGTCATCAAAATATAAATATAAAATATATTTAGATTTGTTTAATACTTTTTTGGTTACTACATGATATGTGTTAAATAAAGAAAAACCCTTGAATGTGGAGATGTGTCCAAACTTTTGACGGGTACTATATTTAATTATGATATAAATATATAGATAAGATATATGTGTCTTTTTAGGGTGATTTGGACATATTTTCGTAACATTCCCGTTTCATATATTATAAAGCACCTAATGATGATGACATCCTTCAGTTTTTTTTTACCTGTAGATTGTTGACGCACCCTACTGCTGGAAATGACGCCAGTGCTTTGTGCAAATCGTTTGATGTCGCACTCCTTTGTCGAAAAGGGGGCAGGGCTCTCAACAGACAAAGTAAAGGACTGTTCTTACCCATATGACTGTGTCTTTTTTTATAAAGTGTGTCAACTGCTAGAAGACTAGCGGGCGCCACTTTGTTTTCAGACACTGCACATGACATGACATAACCAAGCCTTGTTAAATCTCACTTATGTTATTACACACACACACACACACACACACACACACACTGTCGGACATGTTTGCCTGGATAACAGTAACTAGAGACCTGAATGGCTGGCCTTGTACACAATATTGGCAAAAACACTGAAACTCACAGCCAAAGCCTGGTATCTTTCACATTCACCCAGAACTGGGCGCAGTTATTTGAAATAAATTAAATGGATATTACATGACCGGATGGTAAACAGCTCATGTTATGATATAGCAGATCATATGTTAATATCATAACTGATGTAGCAGATCATATGTTAATATCATAACTGATATGGCAGATCATATGTTAATATCATAACTGATATGGCAGATCATATGTTAATATCAAAACGGATATGGCAGATCATATGTTAATATCATAACTGATATGGCAGATCATATGTTAATATCATAACTGATATGGCAGATCATATGTTAACATCATAACGGATGTATAGCAGATCACGTCACCATCCTAACTGATGTAGCAGATCATATGTTAACATCATAACGGATGTATAGCAGATCACGTCACCATCCTAACTGATGTAGCAGATCATATGTTAATATCAAAACTGATATGGCAGATCATATGTTAACATCAAAACTGATATGGCAGATCATATGTTAACATCATAACGGATGTATAGCAGATCACGTCACCATCCTAACTGATGTAGCAGATCATATGTTAATATCAACACTGATATGGCAGATCATATGTTAACTTCAAAACTGATATGGCAGATCATATGTTAATATCATAACGGATGTATAGCAGATCACGTCACCATCCTAACTGATGTAGCAGATCATATGTTAACATCATAACGGATGTATAGCAGATCACGTCACCATCCTAACTGATGTAGCAGATCATATGTTAATATCATAACTGATATGGTAGATCATATGTTAACATCATAACGGATGTATAGAAGATCATATGTTAATATCATAATGGATGTATAGCAGATCATATGTTAACATCATAACCGATATAGCAGATCATATGTTAATATCATAACTGATATAGCAGATCATATGTTAATATCATAACGGATGTATAGAAGATCATATGTTAATATCATAACTGATATAGCAGATCATATGTTAACATCATAACTGATATAGCAGATCATATGTTAATATCATAACTGATATAGCAGATCATATGTTAATATCATAACTGATATGGCAGATCACGTCACCATCCTAACTGATATGGCAGATCATATGTTAACATCAAGATAAGTCGTCTCTTCTCTTTTATCCTCTCGGATGCTCATGTAGCATGGCATGGAGCCAGTGAATAATTAGCTTTTCACGTAGCGTCGACTGGTAAGATGCTTCAGGAGGGTGGTCACGTGTGCTAGCAAGGCAGAGGTCCTAGGTTGGAGCCTCATTGTAGGCCCTATCAGGAGGAACCATTCCATGTCATGTTAAATGAGGATACCACCTAAGCCTCAGAGGGGACGATGAAAGACAGGGATGAAAGGATTTCATGGTAAGTGGGACAGGGCCAGTGGAAAGGTGCCCATCCATGCCAAATGTTCAGCCTTAGTTAGCCTGTGGAACATCCTGTATGGCGTGGGTTAGGGGTTACAGGGGGACTTAACACGTCCTACTGATCTGGGAACTATCTTTAGTTAGCCTGTGGAACATCCTAGAATTTGCATTCTCTCCTTTCGTCTGTCATAACAGGTGATGGGGTCAGAAGGTAGTTTTTTTATGCATAACAGTGGATGGGGTCAGAGCGTAGATGTTTATGCATAACGGTGGATGGGGTCAGAGCGTAGATGTTTATGCATAACAGTGGATGGGGTCAGAGCGTAGATGTTTATGCATAACAGTGGATGGGGTCAGAGCGTAGATGTGTATGCATAACGGTGGATGGGGTCAGAGCGTAGATGTTTATGCATAACGGTGGATGGGGTCAGAGCGTAGATGTTTATGCATAACAGTGGATGGGGTCAGAGCGTAGATGTTTCTGCATAACAGTGGATGGGGTCAGAGCGTAGATGTTTATGCATAACAGTGGATGGGGTCAGAGTGTAGATGTTTATGCATAACAGTGGATGGGGTCAGAGCGTAGATGTTTCTGCATAACAGTGGATGGGGTCAGAGCGTAGATGTTTATGCATAACAGTGGATGGGGTCAGAGTGTAGATGTTTATGCATAACAGTGGATGGGGTCAGAGTGTAGATGTGTATGCATAACAGTGGATGGGGTCAGAGCGTAGATGTTTATGCATAACAGTGGATGGGGTCAGAGCGTAGATGTTTATGCATAACAGTGGATGGGGTCAGAGTGTAGATGTGTATGCATAACAGTGGATGGGGTCAGAGTGTAGATGTTTATGCATAACGGTGGATGGGGTCAGAGCGTGGATGTTTATGCATAACAGTGGATGGGGTCAGAGCGTAGATGTTTATGCATAACAGTGGATGGGGTCAGAGCGTAGATGTTTATGCATAACAGTGGATGGGGTCAGAGCGTAGATGTTTATGCATAACAGTGGATGGGGTCAGAGCGTAGATGTTTATGCATAACGGTGGATGGGGTCAGAGCGTAGATGTTTATGCATAACAGTGGATGGGGTCAGAGCGTAGATGTTTATGCATAACGGTGGATGGGGTCAGAGTGTAGATGTTTATGCATAACGGTGGATGGGGTCAGAGTGTAGATGTTTATGCATAACGGTGGATGGGGTCAGAGTGTAGATGTTTATGCATAACGGTGGATGGGGTCAGAGCGTAGATATTTATGCATAACAGTGGATGGGGTCAGAGTGTAGATGTTTATGCATAACGGTGGATGGGGTCAGAGTGTAGATGTTTATGCATAACGGTGGATGGGGTCAGAGCGTAGATGTTTATGCATAACGGTGGATGGGGTCAGAGCGTAGATGTTTATGCATAACGGTGGATGGGGTCAGAGCGTAGATGTTTATGCATAACGGTGGATGGGGTCAGAGCGTAGATGTTTATGCATAACAGTGGATGGGGTCAGAGTGTAGATGTTTATGCATAACAGTGGATGGGGTCAGAGTGTAGATGTTTATGCATAACAGTGGTCAGCAATATAGTTTTAACCATGTTTTGAGGCTATACAGTGTTTTTTCACCTTTGCTTTGTTTACAAACATTGGAGTAAAACAATATTAGATTTTGGGTTCTGATGGGGTAAGAAAGTTGAACTAAGCTCATGAAGCATTTATAAGTTACATTCTTCAATAATCAATGGGTACATTCATTTCATTTGTAAGTCCAACAATGCACATAGCAAGTACTGATTGCCCCTTTAGAATACAACTCAAAACAACCATTATTTTGTTTCCCTCTACCCTCCTTCTGTCCCTCCTTTTCATTTCAGCCTGACTGAAATATACGTTATATATAGATTGTCCCTGTGGCGAGGTGGGTCTGTAGCGATAAGGGACTGGTAAAGGGCTGTGTAGGAGATGCCCATACCCCCTGACTAGATACTCTCTGAGACAACTACCAACCCCATCAGAAAACCTAATTCAAGGGCTCTGAACACATAGCCTTGCTCTTAACAAGCCATCAGTGGTTTAATCGCCCACCCCATTCCATCATTCACTGTTATCCCAGGGGACGAGAAGAGAAAAGGACTCTGGAATGGAATGGCTTTTAGAAGGTCTTCATTTAACCCAGGCTGCCGACTAACACGGTAAATCAGGAGGATGTGTCATTCCCCCAAGTAAGTTTCAGGTTCTGGCTGACAAGATTCTGCTCTGATTTATCCTCAAATAAAAATGGCATCCAGGAAAATCGAGTCGCTGGCTCAGAAACAAGAGTAAGAAATGGTCCTTGGCTGAGTTAACCTGCAGACCTGGAGACTGGAAAGAGCTTGATGAATCAATGAGCTATTTCAGGACTGGAGGTCGGTGCTGTGGCTCTACTCCCAGGACTGACAGTCCTGGGAGACATCCCAAATGGCACCCTATTCCCTATATAGTGCACTACTTTTGAACCAATTGGCACCCTATTCCCTATATAGTGCACTACATTTGAACAAAATGGCACCCTATTTCCTATATAGTGCACTACTTTTGAAAAGAGCCCAAAGTAGTGCACTATACAGGGAATATGGTGCCAATAGGGACACACTGAACTCACCTAAGGGGGTGAATGAAAGAAACAGCAGCTCTTGTCTGTCTGTGGGATGTGAGGGGGGAGAAGGCAGCTTGCCAAACAACTCACCTCTGGCTCACCGCTAACACACAGTGTAGGAACAACAGAGGGTCACACAGGCAAGCTAGGTGCTCAGAAAGGCAGATAGATTAAGCTGTGCTCTGCTGTCCCCTGGGCAGTTGTCTGTGCTCCTCAATGAGACACTGTCTAGTCCTGACAGGAAACTCCAAACAGGTGTTTGGCTGGATGTATGGGGGTTGTATGAGTGAGGGATGTACAGGGTAGCTGGTCAACAGCCAACCAAGTCAGCTACTATGTTCACCTGGCTGTTGAGTGTAGAATCACGACAAGGTCAGTTAACCCAATGAATCCCACCATCGCGATTTAGGAATTCTAATCCCTTTTAAACATTGTGTGTTTGGATTCGTCTATTTATTCTGCATCCACTGGCACCAACCATTAGTCTGGGTGATTAACAGGGGCTGAGCTAGATCAGTGTTTGTGAGACGAGGGCAGGTCCCAGAAGGGGCCCGTGGCCGGGGACCTCTTCCAAAAACATCTGTAGAGTCAGAATGGTTTGAGCTACAAAACTATTAAAAGTGATTTATGAAAAACTGAGACTCACACGAACACGTAACATGTTTTTGTACTTGCACATGTAAACAATTTCTGTACTCACGGCATTCATATAAATGTATTTTTATCCCGTTTCTGATGACTGACTGTATTTTTTTATATATATTTTTACATTTGTTAATAAAACTCATTAATGCAACTGTTTAAATGAAAAGCCATTTTTACTGGGGTCTCAGGACTGATAGGGTTACGTGGAAATGATGTGCAATGCTGCAAGTCAACCGCATGGGGGAGTGACAGAGAGATTTATATATAGAAAGAGTCGAGAGTCTATGTAATTTCCTTGGCTTACCACAATCATTTCCTGCAAAGTATTTGCAGACTCTGAAATTACAGCTTTTTTTGCTATTGCTCAGCATGGGCTCTCGCTGCTCTTTGGCCCAGCTGCAGACAGCACAGTAGCTCGCAAAACACACTAAGATGATATAAAGAGCCTTCATTAGCATTTCTGTTAAAGTGTGAGAGTATAAAGGCGCAAAAGCCATTTACTTCAGTGTTGTTTTGAAATTAGAAGCATCCGTTGGATGTGGAGGGGTGAAATGGCTGGATGCCTGGGATTTCAATGTTGTACTTTATTGTAGTTGAGTATCTGAGTCATTTCAGCCCATTTAACTGTCAATGCTGCTCATACAAATCATTCACAATGACAGAAAGGTTGTTTTTTTTCAACATCCACACAGCCACAAAGTTTAGCTTGATACACTTGAAATACAGCTACATCCAAAATTAAAACTGTCTGGTTTCAAACTCTTTGAAGACTGATTTACTCCCATTGTTCTACAATGCTGGACAATACTGCCTCCTGTTGTTGAGTCCCTGTAAGCAGATATGACATGAACATGATGGGGGAAAACCACAATACATAAGTCTATGGAGTTAAAGGGTTAAACGAAGGCTGACTTTCAAAAGAATGAGGGGCAAAGTGTCAGAATTCAGGCTGTACATGTGTAAGACACAATAACACACTGAGAAAGTTATCAGCCATTGACGTGACATTAACCAAATTAAACCTACAGTAGAATGTTATGATTACAATTTCCCTATAGAACTGTCTATGTCAATGTTAGATTCTTAAAATGACCAGTTATCAGCTTTGCAAAAATTAAATTTAAAGAAATGTATTTCTACACAGAGTTTAAGAAATATATTTATTACGAAGCTAAATTACAGCAATAGCCAAAACAAACTTTAAAATTTGCCCAGCAACACATGTAAAAACCATTACACATAGAATTGAATTTAGTTGTTGTCTTATAACTGGATCAGAGGCCATGTGACCAACTAGAGGAAAGGATGCCATCTAGACAGGCACTGGTAGAGGCTCAGGGGACTACTGGGGAGGCCTTCGACTATATGTAGTAGAGTTTAAATGGTTATTCCATCAAACTTCAAATTATTAGAATAGTACACCTCGCAGAACAGAACAACCAGGTTGAGGGTCAGTGGCCAAAGCCCACGAACAGGAATATTCCAAGTTCAGACAGAAGGGGGAGTCAGATCGCTATGATGCCAGGAACTTTACTTTTGGTGTCTATTTTTAATTATTGCGCTACTGGTGCTGCCGGTTGATGTTAGTTAGGCAGCTACAGTAGCTGAATGATGTTAACATCTTCGGGTTTTGTTTCATTAAATGTATTTTATTTCATCTGGGTGCTTGTGTCACCTACCAACACCCTGGTACTACCCGTAGCGCCGGTTCTCCTCAGTCTGAGAAAACACTGAGAGAAAGTTATGTGTTGCAGATGACTCCTTTGTAGAAGTCCATAACGTGAAATAAATAAAACATCCCAAGGTTAATGCTGTAGATATTGTTATAAGGGAGTGGGAGACTATTGAAACATGTAACTTTCCGAGTTTAATTGTTATTAATATAGTTTACAGAGTGCTAAAAGTGCTGCTGTTGCTAGCTAGCATGCCTTTCTGTGACGCTAACGGTTAGCTGAGCTGCCGACTGGTGCTGGCGTTGCATTATGGGAGATGTAGTTTGGTCCTCTACAGCCTGAATGGAATAAAGGCGATTTCACGTTGTAACTTGTTTATGTTGCAGTGTTTTTGTACATGAGTTGTTGTATTTTGGTACGGTCAACACTGAAAGCACCTAGCAATGTATTGAGGATGTGAGACAGGATATGTGTTTTACCTTTCTTCATGCTCCTGTGTAGAACAACTGGTCAGATGGTGCATTGGAGACTGATGTGTTCCTGTCCTGTCTTTTCACAATACTATTGCAGGTATGGTTCTATTTGTCTAAGAATTAAGATTATACATTCTTTGTATTAAGGACTGGTTATTTTATAGTATACATTATGGCTTTATGTATGAGTGTGATTGTGTGAGTCCGAGAAAACACTGAGAGAGAAAGAACAACTTGTCAGATGGTGCATTGGAGACTGATGTGTTCCTGTCCTGTCTTTTCACAATACTATTGCAGATCAACATAAAAGCCTAAAAGACAGCCGTGGTGTCGCTCTTCATTTATTGGTTCTCCTGTGGTACTTAAGAGACCCGCTACATATAGCTAGCTATAGCTTGGTGCCCAGGCTACACTTCTACTGGGAACCAGCTAGCCAGAGCTACAGTTAGCCTACTCTATTGCCTTCCTGAGGAGCTCTGGGGCCATGTGTGTCAAGCATATCAGAGTAGGAGTGCTGACGTTTTAGGATCACACATCACTGGGAAGGGCATTATGCTAGCTGTCGCTTGGAGCCCTGGGGTGTATTCATTAGTGCACACCATAGCAAAGTGTTTTGCAACGAAAAACAAGTTTCTTATCGGACAAGTTCTGGTTAGGTCCACCCCGTTTCAGCTGTTCGCTTCCATTTGGTTCCTATTGAATACACCCCAGTTAACACCTCTGGGAGGCTAGCTGGCCAGAGCAATGAGCTATAGCCTATTTGTTGCCTTCCTAGGGAGCTCTGTGTATAAAGCTGATCTAGGATCAGGTCCCCCCTGTCCATGTACTTGTATTCAATGTGATTTAAAGGGCAAAACTGATCCTAAATCAGCAGTCCTACTCTGAGACAGCTACAGCCCCTGGACATTGTGTTATTACAACCCTCTCGGTCTTAAGGGTAGTCAACCGTTTCGTTACATATGTAGTCTGAACAACAAAATAACAAAACAAAAACATTCCTTTCATTGCACTTTTGTTAAAAATAAAGTGAAATTTACTGACATGGAGGAACTTCGGTTGTCAGTTATGCAAATAGTTTTATTCAGTTTCTCTTCTACAAGTTGTTTTGCCTCTGAAAGTAAATGACAAATGAGCCTGTTTATACAACGCTTTGTCTATGTGTCTGAATATAGACTTTACTACAAACACACGTCTGTTCAAATAAACACACTCTCATAAAACGTGCGCACACAAACACACACGACAGAGAACTCACACTCAGCTGTCTGCTGTTGGAGAAACAGATTCCCCATGCAGGTGTCAGCAGCATGACAGCCAGTCAGAGCTGACCATGTTCCAGTGTCAGCCAATCAGAGCTGACCATGTTCCAGTGTCAGCCAATATTTTATTTAACCTTTATTTAACTAGGCAAGTCAGTTAAGAACAAATTCTTATTTACAATGACGGCCTACCCCGGCCAAACCCGGATGACGCTGGGCCAATTGTGCACCGCCCTATGGGACTCTCAATCACGGCCGGTTGTGATACAGCCTGGAATCGAACCAGGGTCTGTAGTGACGCCTCTAACACTGACATGCAGCGCCTTAGACCGCTGCACCACTCAGGAGTCCACAGAGCTGAGCATGTTACAGCGTCAGCCAGTCAGAGCTGAGCATGTTACAGCGTCAGCCAGTCAGAGCTGAGCATGTTACAGCGTCAGCCAGTCAGAGCTGACCCTGTTACAGCATCAGCCAGTCAGAGCTAACCATGTTACAGCGTCAGCCAGTCAGAGCTAACCGTGTTACAGCGTCAGCCAGTCAGAGCTGACCATGTTACAGCGTCAGCCAATTAGTGGTGACCATGTTACAGTGTCAGCTAGTCAGAGCTGACCATGTTGCAGTGTCAGTGAAGGCCAGGTAAAGAGACCAAACATGCTGCTCAGTACATACACTGTGAACAGCTAAAATACATATTTGAAACAAACATGAACAAGTGGCATACAGAATGTTCCATGATTTGATGGCTTGTCCCTTTATAATATCAGCAGCTGTGCCTAGTCTAGTAAGAAGAACGTGTCAAGTGTCATCAACGAGGATGTCTTTAGTAGTGCAGAGTGGAGGGGTGGATTTCATCAGGAGAGGCAGCAGTATACACGGACATGGGGGTAGTATGCCATTCCAAATCATGCAATTTATTAAAGGGGTTTTTGTCCACCACTGTTTCCTAGTGGGACGGCTGGTTTGGTGAACAACAGGACAGGGTGTGGCCGACAGCGGACGGGTGAGGTAATCTATGTAGTACTATTAGGAGGAACAGCCCTCTGGCGGGCAGTCTTGGGCCTCTGGCGTGGGGGTGGAGGAGAGGTACGTTCGCTCCTGGATTCGGAAGGCTGGGTCTCGGCCTGTGGAGAGCCGGTGTCGCCCAACATCTCACGCAGAAACTTGAACTTGGACAGGAAGAGCTGCCAGACAACATACCAACCTGAGGGGCCAAACAGAGCAAAGGTCATCCAGGAGAAAGTGAACACTGACTGTGCGTAAGAATCAAATAATGAACTTGTTGTATTTGAGTCAGTGACCGCGTTTACATGCACACAGTATTCCGGATAGTAGCTCATATCCCGCTTAGGGTCTTATTCGGGATAAGCTGTTTACATGCACCTTTGATATCCCACTCACTAGTATCCATGAATAAACAGAATATTCCTCATTTAAGTTCATATGGGTTAGAAGTGTAATAATAATATTTACTCCTGCAGTATTATTCATTTCTTGCAGTAAAATGATACAATAAATGTTAATTTTGTCTTGGGAACAGGACTTGAGAAATATGATTTGTTTCTTTCAGCATCTCTTGAGAAAATGTGAATATGTGTATAATGTGTTATCTTTGACACTGTTATGCAAGCAGACAGTATTTCAACCACATAAAATTTGCACTCAAGACAAACTGAAGTCAGCTTTTCATTTCCTTAAAACCGGTCAAACTGTTGACATTTGGACATTTTTCACAGGACCAATCCTTCCACTGTTTTGGAGTTGTGTTTTCTCCACGGTCCCTAAATGAAACAAGACAACTTTATCAGTGTTAACTAGATTACTAATGCGTTCATTCTATCGATGCATGACATTATTCTGATGATAACTACTTTATTTAGTCTTCTGGGGCAACACGTTATGACAGAAGAGAAGCTAAATGTATCCAACTATAGTTGACAAACAAATGGCCTACCAAGTGTCAGAAATTATAAGCAGAAACTTCTCTAAAATAGGAGTGAAAGTAGCCAGTAGGCTAAGTAGCCAGTAGGCAGTCCAGTATGGAGTGTCAGCAAAACAAATAATACTGAACAAAAATAAACACACAACATGTAAAGTGTTGGTCCCATGTTTCATGAGCTTAAATAAATAATATTATACATACAAAAAGCTTACTAATCTCAAATTTGTTTACATCCCTGATAGTGAGCATTTCTCCTTTGCCAAGATAATCCATCCACCTGACAGGTGTGGCATATCAAGAAGCTGATTAAACAGCATGATCATTACACAGGTGCACCTTGTGCTGGGGACAATAAAAGGCCACACAACGCCACAAGTTTTGAGGGAACATGGCATGATGACTGCAGGAATGTCCACCAGAGCTGTTTAACTTTTTTTTTTTTTTTTTTTTAACTAGGCAAGAGTTGTACACCAGAGCTGTTGCCGCCTCCAACGTGATTTTAGAGAATTTGGCAGTATGTCCAACCAGCCTCACAACCTTAGACCCTGTGTAACCACGCCAGCCCAGGACCTCCACCAATTCATAACAGCTATGAGGGGCTTAGCTACAAAACAGGTGCTAACTACGAACCTATAATAACATGACGTGTATTGAGGTCTTGCACAGTCACTGCTCCTAAGTAAAGATAGCTAGCTGCTAACATGATATCTTGATGATGTTGTATACGGACAGTAGCTATCTATAAGGGCAATGCTAGCTAGCTACTGTAGCTAACGGTTAGCTGATACATTTGAAGCTGTGTCAGAGGTCCTCGTCAAATCTCAGTAACATCTCACAACATTCAAGAAAACTTAAAAAAATAATCACGAATCCAACACATTTGTTACTTACCAAAAACCATGAAGAGCAACGCGCACACAAGGGTGGCCACAATTACCAGCACAGTGAGACCAACGCTTTGCCACATTGTCTTCTTGTCAGTGCTTGCTAGCTAGCTCTAGTTACCAAGTAAGTAAACAGATGTTTACAGCTAGCTCGCTAAATCGCTTTAGTTTAGAGTTGAGTCCGTTAACTAATTCGACAGACTGACACTGACATACAGTTTACAGGTGTTATTTGCCACATCCTAAACGTTATAACACAATTCCTCGCTTCAATACGGATGAAGGATAGCTGCTGTAGCTAACTAGTTGTTATTAAGGAAAACAAACCCCTCATTGCCGATACGGTTAGCTGGCCAGACAGTCTGCCCCTCTGTAAAAATGTCAACGTCGCTTTGCCTAAATCATGGACGGATAGCTAGGTATCACAGGAGGATGCAGTATCGTTCACATCTACATTATTGCAACCTGAACGATTACATTTGCAAAATAAATACAATACAGACAAAGACCACATTGGTCTCGAAATGAGACTTTGCGTTAGGCTGAAGACCAGCATTGCCTTTTGGGTACTGTAGTCCATATCCTCACTCTGTTGTTCCACAAAACATGGGGCGAATCATAATAAGAGACCAATTATTTTTTAGTAACAGTTTATAAAATATATGAATTATGTGCGCATCTTAATAATATTTAGTAATTATTGCATGTGTTTATTTTCACAATCATTGCAGCAGGGCAGCTATTTCCGCCAATCTAGTCAGCCTAGATTCAAAACATGTTTTAGTGACATATTTGATGTGATTCGCACAACTGAAGCACAATTTGACAATTAAAGATCAACTTGTTGGTGTTGATCTGGATCAATTTGCTGACATCTTCAGCCAAGTTGATGAAGGTCTTCATCGTGTAACCAGGACATGTCTATTTTCACAGCTTCCAGTCAAATTCAAGAGCCAAGTCTTTCATCTTCTCCATGTAGATCTGGTCAAATCCCTCACTCTGGGCCACAGTGAACATAGTCTTCCAGTCCCCAACCTTCCCTGGTCAGAGACAAAACAAACAGCATATTAAGGGCATTCTTTTTAGTGCTATTTTCCTTGATGAATTTTGTAACCAATAGTTGAAATTGACTTCGTGACTAATGCAATCTTTATTAATGTGGATCACATAGATGCCATACCTTTTCTAATAAAGGATCCACTTAGTTCAAAAACTGCTGGATGCTGTTTATCACGTCTAACATGTGGGTCTTCCTTCATGTTCTTGAAGGAGGATTTGTCCACGATCGTGTCAATGGTTTGGTCATCCAGCTTTTTGCCCAAGAAGTTTGATATCCTGACAATTGCACCTCGTGTGTCCTGAAAGCAATTGTTATAGTTTGAGTACTAGTCTCAGCAATACACTGAGTGTACAAAACATTAGGAACACCTCCCTTTTCCCCTCAGAACAGACTCAATTCGTCGGGGCATGGACTACAAGGTGTCGAAAGCATTCTACGCTTGTGTCAAGTTGGCTGGATGTCCTTTGGGTGGTGGACCATTCTGTATACACACAGGAAACTGTTAACCATTAAAAAAAACAGCAGCGTTCCAGTTCTTGACACGTTCAAAGAGGTGTGCCTGGCATACCCTGTTCAAAGGCAATTCAATATTTTGTCTTTCCCATTCACTCTCTAAATTCCACACATACACAATACATCTCTCAGTTGTCGCAAGGCTAAAAATTATTATTTAACCTGTATCCTCCCCTTCATCTACACTGATTGAAGTGGATTTAACAAATGACATCAATAGGGGACCATAGCTTTCACCTGGTCAGTCTATGTCATGGAAAGAGCATGTGTTCCTAATGTTTTCTCCGCTCAGTGTATATTTTCCACTGTTATGTCATCTCATCTATTATGGAAATTAACTTACCTTGATCATATCTTCATATGTCATAGAAAGGATGTCAAATTCATCTTTGTGAGCATACCAATCAGCAACATGATCAAACCAAGACCCCCCGAGAACTAGGGAAGAAACATTATTAGGGTATTTCACATTGACACTTCGGACATGTGTTTAAACTTCTGAGATATACTTACCCTCTCCCTTGAGAAATTGATTCAGAAATGTATTGAAGTCAGGTTCGCTCTTAAGGACTTTTGTGAAATTTTGGAGATGAAATAAGGACACGGCAACATCCTTTGGGTTCCTGGCTATGTAGATCACCTTAGTAAACAATTGACACAATTAGAATGCAGCCAATTCAATATAACTTGAACACCACAATTCAAAATGAATACAATACATTGTAGATTCAATTGATGTAAATTAAATGATCTGTCAAATCTCATTGTTGGCATCCAGGTTTTTTTAAAATGTAGTCAGTCTCTGAAGACTTTTTAAAAACATATGAATATATTCTGTCTGTGTACAGTTTTATTTAAACAATTATCAAAACATGGGTTTCACTGGCAGTTATTGTTTTGCATTCATTGCATGTTATTTCTCTCTCTCTCTCTCTTACCTTTCCCTTCTCTCTCAGTCCTTGAGGACGAATGTTCTTGTTGATGGTTTGTTGTTGTAGTCTATTTGTCTTAAGTTTTCCTCAAGGAAGGGCACCAGTTCCTGGATTGGTTTGTTACTTCCCTCTGTCATTTGATCTTCATGATACAATAGGGACAAAATATACTGTGTCCATGTAGTTCCTGTGGTTTTAAAGAAATACAATCACAGCATTTGTGAGATCATGTTGCACATTCACAATACAATACCTAAATTCATGCAGAATTCAATAGATTGTGTAGTGTAGCCTATAAGTCACTCTACAGTAAGTACTGTACAGGCCTATAACCTATGTCAGATGCATGGTCTTACCTGACCGTGGGTAAGTAACAACAACGATGTCATCATCCCGTATTTCAAATGTCTCCAGAGAATCAAGGTGTTGGACTTGATGCACCCCTCTGATCAGGTTCATCCCCTTGTATGGGAAAAGCCCAAGGGCAGTAATCTGAATCTTCTGTTTCTCTCCCATTCTTCAGTTAAAGACTTGTTAAAATCAATAAATGACAAAGTGGGTATACTTGAACTAGTCAGTAAGGATACACGTAAAAGAGTTGAAAGCAAACCTCAAGATGAGTGATGAAAATCTGAATCTGAATCTGTAATTAGAGAGTTCCTCCTTACAGCGCTTCAGATTCCACGTGAAGCTATCGACAAAATTCAACTTGAATGTGTACACCACTTCAGACAGAGAGGGCAGAGGTATGAACGCCCAATCATTGCCAAATCTGCTTTTTTTTGTGTGTGTGTGAATTCTACCCCTTAGGACAAAGTGTTCTATGTGAAGATACATCTGAACAAGGCAGTTAACACACTGTTCCTAGGCCGTCATTGTAAATAAGAATGTGTTCTTAACTGACTTGCCTAGTTAAATATCATTCTGAGATATACTTTCCGCTTCCCTCAAGAAATTGAATCATCAGTCATGTTTGATACATTTCTGATTCATATGTATCAATCAAGGAAATTTATTTATAAGGCCTTTTTACATTAGCCGAAGTCACAAAGCGCTATACAGAAACCTAGCCTAAAACCCCAAACATCAAGCAATGCAGATGTAGAAGCACGGTGGCTAGGAAAAACTCCCTAGAAAGGCCAGAACCTAGGAAGAAACCTAGAGAGGAACCAGGCTCTGAGGGGTGGCCAGTCCTCTTCTGACTGTGCTGTGCTGTGCTGTGCTAGTGTCTGAGCCATTGAATTGCGACTCCACCTTGTCCCTGTGCCGACATTTCGCTTGTTTGATTGCCTCCTTGCGGAGGGAATAACTACACTGTTTATATTCAGCCATATCACCAGACCTCTTTCCATGGTTAAATGCGCTGGATTTTCGCGAATGCCGCCATCCATCCACTGTTTCTGGTTAGGGTAGGTTTTAACAGTAACAGTGGGTACGACATCTCCAATGCACTTATTTCTAAACACACTCACAGAGTCAGCGTACAGATCCTTGAACATCTTCCAGTCCGCATGATCAAAACAATCTTGGAGCGTGGCTTCCGACTGGTCAGACCAGCGTTGCATGGTTCTCGTCACTGGTACATCCTGTTTGAGTTTCTGCCTATAAGTCGGGACTAGCAAGATGGCGTCGTGGTCGGATTTGTCAAAGGGGGTGCGGGGGAGGGCATTGTATAAATCGCTTAAGTTAGAGTAGCAGTGGTCGAGAGTATTAGCCCTTCGTGTCGTGCAATCAATATGCTGATAAAATGTAGGTAACATTGATCTCAAATTTAATAAATAAATGCAGCCTCCGGGTATATAGTTTCCAGTTTACGTAGAGTCAAGTGAAGTTCCTTGAGGGCTGTCTAGATGTTCCCTTGAGGGGGGGGATGTACACCGGTGTAACTATAACTGACGAGAATTCTCTTGGTAGGTAGAATGGCCGGCATTTAATTGTAAGGTATTCTAGGGTGAGCAGAAGGACTTGAGTTCCTGTGTGTTCTTATGATCACACCATGAGTTGTTAATCATAAGGCATAAACCCCCGCCCTTCCTCTTCCCAGAGAGGTGTTTATCTGTGTCGGCGCGATGCATGGAGAAGCTCGTGGCTGGATCGATTCCGACAACATATCCCGAGAGAGCCATGTTTCTGTGAAACAGAGAACGTTATAATCTCTGATGTCTCTCTGGAAGGCAATCCTTGCTCGAGTTTCGTCTACCTTCTTGTCAAGAGACTGGACATTGGCGAGTAGTATACTCGGGAGCGGTGAGTGATGTGCCTGTTTACAAAGCCTGACCAGAAGACCACTCCGCCTGCCCCTTCTGCTTCACCGTTGTTTTCGGTCAGTTGCTGGGATTAGATCCATTGTCCTGGGTGTTGGTACAAAGAGAGGATCCGCTTCGGGAAAGTCGTATTCCTGGTCGTAATGTTGGTAAGTTGACGTTGCTCTTATATGCAACAGTTCTTCCCAGCTGTTTATAATAATACTTAAGATTTCCTGGGGTAACAATGTAAGAAATAATCCATTTAAAAAAATATATATTGCATAGTTTCCTAAGAACGCGAAGCGAGGTGACCATCTCTGTCGGTGCTGTGTTTACAGTAAGAATGACAGTTCCTTATGTCTGAAACACAAGCTTCCAAGGAGGGCAGTTTTGGGGCTTCCCCATGTTTCCTTGAAATGCACAGCTGTGTATAGTCCGCATAGCAGTGAAAGTTAACATTAGGTTTCCGAATTACATCACCAAGAGGTAAAATATATAGTGAAAACAATAGAAGCCCTAAAATGGAACCTTGAGGAACACCGAAATATACAGTTGATTTGTCAGAGGATAAACCATCCACAGAGACAAACTGATATCCTTCCGACAGATAAGCTCTAAACCAGGCCAGACCTTGTCCGTGTAGACCAATCTGTGTTTCCAATCTCTCCAAAAGAATGTGGTGATCGATTGTATCAAAAGCATCATGGTATCAAAAGCATCAAGTATGCATCAAGGTTGCATATTTGCTCCGAAGGAAGTTTGTAAAATTGTGGAGATGAAAGAGTACAGAAACATGTTCCACACACACAGTCAGTCCCTCAGGAGCGCCAAAGCCAGAGCAGAAGGCCAGCCAGTCTTTCTGTCCAACGAGATCTCACTGGAGGGCTTCTGTCAGTTCATCCCTCATCAGTCCAGCAGGGGGTGGTATATCCACACCTGAGATTGTTTGAGACCCTACACTTTTTCCAAGCTTTTATCCAGGCTACTACACTGTGCTTTAACCTCTCTCACATATTTAACAGATGTTATTGGTCACATACACATATTTAGCAGATGTTATTGGTCACATACACATATTTAGCAGATGTTATTGGTCACATACACATATTTAGCAGATGTTATTGCAGGCATAGTGAAATGCTTGTGTTCCTAGCTCCAACTGTGCAGTAGTATATAAAAACGATTCACAACAATACACACAAATCTAAGTATATTCAAATGAGATGAGAAAAACAGTATGGAAATATTATTTCAACATGATTAAAGTGACTGGTGTTCCATTATTAAAGTGGCCAGTGATTCCATGTCTATGTACATAGGTCCTTCAGTCCATCTACAAACACGTTAACTATTAGCTATATAATATTAGCGGCTACAACTTAAATCAGCACGGGTTAAAAAACAATAATTTAATATTGACACAGGGATCTGTTAGCAGAAAAATTATTTTATTAAGAAATGGTAAACAAATACGTTTGTTTTATATAACTTTTCTGTTGTTGTTGCAATTTTACAGCAAATTTTTTACAATTCTACACATTTTGTCATGAGGTGGGGAGAATTTTTTTTGCTGATTTAAAAACAAATTCCCTGCATTTCTAGACATTTTTCCATGTCTTAATATGAAATATTTTGCTAATTTAATATGAATTGAATACAAACATAATATAATTAAATATGATATTTGTGTTGCTGTTCTTGTCCATTAGTGTTCCATATTTCGTCATGTTCTATGTTTTGTGTGGACCCCAGGAAGAATAGCTGCTCCTTCTTCAACAGCTGATGGGGATCTGAATTAAAATCAGATATCATCTGAGTGAGAGTGCCTAATAAAATCAATGTGGGCCCCATGGAGATCAGGGACCCTGGGGACGTGCCCTTCGTCATTTAATTTTTCCCTGACATGGGCTAATTGGGTGACTATCAGTGAGTGACATATGAAAAGAAAGACTAGTTTCAAAATTACATCTTGGGTGTTCTACTATTCTAACTCTCAACAGTAAGTTGAGAACCCCGACTGAGTTCCTAAATATATACTGTATATACACAACATGACCAAAAGTATGTGGACACTTGCTCATCAAAACAGCTAATTCCAAAAACATGGACATTAAAACGAAGCTGGTCCCCCCCCTTTGCTGCTATAACAGCCACCACTCTTTTGGGAAGGCTTTCGACAAGATGTTGGAATATTGCTGCGGGGACTTGCTTCCATTCAGCCACAAGAGCATTAGTGAGGTGGGACACTGATGTTGGGCGATTAGGCCTGGCTCATAGTGGGCCTTCCAATTCATCCCAAGTGTGTTCGATGGGGTTGAGGTCAGGGCTCTGTGCAGGCCTGTTAAGTTATTCCACACCGATCTCAACAAACTATTTCTGTATGGACCTCGCTTTGTACACGGGGGCATTGTCATGCTGAAACAGGAAAGGGCCTTCCCCAAACTGGTACCACAAAGTTGGAAGCACAGAATCGTCTAGAATGTCATTATATGCTGTAGCATTCAGATTTCCCTCCACTAGAACAAAGGGGCTTAGCCCGAACAATGAAAAACAGCCCCAGACCATTATTCCTCCTCCACCAAACTTTACAGTTGGCACTATTTATTGGGGCAGATAGCGTTCTCCTGGCATCCGCCAAACCCAGATTGGTCGGTCAGACGGTGAAGAGTGATTCATCACTAAAGAAAACGCATTTCCACTGGCGGCAAGCTTTACATCGCTCCTGCCAATGCTTGGCATTGCGCATGGTGAACTTAGGCTTGTGTGCAGCAGCTTAGCCTTGGAAACCCATTTCATGAAGCTCCCACCGAACAGTTCTTGTGCTGACGTTGTTTCCAGAGGCAGTTTGGAACTCGGTAGTGAGTTTTGCATCTGAGGACAGACAAATTTGACGAAC
Source organism: Oncorhynchus mykiss (assembly GCF_057628025.1). NCBI lineage: Eukaryota > Metazoa > Chordata > Actinopteri > Salmoniformes > Salmonidae > Oncorhynchus > Oncorhynchus mykiss. The sequence continues at coordinate 72,687,156 of NC_143039.1, read as the reverse complement.
TGACTTGTTGTAAAGGTGGCATCCTATGACGGTGCCACATTGAAAGTCACTGAGCTCTTCAGTAAGGCCATTCTACTGCAAATGTTTGTCTATGGAGATTGCATGGCTGTGCGCTCGATTTTATAAACCTATCAGCAATGGTGTGGCTAAAATAGCCAAATCCACTCATTTGAAGGGGTGTCAGCATACGTTTTTATATACTGTATGTCACTACCTACGCCCCTGGCTGGCACAAGTACATTTTGTCTGAATATTTGCATACAGTGTGTGAGATCGAGTCAGACACCTTGTCAGTGATAAATGTGTCTGACTGAAGTTGAGCGGCATCTCATTTAGGGTGAGAACTCACACGAGTTCACAGAGCTTGTGGTTGGGTATGCCTTGACACGAATGGCTTCATGTTGGCATGATTGAAATCCTATCTTTCATCAGAGTGATGTAGTCGCATTGGAGCTCTAAAGTTGCTGTATTGCAACTCTGCAGAGCCATTCCCATTTGATGAACCTTTCTCAAGGTGCAAACACTTAAGGTAACACAGTAATCTCCACTATACAGTTCCTTTTGGGATACTATAGGTTCTCACCAGGACACATCCGGCCGTGATAGGGAGTCCCATAGTGTGGCACACAATTGGCCCAGCATCGCCTGGGTCGGCAGTCATTGTAAATAAAAAAAATGTTTAACCGACTTGCCTAGTTAAATAAAGGTAACATTTCTACAACAACAAAAACACTGTATAACTGGCTCATTTCTGCTATGTAAGATAGGCCTGCAGTATGTTTGAATGTGATAAATAACACAAAAACGGGGCATTTTGCACGTCCCTTTCCAAGAAACAACGATAGAGATCTAGGACATTGGTGGTGGTTTGCAATGATTCATACTGGTTACATCTTACGCAGGAAGTTCTGCTGAAGATTGTAGAAGTTGAGAATTTCAGTGTCCGAATGTAATAACTTTATTTGAAAGCAAAGATTGTGTAACATACAAGCATACGGAACTAAGCATTATTTATTAGTGTAGAACATACAGTAGATGTAACGTGAAAATAATCCTGTAATACAAAATGTTGGTTAATTAGCAGTAAAGTCATGCTGGTAATAATCAGACATGTTCCATGGGCCTGATATAACAGTTAGCATTCAGTCAGTCTGAGGGTAACCTATTTCCATGTGCTAATCACATTTTGTAGGGTCTAAATGGAAAGAAAGTATCCAGAAATGTGATAACAATGTAAAAAGTCCATGTTAAATGTTTTCATTGACAGCCCGTAGTTTTTGCCAAGACAGAAATACCACCAGAGAGAAATGTTTCTCAAGTCACGATTGCGATTCGAACCATTGAACAGAAAGAACATTTTGTGATTGAGCAATCACTCTACAGATTTCCAATCAATGTGCCAATCAACCCGTGAGGCATGGATCTACCTATTTATCATAAGTAGAATGTGACAAATTGGCTATAATGTGTGCTCTAGCCATCTAAACCACTGCCTCAAGATAAAATTGACTGTTTGTACTGCTGCCAGCATGGATTAGAATCGGACCCACTGTTATAATACACTCTCACTACTTTTCGCTCTCTATTTTCTGACCAATAAACTCAACAAATATGAAAGGATCTGGACTGCCCCACTCCTAAAGCAACCCACAGTAACTGACAGTCATTGAAGGTCAAGAGTCTAGGGTTCATTTGACTTGGCTAGAAGAAGAAGAAGAAGAAGAAGACGAAGAGACGTTTTTAAATGTGTTTCGCTAATCACGTTGCCATCCGCAGTTTTTATGCTTGTGAAGTCATACTGTATTTAAAAAAAATCACGACAGCTGTGTTGAAACAAGGTCTTTTCAGAACAATTGTATAAATGGCGACCGATCATTTGTTCGTTCGATTTGGTGCGATCTATTTGTTTCGGTAAAATGTATTATGCGAGAAATGGTGGTTGGAAACGCATTGATGCGCAAATACTGATGTCATAACCATCATATCGAAGTACATTTGGGAGTTCTGTGATGATGATGACACGTTGTGTGGTCCTCCCATTACGACTCGGGAAACCACACAGTTTATTAGGCTACAAATTAAATACATTTTGATAAAATCCACAGGGTGGAGAAAGTGTAAAATGATCTTGATGCTCCTTTCCAATAAATATCTAGAGGATTATTCTGGTGACATGACGATTGACTGCCGTTTGACAAATTAAAACATTCTCGCTCTTATCCATAATAATCTCATCATGTTGACAGTATACCCGCACTGTATCTGCGAGCCGTTGAATAAATCACACATGCCAAGACCAGAGTCGGCACATTTACTATTTAACTCAACAGTTTTTTGTGACAAAATAGTTAGAGTTGAAAATGCGATGGAAACATTGAATTGTAGATTTCTATTCGATACGTGAAAAAGTGCATTGTCATCACCCACAGACTTTTATCTGCAACAGGTCTGTTAGGAAAATGCGCATATTTTATTTATGAATATTTGCATGAAGATCTGTAGCCAATTCGATGGAAGCCGAGCTACTGTCATGGATCGTGATGTCATAGATATAGCTATTTCTGGAAGATTACATTTGTGGTTCTTCCCCATTATCACGTAGAATACTGTGGATTTAGGGAGGGGAGTGGTTAGTTGGTTGATTTCAGAATTAATAAGCAAGAGAGAAGAGATTCTGACTGACCGTAGTGGTCATATTTGAAATGACATGATAGTTTTTCAGAAGATCAAAGGTAATCATGAACATTGATGCCTATACATGTAATATAATGTCTCCGAGTGGGTCTAGAATCAGATCTAGGATCAGGCCCCCCCCCCCCAGCCCATGTAATATTATTCATTATGATCTAAAAGGCTAAACAAATCCTAGATCAGCACTCCTACTCTGAGACGCTTGATACACCTGACAGCAGATCACAGTGAATCAATGTTTTATGGAGTCACATCTCAGATGTTTTATATGTAATTACAGTGTGGTTTATTTAAGTATTGGAGAGAACAGTGAAGCCACCTGTCAAACATCAGACACTAGATCGAGGGAATAGCCTGTCTGCTTCCTTGTCATAAGAAACGGTGTGTGTGTGTTGACAAGTGACCGGTCAATATGTAAAGCATGTTTTACTGTATTAGTGGAAGGAAAAGTACAGATATCCACCTGGAGGAATGAACAAGCGTTGTGTAGGAGGAATGTGGCCTGATATAAGACAAGTGCAATGAGGGAGAAAACTGTTTCCTCAAGTGAGTCACAGTTTATCTCATTTGGGTACATTTCCTCATTCCCACATCAGCCGTTATATTTTTCCATCAGTAACAATAGCAGTGAAACATCTAATGAAATAGCACATGTGAACAGCTCACTGCACCGTGAGTCACAACATACTGTATGTATCTGCAGTAGAAGGACTTGGCAACTCCCCCAAAAGATGAAGGTTTTTTTTCGATACCACAACCAAAACTGTGACAAAACAAAACAACTTTACAACCTATTATCCATCTTCAAATCATGTTTTATCTGTAAAGGTTTGTCCAAAACATTTTAAACATTTTGGGGAGATACACTATCACAGACTAATAAAAGTGGTGTAAAGTATTTGAGTAAACACTACCGTAGTTTTTGGGGGTATTTGTACTTTACTTTGACTATTTACATTTTGGACAACTTTTATTATCACTCCACTGAATTCCTAAAGAAAATAATGTGCTTTTTACTCCATACATTTTCCCTGACACCCAAAAGTACTAGTTACATGTTGAATGCTCGGGCAGGACAGCAATATGGTCCAATTCACTCTCCTATCAATATCATCCCCTCCTCCTGCCTCTGATCTGGCGGACTCACTAAACACATATACTGTGTTTGTAAATGATGTCTAATTGTTGGAGTACGCCCCTGGCTGAGTGTAAATTATGTCTAATTGTTGGAGTGCGCCCCTGGCTGAGTGTAAATGATGTCTAATTGTTGGAGTGCGCCCCTGGCTGAGTGTAAATGATGTCTAATTGTTGGAGTGCGCCCCTGGCTGAGTGTAAATCATGTCTAATTGTTGGAGTGCGCCCCTGGCTGAGTGTAAATTATGTCTAATTGTTGGAGTGCGCCCCTGGCTGAGTGTAAATGATGTCTAATTGTTGGAGTGCGCCCCTAGCTGAGTGTAAATGATGTCTAATTGTTGGAGTGCGCCCCTGGCTGAGTGTAAATGATGTCTAATTGTTGGAGTGCGCCCCTGGCTGAGTGTAAATGATGTCTAATTGTTGGAGTGCGCCCCTGGCTGAGTGTAAATGATGTCTAATTGTTGGAGTGCGCCCCTGGCTGAGTGTAAATGATGTCTAATTGTTGGAGTGCGCCCCTGGCTGAGTGTAAATGATGTCTAATTGTTGGAGTGCGCCCCTGGCTGAGTGTAAATGATGTCTAATTGTTGGAGTACGCCCCTGGCTGAGTGTAAATGATGTCTAATTGTTGGAGTGCGCCCCTGGCTGAGTGTAAATGATGTCTAATTGTTGGAGTGCGCCCCTGGCTGAGTGTAAATGATGTCTAATTGTTGGAGTGCGCCCCAGGCTGAGTGTAAATGATGTCTAATTGTTGGAGTGCGCCCCTGGCTGAGTGTAAATGATGTCTAATTGTTGGAGTGCGCCCCTGGCTGAGTGTAAATGATGTCTAATTGTTGGAGTGCGCCCCTGGCTGAGTGTAAATTATGTCTAATTGTTGGAGTGCGCCCCTGGCTGAGTGTAAATGATGTCTAATTGTTGGAGTGCGCCCCTGGCTGAGTGTAAATGATGTCTAATTGTTGGAGTGCGCCCCTGGCTGAGTGTAAATGATGTCTAATTGTTGGAGTGCCCCCTGGCTGAGTGTAAATGATGTCTAATTGTTGGCGTGCGCCCCTGGCTGAGTGTAAATGATGTCTAATTGTTGGAGTGCGCCCCTGGCTGAGTGTAAATGATGTCTAATTGTTGGAGTGCGCCCCTGGCTGAGTGTAAATGATGTCTAATTGTTGGAGTGCGCCCCTGGCTGAGTGTAAATGTAAAAAAAAAGAAAATTGTGTTGTCTGGTTTGCTTAATATCAGGAATATGATGTATAGTATTTCCTTTTACTTTTACTCAAGTATGACAGTTGAGCACTATTTCCACCACTGACTAATCTACACTGAGTGTACAAAACATGAGGAACACATGCTCTTTCGATGATATATACTGACCAGGTGAATCCAGGTGAAAGCTATTGTAACCGATGTGAAATGGCTAGCTAGTTAGCGGTGGTGCGCACCAAGAACCCAATGGTCACTCTGACAGAGCTCCAGAGTTCCTCTGTGGAGATGGGAGAACCTTCCAGAAGAATAATCATCTCTGCAGCACTCCACCAATCAGGCATTTATGGTAGAGTGGCCAGACGGAAGCCACTCCTCAGTAAAAGGCGCATGACAGCCCACATGGAGATTGCCAAAAGGAACTTAAAGGACTTTCAGACCATGAGAAACAAGATTTTCAGTTCTGATGAAACCAAGATTGAACTTTTTGGCCTGAATGCCAAGCATCACATCTGGAGGAAACCTGGCACCATCCCTATGGTGAAGCATGGTGGTGGCAGCATCATACTGTGGGGATGTTTTTCAGCGGCAGGGACTGGGAGACTAGTCAGGATCAAGGAAAAGATGAACTGAGATCCTTGATGAAAACCTGTTCCAGGCCGCTCAGGACCTCAGACTGGGGCGAAGGTTCACCTTCCAACAGGACAACGACCCTAAGCACACAGCCAAGACAACGCAGGAGTGGCTTCGGGACAAGTCTCTGAATGTCCTTGAGTGGCCCAGCCAGAGCCCGGACTTGAACGCGATCGAGCGTCTCTGGAGAGACCTGAAACTATCTCTGCAGCAACGCTCCCCATCCAACCTGACAGAGCTTGAGGCTCCCCAAATACAGGTGTGCCAAGCTTGTAGTGTCACACCCAAGAAGACTTGAAGCTGTAATCCCTGCTAAAGTTGCTTCAACAAAGTACTGAGCAAAGGGTCTGAAAACTTATGTAAATGTAATTTCATTTTTTTGTGGAATTTGTGTTTTTTTCTTTGTCATTATGGGGTATTGTGTGTAGGTTGATGAGGGAAAACAACATTTAATACATTTTAGAATAAGGCTGTAATGTAACAAAATGTGGAACAATTCCAAGGGTCTGAATACTTTCCGAATGCACTGTATATCTTCCTGACGGCTGGGTGATTTATATGTTGACTGACATTTACAGAATGGGTAGCAGGTGTTGTTTTTAAGCGGAGAAACACAGGGGAACTCAAGAGCAGACTCAGATGAGGAAACAGGGATGAGTGAACCAAAATATGTATTGTTACACAGGGATATATGGAGTGCAGATCCAGGGAAGCTCGGATGAATTACAGAAAAACCAGATGTGGAGACTGAGGTTGGAGTTGGCTGAGTAGAACAGGGTAAACAGGTCCTGAGGGGAATCCAAGGTAGTGGTGGTGAGGAAAATCAAGAGCAAGGTGGGCCTCAAGGGAGGAGCAGTGGTCTAGGACACTGCATCGCAGTGCTAGCTATGCCACCAGAGACTCTGGGTTCGCGCCCCGGCTCTGTCGCAGCCGGCCGCGACCGGGAGGTCCGTGGGGCAACGCACAATTGGCCTAGCATCGTCCAGGTTAGGGAGGATTTGGCCGGTAGGGATATCCTTGTCTCATCGCGTACTAGCGACTCCTGTGGCTGGCCGGGCGCAGTGCATGCTAACCAGGTCGCCAGGTGCACGGTGTTTCCTCCGACACATTGGTGCGGCTGGCTTGGTTGGGTTGTGTTTCGGGAGAATGCATGACTTTCGACCTTCGTCTCTCCCAAGCCCGTACAGGAGTTGTAGCGATGAGACAAGAGAGTATCTACTAACAATTTGATACCCCGAAATTGGGAGAAAAGGGGGTAAAATTCACACAAAAAAATGTTTAAAAAAAATTAAATAAAAAAATCCAGAGCAAGGTAGTTGGGTGGTGAGATGTGGATCGGGAGACAGGAGCCAGAGACAGAGCGGTAACTGCAATGAGAGGATAACCGGTGTCAGGCAGAGTAACAGGATCTTGAATAATCATAAATGGCTATAATCATGAACTGACTGAGCAGAGATTACAATCTGGCAGAGTGGAAGTGGCAGGACGGTGTATTTGTAGAGGTCTTGATTATGGAACGAGTTGCAGCTGGTAGGGATCTGCTCTGACTCCAGCACACCTGTCTCCAACCACACAATCGCACAGAGAGGGAGAGGGAGAGAGAGAGCATGTACTGGAGGAGTAACTGCAGGTCAAGAAGACACCGGAGCAGATGTGACAATTGTGGGTTCTGCTGCCATGTTTGTAATAATACGCATTTTATTTGAATTCACAGATGGTGCCTAGGAGAGGATGGCTAGGCTGACACACCCATCATCTTCTTCGGTGTTGATATACTCATGTGTGGTATCTATTTGTGCCACTCCTTGGTAGCCTGGGTACCAGTCTGTTTGTGACATCATGCCACAACTTGGTAGCCTGGGTACCAGTCTGTTTATGACATCATGCCACAACTTGCAAAACATTAAAATATTTGACATTATGAACTATTTCTGTATTCAAAAACCAGATGTCAATGAGTAATTCAGACCATGTTTTACAAATAAATCTGTGAATGCCATTCAGAGCAGGCGTTAAATTGTCTTGACAAAGAAGACATGCTTTCACCTTTCACCTTTCTGCTTCTCCAGAACAACCACTTTACTCTCACACAGACCTCTCTCTTTCTCTCTCTCTCTGTCTGTTTAGGCGAGTTCACAGGTCAGTGCTTTCAACTCCCTGCCCTGAAAGTTCACTGACATACAGTATACTCCGTCAGCTAAGGACAATCTTTACGGTGAGGCTAACTGAAGGTTAAGTGATCCCCTGTGACTCTAGTATGCCTTGTCACTTGTCAAAGGGAGAAACCTGTAAAGAGAACACAATGTAATGTACTCGGAGTACCACACCTAGTTTTACAATAGATACAGTACGTAATGTGCTTCCTCCAGTAGCCTAGAGCAAGTACACCACGTTTTACGATCAGTAAAAATACAAACATATATTTCTCCAGAATGGAATGTTTATGAGTATCGTGTCTGAGCTAGCTTCTTTCAGACATGTGATCGTGTTAAAATTGAGTGACAGAGGAATTCACTTGCGCAGACGAGACACAGGTTCAGCTTTTGTAACAGTACAATAACAACACTTTATATAACGATGAACTGTATGTGCGGATGCGGCGTGTGCCTCTTAAAGGGGCAATCAGCAGGTGAAACAATAACAAAGCGTTTTTTCGCCACCCGTTTTGGTAAAAAGCTGAAGGATGGGGCTGGAGAAATGTAACCACTCTCAAATTCATAGACTGAGCTATGGATGTAAGACTGACCATCCATGATATACAAAGTATAGTTTTTACCATGTTTTGAGGCTATATAGCTTATATTTTGGGGGTTCGGATGGGGTGCGACAGTTGAACTAAGCTCATGAAGCATTTCTAAGTTATATTCTTAAAGAATCAATGGGTGCATATGATAAATGTATCAAAAATACATGTAGAAATTGCAGATTGCCCCTTTTAAGGTTTTGTTCATACCTTTCTAAGTTGGGTTGTCTGTGGTTGGATAGGTGCGTAGAAGCCTTTAAGCTATAAAAATCACAACATGTTGTGGTCCTATCAAAAAATAATTAGGCAGGATTCCATCCAAGTGGTGTTGTAGAGCGTTGTCAATGTAACAGTATAACTTTATACCGTCCCCTCGCCCATACCTGGGCGCGAACCAGGGACCCTCTGCACACATCAACAACAGTCACCCACGAAGCATCGTAGTGTTTGTTAAGATCGCAATCAGAGTAAGCGCTGCAAAATACCTTCAAATGTCAATCGCTCTAGAACGCACCTCGGGTTGAATCCCGGCATTACTATAGTTATAAAAACAAGGCGATTTCCTATATTCTGTATATTGTGAGAATCCATATGTCAAAAACAGCATCGATTCACAAACCTTTAAATATATTTAGGTTTTTATTTAAAATGTTTGCATAAAACACTGAAATTATTAATTGACTGTATCCCATAGCACAATTCCATGTACACTGAAGAAACGAAGAAACAAAAGCTCACAGCAGGGAACTAAAACCTGTCACAAATCAACGATCTGGAATTATACACTGTTCTCTCATTGCTGCACACAAGTCGATTTTTTTTAAAAATTTTATTTATTAGACAGTGGCAAATCACAACGTCTTTCTACTCTTCTACTTCTGACAGTAAATATTAGCATTTTATTTTTAGACTTTAGATATAGTCGTGTATGTTTTTTGTACTACTTAAAATGCATTTTTTATCATTAAAAAGAAATGCATAGGTTGTTCTGCTCAGAACATTACAACTGGAATCTGCATAAGGTGAAACAGCACCACTGTTATTGTTGTTGTTTTGTTGAAGAAAGGAGGAGAGGAACGTCTGGAAAACACAACTCATATTCTGCCGATTCTATGTCTGGGGGGGGGGGGGGACTGTGTTGGTTGTTTGAAGTAAAATCTTTGTTGTTGTAAGGTCTCAAAGGGACGTGGCTGTGTAGCCAAGTATGAATTCCAGCTTTAATGTTATTCAAAAAAACAAGACCCATAGGGCATCTACTTCACTAGCGTACTAGCTAGATAGTTAGCTGTGACCTACCATAATGGCACACAGTGCCAATAAAACTCTTTATGCCATAACTCATCTTGATACATAGACCTCAGAACACATCAATACATATGTAAATGCATACATCGATTTTTTTTCTTCCTATGGTGTTATTTGACTGTTCGTTTGTTTATGTGTAACTCTGTGTTGTTGTTTTTGTCGAACTGCTTTGCTTTATCTTGGCCAGGTTGCAGTTGTAAATGAGAACTTGATCTCAATTGGCCTACCTGGTTAAATAAAGGTATTCTCAACTGGCCTACCTGGTTAAATAAAGGTGTTTCTCAACTGGCCTACCTGGTTAAATAAAGGTGAAATAAAAAAATTAAAACACTGTAAGAATATTGTTTCTCAAATACATGACATTTTCCCATCAAATACATTCAAGAGTCTAGAAATAATATTTTTTTCTCCCCAAAAGATGCAATTTGCATCAACAATCCATTGCCTCAGGTTCCACGCTATCAGAAGCGCTATAAGCAACATAGTTCCTGAAACACGTGGCAAGAACACATTGAGCAGAGCACATACAGTAGGAAGATCAATGCACATACAGTAGGAAGATCTTTACAATAGCTTGCAGTTTTTTTTTTTTACAAGAGATACTTTCAATTGAAAGAAACTAAAATTCCAGTCCCCACCATACCAGAGCAACGAGCCAATCACAGGCCCGGAGACTGCAGGATGAGGATCTCAGCAGCCAATCTCTGTGGGTCCATGAGCTGGGGAAACATGTCCATGACCTTGTCCACCAGACGGCCGTTAAAGATAGCCAGCAGCTTCTTCCTGACCTCCTCTCTCTCCCTGCTCTCCCCGTGGGGGTGGGGCTGTGTCTGAGGGAGGAGCCAGTGTCTCTGCTTCTCCATTTGAGCAGTGCTATGGAGAGTCTGAGGATAAGTCCCGAACGGATCGGACCAGTAGGTCTGCTGTGGAGGTTGGGCCCTGTTCTCCTGTTGGAAGTCATTGGGATACCTGTACTGATGCTCCCCAACTGGATATATCGGTGCCCCATAGCTGAGGTAATAGGTGGGGCTGTAGGTTATCTTGCCTGGGTGGTAGGTGCTGGCTGGGCCCATGCTGTGATGTGGGCTGTGGGTGTTGTTGTGGGTGCTGGCTGGGCCCCTGCTGCGATGTTGTTGGTATCCTGTGCTGGGGCCCAGTAAAGGCTGAGGAGGATGAGAGCTGCAGCTAGAAGGCAGGTTGCTAGGCAGGGAATAGATTTGTTGTCTCATACTAGGGGGGGACAGGCAGTTCCTAAACCCAGCATTCCCATAACGGTCACAGTGGTCCCTGGAGGGGTCAGACACCTGGCTCTCGAAGGAGCCAAGACCAGAATCTAGTCGCTCCTGAGAGCCACTGGGCAGGGCCGAGTCCAGGTCTGTCGGGGATTGAGAGCCACTGGGCATGGCCAAGTCCAGATTGGTCAAGTGTCGGTTGGTCTTGTCCTTCTTAGTTGGGGACCTCTGGCTGGACAGATGGCTTCCCTTGATCAGAAGCACATTCTCACTGATGTGGCCTTTCTTCAGGGAGCCATTCCTATGTTCTAGAGGCAGTTTCTGAGCCGTCCCCTCCTCCAGAGAAAGGCCATAGGCAGGTCCAGCACCTGCAGTGGGGTGTTTTTGTTCTGATAAAGATAGCTTGGCCTTCTTCCGCAGCTCGTCAGCCAGAGAGCAACGGGATTGGTTGGCTCGTTCCGGGTGGTAGAATTTACACTTCATCCCATAAGTGCATTTCCTGCCTAGATTCATGAAATGTAAACAATAGTTCATTAGTACCATTGAGTTTCAGCACATACAGTACAGTACATTTATTACATCCATTACAGTATTGGTGTCAGTTTGTCAATAATTATTTGACAAACCTCCCCCCCCCCCCCATATGTAAGGTCAACCACAGGATGACCCTAGTAGAGATATGATCTCACCATAAGGGCACGGCTGTTTCCGTGGCAAATGAGGAACCTTCCGTAGAAAGTTCTCCAGGGTGGGACCATGACGACCCAGAGGGTCATCAGGGGGCATGAACCTGAGATAATGGGGGGAGTAGAGTTTAGATTCCCACTACACTGTGGCTAATGTACACTGAACAACAATGCATCATTTGCATACCTCAATTGTGCAGTTATACAGATTTATAAGTATAAAATATTTACAAATTATACAACCAAGCAATGGGCGGCAGGGTAGCCTAGTGGTTAGAGCATTGGACTAGTAACTGGAAGGTTGCAAGTTCAAACCCCCGAGCTGACAAGGTACAAATCTGTCGTTCTGTCCCTGAACAGACAGTTAACCCACTGTCATAGGCTGTCATTGTAAATAAGAATTTATTCTTAACTGACTTGCCTCGTTAAATAAAGGTAAAATAAAAAAAAATGGCTTATTCATGAGATTTGTAGAACTGTAACCATATACCTGTATATTAGCTATTATTTAAAACATGAGTTATTTGTCTACTGTAACCAACTATTAGTTAAAACATGTTATTTGTCTACTGCAACCACCTATTAGGTAAAACATTAATTTATTTGTCCACTGTGTGTATTTCAAGGTTAATAGTAAGCTACCACAAGACTTACTTGTCATTGACGAAGGAGTACATGAGTAGCCTCTCCTCAATGAAGCGCTTCCAGTCCTGTCTCTCGCCCTGAAGGTCACGGTAGGTGTCGTTGGACACGATGATGCCGGCGGTCTCATGCGCCAGCTTGACGATGAAGCGATCATCATAGCAGACCACACGTTTGCCCGCTACACGCCGCGAAGGGGTGAAGACCACGATCTTCTTCCTCTCCAGCTCACGCAAAATGTGTTGATCTTTAGAAACAGAGAAAAATACTTAAATTAGATCATTGATGATTAACTCATTGAATGGTTAAGTATTATTTAAGAGATGAATCATGCATTAACCACCCCTAATCCTGGTCTGTATGTAAACAGATTGTTTCCAGGAAACAGATTTCACAACTTGTTTAGCACACTTTACTTTATCGCTCACATTCTACCTCTCACATTCTACCTCTCACATTCTACCGCTCACATTCTACCGCTCACATTCTACCGCTCACATTCTACCGCTCACATTCTACCGCTCACATTCTACCGCTCACATTCTACCTCTCACATTCTACCTCTCACATTCTACCTCTCACATTCTACCTCTCACATTCTACCTCTCACATTCTACCTCTCACATTCTACCTCTCACATTCTACCTCTCACATTCTACCTCTCACATTCTACCTCTCACATTCTACCTCTCACATTCTACCTCTCACATTCTACCTCTCACATTCTACCTCTCACATTCTACCTCTCACATTCTACCTCTCACATTCTACCGCTCACATTCTACCGCTCACATTCTACCGCTCACATTCTACCGCTCACATTCTACCGCTCACATTCTACCGCTCACATTCTACCGCTCACATTCTACCGCTCACATTCTACCGCTCACATTCTACCTCTCACATTCTACCTCTCACATTCTACCTCTCACATTCTACCTCTCACATTCTACCTCTCACATTCTACCTCTCACATTCTACCTCTCACATTCTACCTCTCACATTCTACCTCTCACATTCTACCTCTCACATTCTACCTCTCACATTCTACCTCTCACATTCTACCTCTCACATTCTACCTCTCACATTCTACCTCTCACATTCTACCTCTCACATTCTACCTCTCACATTCTACCTCTCACATTCTACCTCTCACATTCTACCTCTCACATTCTACCTCTCACATTCTACCTCTCACATTGTCATATTTTGTTGCCAAACTTTTTAAGATACTCTGATAGCGAGCAGGGTATAGCGTGTAGGCTCAAAGTTGATATGATATTTGGCACACATGAATAAAGTTGATATGATATTTGGCACACATGAATAAAGTTGATATGATATTTGGCACACATGAATAAAGTTGGATAAAGTTTAATTAAGGAGCTTCAGATAAAGAAGAATGTGTTAAATATGAGGTTAACTAAATTAAAAACTCTATCCATCATATTAACGTTGAGCCTACAGGCTCTAACCAGCTCTTGGCAATGGATAAGGCATGAGCCACATGTACTTCAAGGTCTTCACGGATCCACCTGTACCCAAATACGCAAGACCCGACCCGGGAAGCGAGTGAGTCCGGATCGATGATTCTAAATAATGTCACGGGTCGTATCTGATATGATTTTCATGGGTCTCTGGTATGTGTAATTTTAACTGACTTATCCGGAAGGGCCCATACAGATCCGAAAGCAATAGAGAGAGAAATGGTATAAATCATGCTGCTGCTCTTTGCTTTTCACAGGAGTGGCTTGTTGTTGGCCAATCATAAGTCATCAAAGCGGCAATAAGCTACAGTCATAGAGCCTCCATGTGGGGCAAAAGTTAGAAGATATCTAATCAATGGAAGACGGAATTAAAATTCCGGAATTAAAAGTTAAAGGAGGAACAGGCTACAACGACCAAGAGCCAACAGGTAGGCTGTTACTTCATATTGAATGGAATGGAATAGAATGGAGTTGCAACTGTGTAGGATGAGAAAGCGAATGCTTCCTCAATTAGCCTTGCTAGCTAGCTCAACTAGCTTCTCCCAGTTTGATGCAGTCAAGACCGGTACTACGTAATCATATCGGATGATACAGAACCTAGCTATGGTAGATATTAGCCTACTATAATGCGAGTCGACTTGGTTGGTTGCTGCTTCTCGTCTCTCCCTCCCTCCTCCCTGTTCCCATTTCACTTGCTGACACTCACAGTAGCCCATACACACAGCACTGCCAGAGGCTCTCTACCTCCTCTTACACTCACAGTAGCCCATACACACAGCACTGCCAGAGGCTCTCTACCTCCTCTTACACTCACAGTAGCCCATACACACAGCACTGCCAGAGGCTCTACCTCCTCTTACACTCACAGTAGCCCATACACACAGCACTGCCAGGGGCTCTCTACCTCCTCTTATTCTCACAGTAGCCCATACACACAGCACTGCCAGGGGCTCTCTACCTCCTCTTACACTCACAGTAGCCCATACACACTGCCAGGGGCTCCCTACCTCCTCTTATACCCACAGTAGCCCATACACACTGCCAGGGGCTCCCTACCTCCTCTTATACCCACAGTAGCCCATACACACTGCCAGGGGCTCCCTACCTCCTCTTATACCCACAGTAGCCCATACACACAGCACTGCCAGAGGCTCTCTACCTCCTCTTATACCCACAGTCCTATACACACTGCCAGGGGCTCTCTACCTCCTCTTATACCCACAGTAGCCCATACACACAGCACTGCCAGAAGCTCTCTACCTCCTCTTATACCCACAGTAGCCTATACACACTGCCAGGGGCTCCCTACCTCCTCTTATACCCACAGTAGCCCATACACACAGCACTGCCAGAGGCTCTCTACCTCCTCTTATACCCACAGTAGCCTATACACACTGCCAGAGGCTCTCTACCTCCTCTTATACCCACAGTAGCCTATACACACAGCACTGCCAGAGGCTCTCTACCTCCTCTTATACCCACAGTAGCCTATACACACTGCCAGGGGCTCCCTACCTCCTCTTATACCCACAGTAGCCTATACACACAGCACTGCCAGAGGCTCTCTACCTCCTCTTATACCCACAGTAGCCTATACACACAGCACTGCCAGAGGCTCTCTACCTCCTCTTACACTCACAGTAGCCCATACACACTGCCAGAGGCTCCCTACCTCCTCTTATACCCACAGTAGCCTATACACACTGCCAGGGGCTCCCTACCTCCTCTTATACCCACAGTAGCCCATACACACTGCCAGGGGCTCCCTACCTCCTCTTATACTCACAGTAGCCCATACACACAGCACTGCCAGAGGCTCTCTACCTCCTCTTACACTCACAGTAGCCCATACACACTGCCAGAGGCTCTCTACCTCCTCTCCCTCGCGCTTTTAGTAGCTTATAAAATGACTTGTCTGCTTCCCTCACTCTAATCGGGTCTGAATCCGATCAGGTCTATACAGAACGGGTGTAGTTATCATCGGGCCCGTTTGGAATTGGTCTCTATATTTACAAAAAAACATGTATATGCATATCGGGTCCAGATGGGGATAACCCCAGGCCCATTTAGGAATGGGTACAACTCTTTGGACCAGTGAAGGCCTCTAATTGACAGTAACTAGGTCAGCCATGCTCACCATGAGAAGACGGTTTTTACATGCTACTGCAGGAAGTGATAAATGCGCTGATAAAAGTCCCTAGTTTAATCAGCTGAATGAGAGAGAGAGACGTAGTGAAACAGAAATATCAGTGTTGGGTTTTCCCCTCCTGCTCTCCACTGCTGTCACTTCCCAGAGTTGTGGAGTTGCATCACTTTGATCACTGATCTGATCTCAAGTTCTGCAACTGGAAAAAGCCAAACCAAGTCCATATGCCAAACGGTTTCCTGCTCACACATGTTCAAAGAGACACGCTCTCTACTCAAACATTGTGCTTGTATGCATATTTCCTGAAGTCAACATATCACATAGCGTATTATATATTAGAAACTAGGTGATTCGAGCCCTGAATGCTGATTGGCTGAAAGCCATGGGATATCAGACCATATACCACGGGTATGACAAAACATGTATTTTTACTCTTCTAATTACGTTAACCAATTAACCAGTTTATAATAGGGGATTGTGGTATGTGGCCACTATAGAACTCCATGATGCGTCGTGCATAAGAAGAGCCCTAAGTGTGGTATGTTGGCCATTTACCACACCCGTTCAGGTGTTATTGCTTAAATATACTCTATATATGGGGCAGCAGGGTAGCCTAGTGGTTAGAGCGTTGGACTAGTAACCGGAAGGTTGCAAGTTCAAATCCCCGAGCTGACAAGGTCTGTCGTTCTGCCCCTGAACAGGCAGTTAACCCACTGTTCCTAGGCAGTCGTTGAAAATAAGAATTTGTTCTTAACTGACTTGCCTCGTTAAATAAAGGTACAAAAAAAAAAAAACATCTCTGATTAAAATAACATTTTAATGTTCCATTGTGTCTAAAAAACAAATGTCTGCCCAACTTTGTTGAATCAACATTGTTTCCACGTCAATTCAACAAAATAATTTATGTGAGGATGTTGAATCGACATGGAAAACTGATCAAATTTGCAAAAAAGTCATCTTTTTTTTATTTTACCCAAATCCAATGACATGGTGACATTTTTTTTAGTTGATTTCACGATAAATTCACGTTAGTTGACGACTCAACCAAATCAAAACTAAAGGTTGAAATGATGTCTGTGCCCAGTGGGATGGCTTGAGGAGGAAACTGTATTCAATACAATGAGGGCGGAGATACAGACGAGGAAGTAGACATCGGGCCCCGTGCCTGGCAGTGTATTCCCGACATCTTACCTGTGATGAGGACATCTGGTCTAGGCTGCTCCTTCCTCCATGAGGGAACAAACACAGTGATGTCCGTATGACCTCTGTCCAGGAAGAAGTTTACCGCCAGCTGGATTCCCAGGCAGGAAAACATTTCCTTGTTCCCGTGGCTACAACAGAACGGCAATAGAAATAAATATTGTTTAACAAGCAAGCCACTCACTCCATTCCTTACACACTTCCTTGATTCCGATGCTACAACAGAAAGGCAATAGAAATAAATATTGTTGAGCAAGCAAGCCAATCCCATTCATAATGACTTAC
Source organism: Oncorhynchus mykiss (assembly GCF_057628025.1). Classification (NCBI taxonomy): domain Eukaryota; kingdom Metazoa; phylum Chordata; class Actinopteri; order Salmoniformes; family Salmonidae; genus Oncorhynchus; species Oncorhynchus mykiss. The sequence continues at coordinate 72,669,781 of NC_143039.1, read as the reverse complement.
CTGTGTGGTAAGGGTAAGGAAAAATAACCTCCTACGCTGACTCATTGGCTTGTGTCCCAATTGGCACCCTATGGGCCCTAGTCAAAAGAAGTGCACTTTATAGGGAGAAGGTGCCATTTGGAACGCAGCCTGTACCTCAAGAGCTATATCAATAGACACATTTGGAGAGGGAGGGCCCGCGATTACTACAACAGTTATTTTTCATTTGAAAGCACTTGGCTACATGTACACACAATATCACAGGCATTTGCAATGCAAATGTTTTAGCTGTGTATACACAAATCAAACGGTCCCTGTTCTCACAGTAGACCACCTACCAACTAGCTCCAGTAGGACTATTACTAGAATCTAGACCAGCGATAATCAACTAGATTCAACTGAGTGGATGGTCAGGGGGATGGAACATAATTACAAATCATTTGTGGGCTGCGAATTGACTGCAAGAAGCCCAAACAGATATAATATTTGACTAAAACATAAAAATTCAAACCTTGCTTACATTTGAATACGATCATATATCTCTCTATTATGTGTGGGAATACTTCGGGACACATTTCCAAAATTAAAATCACTTGGAGCTAATTAGCTGATGTATGTCCAGTAGGGCAGGCAGGGCATAAAATGCAGTCAGGTCTGTTCCTGTTGCACTGTGCACTGATTTGCATGCTCAAATTTGCATGTCAGAGCAATGAGGGAGAGACATGCCTGTACGAATGTTGTATCAAAGTGGGCAGAAGGCCAAAGGAGACAGAGGAGCAGCAGAAGGGGGAGTGATGGGGGTGTGGGAGAAAAGGTTAACTCTCCCCCAGGCTAACAGTGACACCTGACTGAGTGGCTGGTGGAGTGTTGAAACAATAGACATAAAAGCAGGGCTGAAACAGTGTTACCATTCCTGACTTCTAGCTAGATCCTAATTATGAGGGGTAAGGGCTGGAGTTTATATAGAGAAGTAATTATGAGGGGTAAGGGTAGGAGTAAATCTAGAGAAGTAATTATGAGGGGTAAGGGTAGGAGTAAATCTAGAGAAGTAATTATGAGGGGTAAGGGCTGGTTTATGTAGAGAAGTAATTATGAGGGGTAAGGGCTGGTTTATGTAGAGAAGTAATTATGAGGGGTAAGGGCTGGTTTATCTAGAGACGTAATTATGAGGGGTAAGGGCTGGTTTATGTAGAGAAGTAATTATGAGGGGTAAGGGCTGGTTTATGTAGATAAGTAATTATGAGGGGTAAGGGCTGGTCTATGTAGAGAAGTAATTATGAGGGCTAAGGGCTGGTTTATGTAGAGAAGTAATTATGAGGGGTAAGGGCTGGTCTATGTAGAGAAGTAATTATGAGGGGTAAGGGCTGGTTTATCTAGAGAAGTAATTATGAGGGGTAAGGGCTGGTTTATCTAGAGACGTAATTATGAGGGGTTAGGGCTGGTTTATTTAGAGAAGTAATTATGAGGGGTAAGGGCTGGTTTATCTAGATAAGTAATTATGAGGGGTAAGGGCTGGTTTATGTAGAGAAGTAATTATGAGGGGTAAGGGCTGGTTTATGTAGAGAAGTAATTATGAGGGGTAAGGGCTGGTTTATGTAGAGACGTAATTATGAGGGGCAAGGGCTGGTTTATGTAGAGAAGTAATTATGAGGGGTAAGGGCTGGTTTATGTAGAGAAGTAATTATGAGGGGTAAGGGCTGGTTTATGTAGAGAAGTAATTATGAGGGGCAAGGGCTGGTTTATGTAGAGAAGTAATTATGAGGGGCAAGGGCTGGTTTATCTAGAGACGTAATTATGAGGGGTAATGGCTGGTTTATCTAGAGAAGTAATTATGAGGGGTAAGGGCTGGTCTATCTAGAGACGTAATTTTGAGGGGCAAGGGCTGGTTTATCTAGAGATGTAATTATGAGGGGTAATGGCTGGTTTATCTAGAGAAGTAATTATGAGGGGCAAGGGCTGGTTTATCTAGAGACATAATTATGAGGGGTAAGGGCTGGTTTATGTAGAGAAGTAATTATGAGGGGTAAGGGCTGGTTTATGTAGAGAAGTAATTATGAGGGGTAAGGGCTGGTTTATGTAGAGAAGTAATTATGAGGGGCAAGGGCTGGTTTATGTAGAGAAGTAATTATGAGGGGCAAGGGCTGGTTTATCTAGAGACGTAATTATGAGGGGTAATGGCTGGTTTATCTAGAGAAGTAATTATGAGGGGTAAGGGCTGGTTTATGTAGAGAAGTAATTATGAGGGGTAAGGGCTGGTCTATCTAGAGACGTAATTATGAGGGGCAAGGGCTGGTTTATGTAGAGAAGTAATTATGAGGGGTAAGGGCTGGTTTATCTAGAGAAGTAATTATGAGGGGTAAGGGCTGGTTTATCTAGAGAAGTAATTATGAGGGGTAAGGGCTGGTTTATCTAGAGAAGTATGGGTAGGAGTTTAGCGCAATAAGGAAATGATCTGTTCTTGAAGACCGTGAATTCTTCTGGCACAGCACCTTCTTTACAGGCTTTCTGCCAAACCACAAGCTCCTAGAAACGCTTAACTACAACTACTGGAGAGAGATATGATGAAGGCTGGTCTAACCTGTATCTACCCTTTTCCCATGAACATAATCTGTTTTATTACATTTTTATTTAACTAGGCAAATCAGTTAAGAACTAATTCTTATTTACAATGACGGGCTACCCCGGCCAAACACAAACGACGCTGGGTCAATTGTGCGCCGCCACATGGGACTCCCAATCACGGGCGGTTGCGATACAGCCATGAAATCGAACCAGGGTCTGTAGTGACACCTCTAGCACTGAGATTCAGTACCGTAGACCCCTGCGCCACTCTAGAGCCCGTTAAAGGCAGTATGCCTTTTATATCAATACTAAATTATTTCTGGGTAACAATTAAGTACCTTACTGTGATAGTTTTCCATTAAAATGGACACACATATTTATTGATAACTATTTCTCAACCAACAATGTTGCTAGCAATGTCTGGGAGTGGTGAGTGGGGAGGGGGAAACTTAAAACTAGTGAAACTCTGTGCTCACCTCATAGCCACGTTGCTCCCATCGATCACTATGGGTCTCAGGGCATCACCCTCCTCACTGGGTACATCGCCCCGGCTGGGTGGAGGGGTGAGGGGCAGGTTACTGAGGGTCTCCCCTCGGCCCACCAGGATAGACGGGGCTCCCTCCTTCTCCTGCTCCTTCTCAATCCCTTCTAGACTGGCTCCCGTCCGCACCAGCTCCCCCAGAACCCTGTTAGTGTCTGTGTTCAGGCCAAACTTCTGCAACACGGTCCAGACCTGCGCTGGGGAGTAGCCCAGTTTAAGGTAGAAGTCCAGCTGAGCCTCTCCAGGTTCTGTGGAGGTCTTGCCGCTCTCCTCCGGGGCAGAGCAGTGGGTACCACTAGGGTGCATTCTCTCACAGATGGGACAGGGTGGATGATGACTGTGAAGGGCAGGCAGAGTGGACAGCCATCCGACTGTGTCGTGGGGCTCTGTGGGGCTCAGACGGGCTATGTGGGAGAACTCTTTCCATGGTAAGACATCTTTGACCGGGCTCAGCATTGAGATAGCACCAATCTTCATCTCTTTCTCTCTCTCTCTCTTTCTTTCAGGCAGGTCTCATATATGACACCTGTTTAAAAAAAAGATGTCATCATTATTGTGGGTGTGTGAAAAAGGGGCTATTTAAAAGTTTGAGGTCATAATACTAACAAAAAAGAGTTGAAAATAAACACACATCAGCTCTACAGCACATACACCAGTAGACTACAATTCAGCTTGTCATTTAAGTTATCAACACTTCAATAATTGTCTTGCCGTCTGACAATGGATCACATCTTACTTTAGTAGAACAGAACTTTCTGATAACTACTTTACTGGAGGGAAAATGTATTTGTTATGACTGCGATATGTGGTCGTCTCACCCAACTGTAAGTAGCTCTAGATGAGAGCGTCTGCTAAATTCCTCAAATGTAAATGGGATGTTAGTACTGACGTTGAGTGTGCAAAGCTGTCATCAAGGCAAACGGTGGCTTCTTTGAAGAATCTCAAATATAAACTATATTTTGATTTGTGTAACACTTATTTGGTTACTACTTGATTCCATATGTGTTATTTCATAGTTTTGATGTAGAAAATAGTAAAAGTAAAGAAAAACCTGTGAATAAGTAAAATATATATATTTTTTGGAACTCAGTCGGGGTCCCAAATTACTATTGAGAGTAAGAATAGGGCAATTCCAAAATGGCAGCAGAGAGCATGGGGTATCAGCTATGACATGACACACAGACTTTGAAAAAATCTATTTAGCTTATTCAACTAGAGCGAGGTGGATTTACACCCACTAACAGAATTGCAGTAACGTAATTTCATCATTGGTCCCTGATCTGTACTACACAGAAATACATAACTATGGATATTAATGTAATTCTCTTCATGCATTATCCTCCTTTGCATATTTGGGTATTATTCTAGACACTGGCTTTAATTTTAATGAGCTCTGCCCCCAAAAAGACCAAATTTCCTTGGTCCGGACAGTACTAATCATATATATCTATATGTTTCACAAGTTTAGACATCAAAGTACAGCACAGTAAAGCTCTGTAGAGTACAGAACAGTACAGTAGAGTACAGAACAGTAGAGTACAGTACAGTAGAGTACAGTACAGTACAGAACAGTAGAGTAGAGTACAGAACAGTAGAGTACAGTACAGTAGAGTACAGTACAGTACAGAACAGTACAGTACAGTAGAGTACAGAACAGTAGAGTACAGTACAGTACAGAACAGTACAGTAGAGTACAGAACAGTAGAGTACAGTACAGTAGAGTACAGTACAGTAGAGTACAGAACAGTAGAGTACAGTACAGTACAGAACAGTACAGTAGAGTACAGAACAGTAGAGTACAGTACAGTAGAGTACAGTACAGTACAGAACAGTAGAGTAGAGTACAGAACAGTAGAGTACAGTACAGTAGAGTACAGTACAGTACAGAACAGTACAGTACAGTAGAGTACAGAACAGTAGAGTACAGAACAGTAGAGTACAGTACAGTAGAGTACAGTACAGTAGAGTACAGTACAGTAGAGTACAGTACAGTACAGAACAGTAGAGTAGAGTACAGAACAGTAGAGTACAGTACAGTAGAGTACAGTACAGTACAGAACAGTACAGTACAGTAGAGTACAGAACAGTAGAGTACAGAACAGTAGAGTACAGTACAGTACAGAACAGTAGAGTAGAGTACAGAACAGTAGAGTACAGTACAGTAGAGTACAGTACAGTACAGAACAGTAGAGTAGAGTACAGAACAGTAGAGTACAGTACAGTAGAGTACAGTACAGTACAGAACAGTAGAGTAGAGTACAGTAGAGTACAGTACAGTACAGAACAGTACAGTACAGAACAGTAGAGTACAGTACAGTAGAGTACAGTACAGTACAGAACAGTAGAGTAGAGTACAGAACGGTAGAGTACAGTACAGTAGAGTACAGTACAGTAGAGTACAGTAGAGAACAGTACAGTAGTACAGAACAGAACAGAACAGTAGAGTACAGAACAGAACAGTACTGTAGAGTACAGAACAGTATAGTAAAGTAGATTTCCATGTAGAGTACAGTCGAGTTCAGTGTAGAGTACAGTCGAGTACAGTGTAGAGTACAGTAGAGTTCAGTGTAGAGTACAGTAGAGTACAGTGTAGAGTACAGTAGAGTACAGTGTAGAGTACAGTCGAGTACAGTGTAGAGTACAGTAGAGTTCAGTGTAGAGTACAGTCGAGTACAGTGTAGAGTACAGTAGAGTTCAGTGTAGAGTACAGTAGAGTTCAGTGTAGAGTACAGTAGAGTTCAGTGTAGAGTTCAGTGTAGAGTACAGTCGAGTACAGTGTAGAGTACAGTCGAGTACAGTGTAGAGTACAGTGTAGAGTACAGTGTAGAGTACAGTGTAGAGTACAGTGTAGAGTGTAGTAGAGTACAGTGTAGAGTTCAGTGTAGAGTACAGTGTAGAGTACAGCTGAGTACAGTCACGGAATTGCATTTTAAACACTTAATTATTCATAAACAGAACGTAAATCAGTAAAAACACTAACAAAGAGGACCACTAGTTTAACAGCCCTTAGGCCAGGGGTCGCCAATTACATTAATTATTTATTTATTTATTATTTATTCAACTTTATTTAACCAGGTAGGCCAGTTGAGAACACCTTTATTTAACCAGGTAGGCCAGTTGAGAACAAGTTCTCATTTACAACTGCGACCTGGCCAAGATAAAGCAAAGCAGTGCGACACAAACAACACAGAGTTACACATGGAATAAAACAAACATATATATTCAGCCGTGGGACGATTCTTTCTTAAGCAGATGGTCGGGTGCTGTGACATAGATACAAGTATATTGTACACTGAAGAATCCCAAACAGATACAGTATTTGACAAAAACATAATCAATTTAAAACTTGATTATGATCACATATGCCTTTCTATATATATATATATATATATATATATATATATATATATATATATATGGGATTTCCTCAATTAAAATCCCTTTGAGCTAATATCCTAGTGATTTTACAGTTGTTTATGTCCAACAACAAAACATAAAATCAGCCATGCGCCACCTATTGGGGAACCCTTGGACTAGTAACCAGCAGGTAGCCTAGTGGTTAGAGTGTTGGACTAGTAACCAGCAGGTTGTCTAGTGGTTAGAGCGTTGGACTAGTAACCAGCAGGTTGTCTAGTGGTTAGAGCATTGGACTAGTAACCAGCAGGTTGTCTAGTGGTTAGAGCATTGGACTAGTAACCAGCAGGTAGACTAGTGGTTAGAGCATTGGACTAGTAACCAGCAGGTTGTCTAGTGGTTAGAGCGTTGGACTAGTAACCAAAAGGTTTTTTCAATTTGTTCTTAACTGACTTGCCCTGTTAAATAAAAAAATGATCAGGATAATTTTTATTTTATTTAACGAGGCAAGTCAGTTAAGAACAAATTCTTATTTACAATGATGGCCTAGGAACAGTGGGTTAACTGCCTGTTCAGGGGCAGAACGACAGCTTGGGGACTTGCAACCTTTCAGTTACTAGTCCAACGCTCTAACCACTAGGCTACCCTGCCGCCCCGGCAGTTAGTTAGTCTTAATTTGACCACCCTGTTGCAGGAGAACTTTCCTGCAATGTAGGACATTTTACCACTTGTAGTGTATTGGAGATTTAAAAAGGTTTCTGAAGTTTGTAATTTCCACTTTGAAATTTTCGAATTGATTTGTCCTTACGAAAAGTGGATCAACCCCAACAAAAAATGCCCATTAATTACAATCCACATAAAAATTCAAATTTACTGTTGCTGCAGGATTATTTTCCTGCTGTAGCATACTGGCTCAAATTAAGATTCTACATCTGTACCCTTTTTTAACTCTTGATGACAAGTGCTCCTGTCTGTCGGTATCATCGAATGCGACCTAACAGCATGGTCTCATAGACTAGATGTAGCATAGTAAATGTAAATCAGGGACACTCAAATATTATGATATTTTATGTTTGGTATGGTTACATACTGTAAAACAGATGGCTACTTAAGACAAAAGGGTTGGGGTGGATAAGCGGGCGTATAACGCAAACATTTAGCAACCCAAAGGTTGCGCGTTTGAATCTCATCACGGACAACTTTGATATTGTAGCTAAATTGCAACTCTTTAACTACCTGTTAGCTAACCCTACCCATGACCTTAAAGCATCTAATTCCTAAACGTAACCCTAACGTTAGCTAGTATTCGTAACATGTCATACGTTTTCAAAATTATAACGTTTAGAAAATTCGTAACATATTGTAAGTTTTTCAAATTCGTAACATATAATACGAATTGTAATTCGTAGCATATCATACAGAATGGGTGATGGACATCGACAAAATTAATACATACAGTACCATACGAAACCTATCGTATATGCGGTGTCTTGGATTTACATACAGAATAATAAGAAAAGCTCTGAGACAAAAATGTGTATATTGTCTATTATCTATTATATTCCTTTACTCAAGTTACTTTACTGTGACTTTACAGCAGACCTACAGTGCAGAAAATAAAAGTGATATATGTTGTTCATCTTGTGCTATTTAACTAGGCAAGTCAATGACGGTCTAGAAACAGTGGGTTAACTGCCTTGTTCAGGGGCAGAACGACAGCTTGTCAGCTCGGGGACTTGAGCAACCAACCTTTCGGTTAGTGGGCCACCGCTCTAACCACTAGGCTACCTAATAGCGACTAATAGGCTACACTCCTGTTCAATGGATAACATTATTTATTGAGTAGTCATGTGTTTTCCTAACAGGAGATTTAAATGCCTGAGCTTGACCAATATGTTTTTCTGAAAGTGAAACGTCATTTTTCCCCCACCTAAAGTTATGAGGTCCAAAAGGCAACGTACGGTAGGCCTAGGAATGACCCGTTGGTTTACTGCATCAATAGCCTAAATGTATATTGTCGACTACTCGAGTTTTTAAAGGAAATTAATTAAATTGCCGGTGTTCATTCCCAGAAATTTTAGTCGGCGAGATGTTAAATGTAGCCTATGAGTATCAACCCGAGTTATCCTTCTTTGATTTGTTCCGCAATTTAGTCCGTTTCGGAAAACCTTAACATATAGTCTAACTTCCTGAACTTTTGACACCGTAATCAGTCAACACGTTACCAAATAAGAAACAAAGTTAGCCCGTCAAATGTAGTTACTTACCAGTATTTCATAGCCCAACAGTTTCGCGATTGAATGTAATGTTCGTGCTGCTATCCATGTGAAATGTCTCTCTCTCTCTGTGAGCAGTGTCAGTACGGACAGTCCGCCACTCCCCCTATGACGTCACACGCTTCAACTCCACAGGAGGAAATAGAGGGGTTTTCCCGTCTTCCTTTCTTGAGGTAACGAAACAGGCCAACAGCAGTTGATCATAAAAAATTAACTAGGTAAAGTCAATTTATATGACGCCCTAGTTCGGCCAAACCCGGGCCCCGCTATATGGAACTTTAAATCACGGCCAGATGTCATACAGCCTAGATTCGAACCAGGTACTATAGTGACGCGGAGATGCAGTACCTTAGACCGCTGCGCCACTCGGTAAACCAATTCAGTTATTGACCAGCTAACTAAACAGTTTTTTTTCAAAACCTTTTACAAACAAGTTTCAAGTGCAACTATATTATTATCAACTGATAGACCATGGTATGATAGTCTCTGGCTGAAATCATTGCTCCTATTAGCTATTATAGCTACTGCCTAGCCTACTGAATACAATATTTGTGTAGTCTCGATTCCAAAATGAGCAGCAGCTGCTGAAAAAAATGAGCTACAAATATTGAAATTTACAATGGTTTTTAGAGTGAAGTACATTGGGAAAAAAGCTAAAGAAAACGGCAAGACTGAATTGGAGACAAAACAAGCAACAAAACAAAGGAGACAGGCTTTGGAAAAAGTAACTATTTTTCATAAAATTGTACAGTTATCTTAGCTAGCTGAATTGCTTACCAGTTGCTAGGGACTCTCCTGGAAGTAGCTAGCTAGCTAACAAAGAATAACAAAGAACATCTAGTTAACAAGAAAAGAAAGACAAAATATGGCCTAGGATTGTACCCTAAAACATTTGTATGTATTTTAATAACATGTTTTGAGCCACATCATATAGTTCCTAGTGAGTCAGCAGTTTCTTATTATTTTCTGTATTGATTTCGGCCAGTGGATGGAACTTCTTTTCTAAGGGTTGATGATGACATCAAGGGAAAAAAAGGCTGGTAATCGCGGTGGGCTTTACACTGTCATAAATACTATTATAGTGCACTGTCTATTATCTACCGTCTATAGAGCCACTGTATGGTCCATAATCAAAAAAAAAGGAAGAATGCATTTGAGATTCCATTCACAACGCTAGAAAATAACTACTCTACATTTTCCTACACCATAAAAGGAGGTTAAAGGCCAACTCATTGTTTGTAGAAACTTTGACCCAGCCCAGCCAGCCCATGTTAGACCAGACAGAGAAGTCACCTGTGTGGTCTGATGACCTATGTGACAGAACAATACACCCTTTATCTGCACTGTATGCCTAAAGCTCTTACCTGACTTCATCATGTAGGCATGTGTCTGAGTTGTTATTCATATTCCATTCTCAAGAGCACTCAGAAAATCCTGTTATGCAGTACCTGATTAATGCATCGGCTATTTTCTCATGGATCATAATGTATGCATTACAATTAATAATATCTGTGTGTCTGCTGGACATATCTAGTTGTTTTTGACTTACCTTTCAAGATAAACTTTTAGAAACTCTGCTGTATGACTTATTTAAACTTATTTCCTGTTTCGTCGCAGAAAACGATGATAAACCCCAAATCTTTGAATAGATACATTTCAAGAGGGAGGATCTGGTCATTTTGAAGACTACATTAATGTAAAGTTTTGATTCCAGTAGAACTATTACATTTAACCCTCTAGGAGTTACTGACGGTGGGTTTAGTTATGAGTTAGAAGTTGCAATATTCTTTGGGTGGGAAACAAATCATCACATAGTGCCAAGTAAGCAGTAAGTTACCAGTAACCATCACGTTTTCAACTGCAAGGTAGTGTCAAATTTGTCTTCTCTATTAAACATGCAATTGCAATTGTACTCAAAACATCAGACTGTGTATTGGAATGACAGTGTTGCTTCCAGCAGAGGGGGAACTTACTGGTTGCTTCTCACGCTCTCACTCAAGCAACTCTAGCTCTCGCTCTAGCCTAGTCGGTTCAGTTGATGAAGATGTACATGAAGGAAGACCAGATAAATGTATTGGTTTAATCTTTATTTCAAATGTTATTAAGGTGAAATGTACATGTAATATTGAATAAGAGAGCCAACCGTAATTGGAATGTACATAAAGAAGAACCAGATGTACTGTATCACGTGTCAAACTGGTTCCACGGACGGTCGACTGTCTGCGGGTTTTTGCTCCTCCCTTGTACTTAATTGATAAAATAAGGTCAATAATTAGTAAGGAACTCCCCTCCACTGGTTGTCTAACCTGCAGACTCTAGGCCCTCTGTGGAATGAGTTTGACACCTCTGCTGTATATTGTTTCAAACTGTATTAGAAGAGTGGAACTCTCATCTCACAACACATCAACTACAGTCTATTTAGCTGCCTCTTACCATGGCCTCAGAACACAATGGAAGTCTGGACAAATACATGTTTGGAAGATTTTACATTTGTATATATTTTTGGGGGGTTTGGGCACAGGTCTGAGTTTCATTGGACAATAACTGAATTTTATGTTAATTCTTATGTTTCTTATGACATTTCTTCTTCTTCCTAGGTTTTTTCTTAGGTTGTTCAGGCTCCCGTGGAGGTTCAGGCTCCCCATGCTCTATTGGTTCAGGTGCTACTGGATCAGGCTCTGCCGGTTCAGGCTGTACTGGTTCAGGTTCTGCGGGTTCAGGTTCTGCGGGTTCAGGCTCTGCTGGTTCAGGTTCTTCATGCTCTGCTGGTTGTGGTTCTGCTAGTCCAAGCTCTGAAGGTTCAGGCTCTGGTGGCTCAGGCTCTCCTGGTTCAGGCTCTCCTGGTTCAGGCTCTCCTGGTTCAGGCTCTGCTGGTCCAAGCTCAACAGGTTCAGGCTCTGCAGGCTCAGGCTCTGCTGGTTCAGGCTCTACTGGCTCAGGCTCTACTGGTTCAGGCTCTACTGGCTCAGGCTCTACTGGTTCAGGCTCCCCTGAAGGTTCCGAATCTACTGGTACAGGCTCTGCTGGTTCATGTTCTTCTACTGGCTCAGGCTCTGCTGGTTCAGGCTCTGCTGGTTCAGGTTCTCCTGGTTCAGGCTCTCCTGGTTCAGGCTCTGCTGGTCCAAGCTCTACAGGTTCAGGCTCTGCAGGCTCAGGCTCTGCTGGTTCAGGCTCTACTGGCTCAGGCTCTGCTGGTTCAGGCTCTACTGGTTCAGGCTCCCCTGAAGGTTCCGAATCTACTGGTACAGGCTCTGCTGGTTCATGCTCTTCTACTGGCTCAGGCTCTGCTGGTTCAGGCTCTGCTGGTTCAGGTTCTCCTGGTTCAGGTTCTTCATGCTCTGCTGGTTCAGGCTCTGCTGGTTCAAGCTCTGCAGGTTCAGGCTCTACTGGCTCAAGCTCTGCTGGTACAGGCGCTACTGGTTCAGTCTCCCCTAAAGGTTCAGAATCTACTGGTACAGACTCTGCTGGTTCAGGCTCTACTGGTTCAGGCTCCCCTAAAGGTTCAGACTCTACTGGTACAGGCTCTGCTGGTTCATGCTCTTCTCCTGGCTCAAGCTCTGCTGGTTCAGGTTTTTCAGGTTCTGCGAGTTCAGGCTCTGCTGGTTCAGGCCCTACTGGCTCAGGCTCTGCTTGTTCAGGCTCCCCTAAAGGTTCAGAATCTACTGGTACAGGCTCTTCTCCTGGCTCAAGCTCTGCTGGTTCAGGTTCTTCAGGCTCTGCTGGTTCAGGCTCTGCTGGTTCAGGCTCTCTTTGTTCAGATTCTCCAAGCTCTGCAGGTTCAGGCTCTGCTGGTCCAAGCTCTGCAGGTTCAGGCTCTGCGGGCTCAGGCTCTACTGGCTCAGGCTCTGCTGGTTCAGGCTCTACTGGTTCAGGTTCTGCGAGTTCAGGCTCTGCTGGTTCAGGCTCTGCTGGTCCAAGCTCTGCAGGTTCAGGCTCAGGCTCTACTGGCTCAGGCTCTGCTGGTTCAGGTTCTGCAAGTACAGGCTCTGCTGGTTCAGGCTCTGCTGGTTCAGGTTCTTCTACTGGTTCAGGATCTGCTGTTTCAGGCTCTTCTACTGGCTCAGGCTCTCCTGGCTCAGGCTCTGCTGGTTCAGGTTTGTCATGCTCTGCTGGTTCAGGCTCTGCTGGTTCCAGTTCTGGTTCAGGCTCTTCTATTGGCTCAGGTTGTGTTGGTTCAGGTTCTACAGGCTCTGCTGGTTCAGTCTCTGATGGTTCAGGTTCTTCATGCTCTGCTGGTTCAAGCTCTGCTGGTTCACGCTCTGGTTCAGGCTCTGGTTCAGGCTCTACTAGGCGTTCAGATGAACCTCTTCCTTGTTGCCTATTTATCTCAATGATGTTCTGGATGAGGTCTGGACTGGGAAAGTCCATGCTGATTACCCCCAAGCAGTTTGGTTTATCAGAGCCTGTCTTTAGTTTACCTAAGAGCTTATTGAGCTGATCATTAACCACTCTGGCCACAGTTTTAGGGCCTATGAAAAAGCCGGTGGCGGATGTGTCAGTCAAGGAAATTGTATGAGCACAATTCTTTTGAGCTTCTTTCAGATGTTTTGTGATCGTTTTCATCTTGTTTTCAATGTTTTTGAACCATCCATCGTAAGTGACGAAAGTGTTATGGTTAAGGGTTCCGACATTGAAATTGGTACTCTGCACAAAGACGATCTTCCTTCTCGCGTCTCGCATGTGGGGGACCAACGTCTTTGTCCATACATTATCTTTGGATTTCTTAATCAAATCCTTGATAGATTCTCTAGCATTCCAGATACTCATCCCTTGCAGTGTCACTCTCAAAAGTACAGTCTCACTGTCATGTTTGCTCAAGAACTCCCATAGAATGTTTAGCACGTCATGGAACTTGGTATGTTTTATATGCCCATCCATGACATCAAGGGTGTTGTGGAAAATACTGGCCTCTATACGTAAATCAAAGTACCGCAATCCTGCTTTCAGCTGGTTCTCCAAGGTCCAAGCCTGACACTGTATAAGAGGTCCACCATACAGAGTTAGGCTCTCATGAGTTCCGGGAATAGTAACAGCTGAAAGGAGTTGGTCATCAGGTATAGATGCCATCCACTTTTCCTCATAAGAGTTTTCATGAAGCGCTGTGTCGTCACTAAAACCTGAACCACAAGCAGTTGTGAAAATCCTGAAAGTGAAGAGACATAAAACCAATCTTCTATCAACCTACATTAATATTATGATAATGTCATTTGCCTTTTTATGGCGAACTCCATGTGGCAAAAACAAGAGTATTCAAGCAGATAACTCTTACTTACAAAGATAGAAGACATAGGCATATAGGGAAGCCCATGGTTGTAGTATTCCCAATGAAGCCAGTCTGGGGAAAGGAAAGAGTGGATTTGGAAATACACTCATCTATTTTATTGTATAACAATGACTACATACTAAACTACTTTACTGTAAAACAATGACTACATTCTAAACTCCTTTACTGTAAAACAAAGACTACATACTAAACTCCTTTACTGTATAACAATTACTAAATACTAAACTCCTTTACTGTAAAACAATGACTACATACTAAACTCCTTTACTGTAAAACAATGACTACATACTAAACTCCTTTACTGTATAATAATGACTACATACTAAACTCATTTACTGTAAAACAATGACTACATACTAAACTCCTTTACTGTATAATAATGACTACATACTAAACTCCTTTACTGTATAACAATGACTACATACTAAACTTAAAACCCATGGAATGCAATAGCTAAACTCACATTGTGAGAATTGTTTTAGCTACTTTAAAAAATAAAAACACATCCCTCCTCTGAAGCCGAATAATCACAGAATTGAAATTGACCTGAGAGTTGTTAAAATATTCTCAACAGTAATTTGTCCATGATAAAACAATAAATTGATGATATTTCCTTACCTGTAAAGGTGTTGTGTTCTTATCCCCCAGTTGGTAGGAGAGGTTAAAAATGATCAAGTTCATGGAACCGTCTTTGTGGCTCACAAATTTCCATAAAGATACTACAGTAGAAGGAATTTGCATCCTTTACCTTCCCCGTTCTGCCTTAAGTCACACATGAACATCCACACACACTAATACATCCCATCCCATGATACTGTACCCCATGATAAGTTAATATAGATTTGAAAAATGTTTACCAAAAGATGAGGATGATGATGATGAGAGAGTCGTTGGACATTTTTACTTTGGATTCATTCCTTCATCATTACAGAAACATTTGCTACACCCAATAATTAAAATGTCCTTTCTAACGGTTGATGATGACATCAACGGAAAAAAGGCTGGTAATCGTGGTGAGCGTTACACTGTCATAAATACTATTATAGTGCACTGTCTATTGTCTACCGTCTATAGAGCCACTGTATGGTCCATAATCAAAAAAAAGGAAGAATGCATTTGAGATTCCATTGACAACGCTAGAAAATAACTACTCTACATTTTCCTACACCATAAAAGGAGGATAAAGGCCAACTCATTGTTTGTAGAAACTTTGACCCAGCCCAGCCAGCCCATGTTAGACCAGACAGAGAAGTCACCTGTGTGGTCTGATGACCTATGTGACAGAACAATACACCCTTTATCTGCACTGTATGCCTAAAGCTCTTACCTGACTTCATCATGTAGGCATGTGTCTGAGTTGTTTTTCATATTCCATTCTCAAGAGCACTCAGAAAGTCCTGTTATGCAGTACCTGATTAATGCATCGGCTATTTTCTCATGGATCATAATGTATGCATTACAATTAATAATATCTGTGTGTCTGCTGGACATATCTAGTTGTTTTTGACTTACCTTTCAAGAGAAACTTTTAGAAACTCTGCTGTATGACTTATTTATACTTATTTCCTGTTTCAACACAGAAAGCGATTATAAACCCCAAATCTTTGAATAGATACAGTTGAAGTCGGAAGTTTACATACACCTTAGCCAAATACATTTAAACTCAGTTTAATCCTGGTAAATATCCCCTTTTAGGTCAGTTAGGATCACCACTTTATTTTAAGAATGTGAAATGTCAGAATAATAGTAGAGAGTGATTTTATTTCAGCTTTTATTTCTTTCATCACATTCCCAGTGGGTCAGAAGTTTACATGCACTCAATTAGTATTTGGTAGCTTTGCCTTTAAATTGTTTAACTTGGGTCAAATATTCCGTGCAACCTTCCACAAGCATCCCACACTAAGTTGGGTGATTTTTGGCCTATTCCTCCTAACAAAACTGTGTAACCGAATCAGGTTTGAAGGCCTCCTTGCTCGCACAAGCTTTTTCAGTTCTACCCACAAATGTACTATAGGATTCAGGGCTTTGTGATGGCCACTCCTATACCTTGACTTTGTTGTCCTTAAGCCATTTTGCCACAACTTTGGAAGTATACTTGGGGTCATTGTCCATTTGGAAGACCCATTTGCGACCAAGCTTTAACTTTCTGACGGATGCCTTGAGATGTTGCTTCAATATATCCACATAATTTTCCCTGCCTCATGATGCCATCTATTTTGTGAAGTGCACCAGTCCCTCCAGCAACAAAGCACCCCCACAACATGATGCTGCGACCCCTGTGCTTCACGGTGGGGATGGTGTTCTTCGGCTTGCAAACTTCCCCCTTTTCCTCCAACCATAACTAACAATGGTAATTATGGCCAAACAGTTATATTTTTGTTTCATCAGACCAGAGGACATTTCTCCAAAAAGTACGATCTTTGTCCCCATGTGCAGTTGCAAACCATAGACTGGCTTTTTTATTGCGGTTTTGGAGCAGTGGCTTCTTCATTGCTAAGTGACCTTTCAGGTTATGTCGATATAGGACTCGTTTTACTGTGGATATAGATACTTTTGTACCTGTTTCCTCCAGCATCTTCACAAGGTCCTTTTGTTGTTGTTCTGGGATTGATTTGCACTTTTCGCACCAAAGTTCTTTCATCTCTAGGAGGCAGAATGCGTCTCCTTCTTGAGCGGTATGACGGCTGCATGGTCCCATGGTGTTTAAATATGCATACTATTGTTTGTACAGATGAACGTGGTACTTTCAGGCATTTGGAAATTGCTCCCCAGGATGATCCAGACTTGTGTAGGTCTACAATCTTGGCTGATTTATTTTTAT
This sequence comes from Oncorhynchus mykiss, assembly GCF_057628025.1. Lineage (NCBI taxonomy): Eukaryota > Metazoa > Chordata > Actinopteri > Salmoniformes > Salmonidae > Oncorhynchus > Oncorhynchus mykiss. The sequence goes on along the minus strand of NC_143039.1, from coordinate 72,652,964 downwards.
TTTCCCATGATATCAAGCAAAGAGGCACTGAGTTTGAAGGTAGGTCTTGAAATACATCCAAAGGTACACCTCCAATTGACTCAAATGATGTAAATTAGCCTAACAGAAGCTTCTAAAGCCATGACATCATTTTCTGGAATTTTCCAAGCTGTTTAAAGGCACAGTCAACTTAGTGTATGTAAACTTCTGACCCCCTGGAATTGTGATACAGTGAATTATAAGTGAAATAATCTGTCTGTAAACAATTGTTGGAAAAATTACTTGTGTCATGCACAAAGTAGATGTCCTAACCGACTTGCCAGAACTATAGTTTGTTAACAAGAAATGTGTGGAGTGGTTGAAAAATGACTTTTAATGACTCCAACCTAAGTGTATGTAAACTTCCGACTTCAACTGTACATTTCAAGAGGGAGGTCATCTGCTCATCTTGAAGACAACATTAATTTAAAGTGCTATTTCCAGTAGTACTGTTACATTTAACCCTCTAGGAGTTATTGACGGTGGGTTTAGTTATGAGTTAGAAGTTGCAATATTCTTTGAGTGGGAAACAAATCATCAAAGAGTCCCAAGGGCAGATGTGTTAATTTACAAGTAACCATCACCTTTTCAACTGCAAGATAGTGTCAAATTTGTCTTCTCTATTAAACATGCAATTGCAATTGTACTCAAAACATCAGACTGTGTATTGGAATGACAGTGTTGCTTCCAGCAGAGGGGGAACTTACTGGTTGCTTCTCACGCTCTCACTCAAGCAACTCTAGCTCTCGCTCTAGCCTAGTCGGTTCAGTTGATGAAGATGTACATGAAGGAAGACCAGATAAATGTATTGGTTTAATCTTTATTTCAAATGTTATTAAGGTGAAATGTACATGTAATATTGAAGAAGCGAGCCAACCGTAATTGTAATGTACATAAAGAAGAACCAGATATACTGTATCACGTGTCAAACTGGTTCCACGGACGGCCGACTGTCTGCGGGTTTTTGCTCCGCCCTTGTACTTAATTGATAAAATAAGGTCAATAATTAGTAAGGAACTCCCCTCCACTGGTTGTCTAACCTGCAGACTCTAGGGCCTCTGTGGAATGAGTTTGACACCTCTGCTGTATATTGTTTCAAACTGTATTAGAAGAGTGGAACTCTCATCTCACAACACATCAACTACAGTCTATTTAGCTGCCTCTTACCATGGCCTCAGAACACAATGGAAGTCTGGACAAATAAATGTTTGGAAGATTTTACATTGTATATATTTTTGGGGGGTTTGGGCACAGGTCTGAGTTTCATTGGACAATAACTGAATTTTATGTTAATTCTTATGTTTCTTATGACATTTCTTCTTCTTCCTAGGTTTTTCCTTAGGTTGTTCAGGCTCCCGTGGAGGTTCAGGCTCCCCAGGCTCTATTGGTTCAGGCTCCCCTGAAGGTTCAGGCTCTACTGGATCAGGCTCTGCCGGGTCATTATCTGATGGTTCTGGCTTTGCTGGTTCAGGCTCTGCTAGTTCAGGCTCTGCTGGTTCAGACTCTGCAGAATTAGTCATTGCTGGCTCAGGCTCTTCTGGTTCAGGCTCTGCTGGTTCAGAATCTGCGGGTGCAGGCTCTGATGGCTCAGGCTCTGATGGCTCAGGCTCTGTTGGTTCAGGCTCGACTGGTTCAGTCTCTGCTGTTTCAGGCTCTACTAGTTCAGACTCTGCAGAATTAGGCATTGCTGGCTCAGGCTCTGTTGGTTCAGGCTCAACTGGTTCAAGTACTGCGGGTTCAGTCTCTGCTGGTTCAGGCTCTACTAGCTCCGACTCTCCTGAAGGTTCTGGCTCTGCTGGTTCAGGCTCTTCTACTGGCTCAGGCTCTGCTGGATCAGGTTCTTCCGGTGCTCTTGGTCCAGACTCTCCTGGTTGAGGATCTACCAGTTCAGGCTCTTCTGGTTCAGGCTCTCCTGGTTCAGGTTCTGCTGGTTCAGGCTCCCCAGGATCTGCTGGTTCAGGCTCTGCTGGTTCAGAATCTTCGTGTTCAGGCTCTACTGGCTCAGGCTGTGCTGGTTCTGGCTCTACTGGTTCAGGCTCTCCTGGTTCAGGCTCAACAGATTCTGCTGGTTCAGGCTCTGCTGGTTCAGGCTCCCCAGGCTCTGCTATTTCAGGATCTGCTGCTTCAGGCTCTGCTGGTTCAGAATCTGCGGGTGCAAGCTCTACTGGCTCAGGCTCTGCTGGTTCAGGCTCTAATAGTTTAGGTTCTGCGGGTTCAGGCTCAGTTGGTTCAGATTCTGCCGGCCCAGGTTCTGCTGGTTTAGGTTCTTCATGCTCTGCTAGTTGTTCTGTCTCTGCTTCTTCAGGCTCTGCTGGTTCAGGCTCCCCAGGCTCTGCTATTTCAGGATCTGCTGCTTCAGGCTCTGCTGGTTCAGAATCTGCGGGTGCAAGCTCTACTGGCTCAGGCTCTGCTGGTTCAGGCTCTAATAGTTTAGGTTCTGCGGGTTCAGACTCAGTTGGTTCAGATTCTGCCGGCCCAGGTTCTGCTGGTTTAGGTTCTTCATGCTCTGCTAGTTGTTCTGTCTCTGCTTCTTCAGGCTCTGCTGGTTCAGGCTCTGTAGCCTCAGGCTCTAATGGTTCAGGCTCTAATGGTTCAGGTTCTTCTACTAGCTCAGGCTCTGCTGGTTCAGGCTCTCCAGGCTCTGCTGGTTCAGGCCCTGCTAGTTCTGTTTCTTCATGCTCTGCTGGTTCTCTCTCTGCTGGTTCAGGTTCTGCTGGCTCAGGCTTTGTGGGTTCAGGCAGTGCAGGATCAGGCTCTGCTGGTTCTGTCTTCCCTGAATGTTCAGACTTTACTGGTTCAGGCTCTACCGGTTCAGGCTCTGCTGTTTCAGGCTTTTCTACTGGCTCAGGCTCTGCTGGATCAGATTCTTCCGGTGCTGCTGGTTCAGACTCTACTGGTTCAGGCTCTCCTGGTTCAGGCTCTACTGGTTCAGGTTCTGCTGGTTCAGGCTCTTCTACTGGTTCTGGCTCTGCTGGATCAGGTTCTTCCAGTGCTGCTGGTCCAGACTCTCCTGGTCCAGGCTCTTCCAGTTCAGGCTCTCCTGGTTCAGGTTCTACTGGTTCAGGTTCTGCTGGTTCAGGCTCTTCTGGTTCAGGCACTGCTATTTCAGGATCTGCTGCTTCAGGCTCTGCTGGTTCAGAATCTGCGTGTGCAGGCTCTACTGGCTCAGGCTCTGCTGGTTCAGGTGCTTCTGTTTCAGGCTCCACTAGCTCAGACTCTCCTGATGGTCCAGACTCTCCTGGTTCAGGCTCTACCAGTTCAGGCTCTTCTGGTTCAGGCTCTGCTGGTTCAGGCTCCCCAGGCTCTGCTATTTCAGGATCTGCTGGTTCAGAATCTGCAGGTGCAGGCTCTACTGGCTCAGGCTCTGCTGGTTCAGGCTTTAATAGTTTAGGTTCTGCGGGTTCAGACTCAGCTGGTTCAGATTCTGCAGGCCCAGGTTCTGCTGGTTTAGGTTCTTCATGCTCTGCTAGTTGTTCTGTCTCTGCTTCTTCAGGGTCTAATGGTTCAGGCTCTTCTACTAGCTCAGGCTCTGCTGGTTCAGGCTCTCCAGGCTCTGCTGGTTCAGGCCCTGCTAGTTCTGTTTCTTCATGCTCTGCTGGTTCTCTTTCTGCTGGTTCAGGTTCTGCTGGCTCAGGCTTTGTGGGTTCAGGCAGTGCAGGATCAGGCTCTGCTGGTTCTGTCTTCCCTGAATGTTCAGACTCTACTGGTTCAGGCTCTACCGGTTCAGGCTCTGCTGTTTCAGACTTTTCTACTGGCTCAGGCTCTGCTGGATCAGATTTTTCCGGTGCTGCTTGTTCAGACTCTACTGGTTTAGGCTCTCCTGGTTCAGGTTCTGCTGGTTCAGGCTCTGCTGGTTCAGGCTCCCCAGGCTCTGCTATTTCAGGATCTGCTGCTTCAGCCTCTGCTGGTTCAGAATCTGCGTGTGCTGGCTCTACTGGCTCAGGCACTTCTGTTTCAGGCTCTACTAGCTCAGACTCTCCTGAAGGTTCCGGCTCTGCTGGTTCAGGCTCTTCTACTGGCTCAGGCTCTGCTGGATCAGGTTCTTCTGGTGCTGCTGGACCAGACTCTCCTGGTTCAGGCTCTACCAGTTCAGGCTCTCCTGGTTCAGGCTCTCCTGGTTCAGGCTCTGCTGGTTCAGGCTCCCCCGGCTCTGCTATCTCAGGATCTGCTGCTTCAGGCTCTGCTGGTTCAGAATCTGCGGGTGCAGGCTCTACTGGCTCAGGCTCTGCTGGTTCAGGCTCTAATAGTTTAGGTTCTGCAGGTTCAGGCTCAGCTGGTTCAGATTCTGCTGGTTTAGGTTCTTCAGGCTCTGCTGTTTCAGGCTTTTCTACTGGCTCAGGCTCTGCTGGATCAGATTTTTCCAGTGCTGCTGGTTCAGACTCTCCTGGTTCAGGCTCTGCTGGTTCAGGCTCCCCAGGCTCTGCTATTTCAGGATCTGCTGCTTCAGGCTCTGCTGGTTCAGAATCTGCGTGTGCAGGCTCTACTGGCTCAGGCACTTCTGTTTCAGGCTCTACTAGCTCAGACTCTCCTGAAGGTTCCGGCGCTACTGGTTCAGGCTCTGCTGGTTCAGGCTCTTCTACTGGCTCAGGCTCTGCTGGGTCAGGTTCTTCCGGTGCTGCTGGTCCAGACTCTCCTGGTTCAGGCTCTACCAGTTCAGGCTCTTCTGGTTCAGGCTCTCCTGGTGCAGGCTCTACTGGCTCAGGTTCTGCTGGTTCAGGCTCTAATAGTTTAGGTTCTGCGGGTTCAGGCTCAGCTGGTTCAGGTTCTGCAGGCCCAGGTTCTGCTGGTTTAGGTTTTTCATGCTCTGCTAGTTGTTCAGGCTCTGCTGCTTCAGGCTCTGCTGCTTCAGGCCCTGCTAGTTCTGTTTCTTCATGCTCTGCTGGTTCTCTCTCTGCTGGTTCAAGTTCTGCTGGCTCAGGCTTTTCTACTGGCTCAGGCTCTTCTGGATCAGATTCTTCCGGTGCTGCTGGTTCAGACTCTACTGGTTCAGGCTCTACTGGTTCAGGTTCTGCTGGTTCAGGCTCTGCTGGTTCAGGCTCCCCAGGCTCTGCTGGTTCAGGGTCTGCTGCTTCAGAATCTGCTGGTTCAGAATCTGCGGGTGCAGGCTCTACTGGCTCAGGCTCTGCTGGTTCAGGCACACCACTATCTGCTGGTTTAGGTTCTTCGTGGTCTGCTATTTGTTCTGCCTTTGCTGGTTCAGGCTCTGCTGCTTCAGGCTCTACTGGTTCAGGCTGTGTAGGCTCAGGCTCTAATGGTTCAGGCTCTAATGGTTCAGGCTCTTTTACTGGCTCAGGCTCTGCTGGTTCCGGCTCTTCAGGCTCTGCTGGTTCAGGCCTTGCTAATTCAGTTTTTTCATGCTCTGCTGGTACTCTCTCGGCTGGTTCAGGTTCTGCTGGTTCAGGTTTTGTGGGTTCAGGATGTGCAGGTTCAGGCTCTGCGGATTCAAGCTCTGCTCGTTCAGGCTCCCCTGACGGTTCAGGCTCTTCTGGTTCTGGTGGTTTAGGTTCTTCAGGCGTTGCATGTTCAGGCTCTGATGGTTCAGGCTCTACTGGTTCTTCATCTGCTGGTTCTGGCTTTACTGGTTCAGGTTTCCCTGAAGGTTCAGGCTCTACGGCTTCAGGCTCTGCTGGTTCAAGCTCTTCTACTGGCTCAGGCTTTGCTGGTTCAGGCTCTTCAGGCTCTGCTGGTTCAGGGCCTGCTAGTTCAGTTTCTTCATGCTCTACTGGTTCTCTCTCTGCTGGTTCAGGCTCTGTGGGTTCAGGCTCTGCGGGTTCAGAATCTGCTCGTTCAGGCTCCCCTAATGGTTCAGGCTCTACAGGCTCTGATGGTTCAGCCTCCCCAGGCTCTGCTCGTTCAGACTCTACTGGTTCTGGCTCTACCGTATCAGGCTCTGCTACTGCCTCAGGCTCTGCTGGTTCAGGTTCTTCCGGTGCTGCTGGTTCAGACTCTACTGGTTCAGGCTCTATCGGTTCAGGCTCTGCTAGTTCAGGCTGTACTGGTTCAGTCTCCCCTGAAGGTTCGGTCTCTACTGGTTCAGACTCTGCAGGTTCAGGCTCTAGTGGTTCCAGCTCTGCTGCTTCAGGCTCTCCTGGTTCAGGTTCTAATAGTTCAAGCTCTGCTGGTTCAGGCTCTGCTGGTTCAGGCTCTACTGGTTCAGGCTCTACTAGGTGATCAGATGAACCGCTTCCTGGTTGTCTATTGACCTCAATGATGTTCTGGATGAGGTCCGGGCTGGGGAAATCCATGCTGATTACCCCCAAGCAGTTTTGTTTATCAGAGCTTGTCTTTAGTTTACCTAAGAGCTTATTGAGCTGATCATTAACCACTTTGGCCACAGTTTTAGGGCCTATGAAAAAGCCTGTGGTGGATGTGTCAGTCAAGGAAATTGTATGAGCACAATTCTTTTGAGCTTCTTTCAGATGTTTTGTGATCGTTTTCATCTTGTTTTCAATGTTTTTGAACCATCCATCGTAAGTGACACAAATGTTATGGTTAAGGGTTCCGACATTGAAATTGGTACTCTGCACAAAGACGATCTTCCTTCTCGCGTCTCGCATGTGGGGGACCAACGTCTTTGTCCATACATTATCTTTGGATTTCTTAATCAAATCCTTGATAGATTCTCTAGCATTCCAGATACTCATCCCTTGCAGTGTCACTCTCAAAAGTACAGTCTCACTGTCATGTTTGCTCAAGAACTCCCACAGAATGTTTAGCACGTCATGGAACTTGGTATGTTTTATATGCCCATCCATGACATCAAGGGTGTTGTGGAAAATACTGGCCTCTATACGTAAATCAATGTACCGCAATCCTGCTTTCAGCTGGTTCTCCAAGGTCCAAGCCTGACACTGTATAAGAGGTCCACCATACAGAGTTAGGCTCTCATGAGTTCCGGGAATAGTAACAGCTGAAAGGAGTTGGTCATCAGGTATAGATGCCATCCACTTTTCCTCATAAGAGTTTTCATGAAGCGCTGTGTCGTCACTAAAACCTGAACCAAAAGCAGTTGTGAAAATCCTGAAAGTGAAGAGACATAAAATCAATCTTCTATCAACCTACATTAATATTATGATAATGTCATTTGCCTTTTTATGGCGAACTCCATGTGGCAAAAACAAGAGTATTCAAGCAGATAACTCTTACTTACAAAGAGAGAAGACATAGGCATAGAGGGAAGCCCATGGTTGTAGTATTCCCAATGAAGCCAGTCTGGGGAAAGGAAAGAGTGGATATGGAAATACACTCATCTATTTTATTGTATAACAATGACTACATACTAAACTACTTTACTGTAAAACAATGACTACATTCTAAACTCCTTTACTGTAAAACAATGACTACATACTAAACTCCTTTACTGTATAATAATGACTACATACTAAACTCCTTTACTGTATAATAATGACTACATACTAAACTCCTTTACTGTAAAACAATGACTACATACTAAACTCATTTACTGTAAAACAATGACTACATACTAAACTCCTTTACTGTATAACAATGACTACATACTAAACTTAAAACCCATGGAATGCAATAGCTAAACTCACATTGTGAGAATTGTTTTAGCTACTTTAAAAAATAAAAACACATCCCTCCTCTGAAGCCTAATAATCACAGAATTGAAATTGACCTGAGAGTTGTTAAAATATTCTCAACAGTAATTTGTTCATGATAAAACAATAAATTTCTGATATTTCCTTACCTGTAAAGGTGTTGTGTAGTATTCTTATCCCCTGGTTGGTAGGAGAGGTCAGAAATGATCAAGTTCATGGAACCGTCTTTGTGGCTCACAAATTTCCATAAAGATACTACAGTAGAAGGAATTTGCATCCTTTACTGTCCCTGTTCTGCCTTAAGTCACACATGAACATACACACACACTAATACATCCCATCCCATGATTCTGTACCCCATGATAAATTAATATATAGATTACAAAAATGTTTACCAGAAGATGATAAGGATGATGATGATGATTGATTAGGTTGATTGATTAGAGTTGTTGGACATTTTGACTTTGGAATGCCATTCATTAATGTGACTATTTTTCATGTTGTTATTCACTCTAAAACACTACTGGAAATGACCTCCTTCCCACGTGGTTATGAACGCAGCATTAGACTGCGTTATCTTTTCTAACCTTCATTTCCATCCATAGGCTAAATACTCGCCTACAGTCATTGGTACCAGCAGTAAACTGGTGTGGATTTTCTAGAATTGAATTACTTCTGGGAGAGTTGTGGGCGGGCCATGTTGTGGTTCAATTTGTCTGATTGGTTGTGTTCTGTAGATGACACGTGATTTTGAGCAAATCAAGAAGTCACCTGTCACGCGCTCAATTTGCACAACGTGATCGAATAGGCGACCCGAGGTTGAAGCCCAACCGAGCTCTGCTGGATTAGGTCTTGATGATGAATACTTTAGCTATCGATTTTAGCTTTTGACATTATACATTTACTCTCAAGATAAGCAGAGAAAGTCAGTTACTCAAGTCATCCACAATACAGGACACTACACCAATCAAGCCAGTAAACTAGCTAGCAAGCTAATCCTCTGATTTAACATGTCTATGAGGACACTTCCCCTGGTTTTTAATAACCTCGGCGTTGAAATACTATATTCTCAAACTCTGAATTCCCGACGACGATAATACACAGGAAGGTAGTCTGTAGCGAGGTTAACATAGTTATGTTAGTTTATCATGTTAGTTTTTTGTAGGCAGCCAATTAATCCCAACCCTTTCTAAGTAGCCTAGCTAGTTAGATGGCTAGCTAATCCCAGACACACAGTCGTGTGATCCTGATCTCTAAACATGTTTTTGTCATTATACAAATGTATTTACCTAAATATCACTTAATTGCAGGCCAGAGGAAGACAGAAAATACTACTGTTCTAGCTAGTGGTCCTTGGTCAAATCCCCCCAAAACTGTTTACCTTAATTTACCTAGGTTAAGAACAAATTTTTATTTACAATGACTCGGGCCAAATCCGGACGACGCTGAGCCAATTGTGCGCGTGTATAACTTTAGACCGTCCCCTCGCCCATACCCGGGCGCGAACTAGGGACCTTCTGCACACATCGACAGTCACCCTCGAAGCATCGTTACCCATCGCGCCACAAAAGCCGCTCTGCAAGGGCCGCAATGACAGCCTACTCGGGCCAAATCCGGACGACGCTGAGCCAATTGTGCGCGTGTAACAGTATAACTTTAGACCGTCCCCTCGCCCATACCCGGGCGCGAACTAGGGACCTTCTGCACACATCAACAGTCACCCTCGAAGCATCGTTACCCATCGCTCCACAAAAGCCGCGGCCCAAGGTCTCAGAGCAAGTGACGTCACTGATTGAAACGCTATTTAGCGCCCACGCTAACTAAGCTAGCCGTTTCACATCCGTTACACGCGGCCGTCTGGGACTCCTCGTCAGCGGCAGGGTAGCCTAGTGGTTAGAGCGTTGGACTAGTAACCGGAAGGTTGCAAGCGTAACAGTATAACTTTAGACCGTCCCCTCGCCCATACCCGGGCGCAAACCAGGGACCCTCTGCACACATCAACAACTGACACCCACGAAGCCTCGTTACCCATCGCTCCACAAAAGCCGCGGCCCTTGCAGAACAAGGGGAACCACTACTTCAAGGTCTCAGAGCAAGTGACGTCACCGATTGAAACGCTATTTAGCGCGCATCACCGCTAACTAGCTAGCCTTTTCACATCCGTTGCACAAGTTTAAACACCCGAGCTGACAAGGTACACATCTGTCGTTCTGCCCCTGAACAGGCAGTTCACCCACTGTTCCTAGGCCGTCATTGAACATAAGAATTTGTTCTTAACTGACTTGTCTAGTTAAATAAAGTTAAAAATAAATAAAATCACAGCCAGATGTGACAGCCTGGATTCAAACCAGGTACTATAGTGACACTTCGTGCACTGAGATGCAGAGCCTTAGATTGCTGCGCCACTCGGGAGCCCATGTGATTGGTTCAGAAAGCTTGTCATACAAGACAGCACTGCAATTATAGGCTATTGCGTGTTCAACAATCTGGTATTTTTTTCACTGATGTTGGATATTGGACATACTCTACATGACCAAAAGTATGTGGACACCTGCTTGTCGAACATCTCATTTCAAAATCATGGGCATTAATATGGAGTTGGTCCCCCCTTTGCTGTTATCAGAGCCTCCACTCTTCTGGGAAGGCTTTCCACTAGATGTTGGAACATTGCTGCGGAGACTTGCTTCCATTCAGCCACAATAATTTTTGTGAGGTTGGGCACTGATGTTGGGTGATTAGGCCTGGCTCGCAGTCGGCGTTCCAATTCATCCCAAAGGTGTTTGTTGGGGTAGATTTCGGGGCTTTGTGCAGGCAGGTCAAGTTCTTCCACACCAATCTCGACAAACCATTTCTGTATGGACCTCGCTTTGTGCATGGGGGTATTGTCATTATGAAACAGGAAAGGGCCTTCCCCAAACTGTTGCCACAAATTTGGAAGCACAGAATTGTTCTAGAATGTCATTGTATGCTGTAGCGTAAAGATTTCCCTTTACTGGAACTAAGGGGCATAGCCCAAACCATGAAAAACAGCCCCAGACCATTAGTCCTTCTCCACCAAACTTTACGGTTGGCACTGTGCATTGTGGCAGGTAGCGTTCTCCTGGCTTCCGCCAAACCCAGATTCATCGGTCGGACTGCCAGATGGTGAAGAGTGACTCATCACTCCAGAGAACGTGTTTTCACTGCTCCAGACTCCAATGGCGACTAGCTTTGGGAAACGTTGCGGCCTATTCTTCAAGGCCCTTCGAGGCTTCTCCCAGATATTAACAGAGAGACACCAGTCATGTCATCTTGTATTAGGCCTACATTATTTTTCAGTTAACATACTGTCCTTTGTGTTTTCTTCTGTATGATATTGTCTGTGTACCTGTATGAGTTGATGGCTTTCAAATACCAACTCCTGCTCTGCCCACGTCACAGAGACCTGCTACTTATCTTATAGGACCAGAAACACCATCCTGTAGTTTGGGAGAGACACCACCAGTGTTCTTAACCAAGTGGACGAGACACACCGAAAGATCATTGTGGTAGGGACCCCATCACTGGCACGCTATTGGGCCTTGGTCTAAAGTAGAGCACTATGTAGGGAATTGGATGTAATTTGGGACGTAGCCTGATTCTTTGCGACAGATTACATGACTGCTTTACCTAAACTACAGAGATGATGACATTTATCTGCTGCTGCCTTGCCCACATCCTGCTTAGGATGCCAAACTAAATCTGTTGAACCATCTACTCTCCCTGTCTGTTAAAGGTGTACACACCCTTGCATGTCAGGGTAAGTCCCTTTTTATCTTTATCGGCTTTTGAAAACTACAGAATATTGTTTCTGTATAAAACTAAATTAATGGCATGCAAATAAAGAGTATGTTTACCCATTCTGATGAAGAAAAAACTAACTGAAAAATATTCATTAATGTCTCTACCAGGTGTCACTTTTAATCAAGTATAAAGTGCAAAATCCCAACGGACGCTTTGTCCTCTCGACCACGGGCCCAGTGCCCCATGGGACAGAAGTCCCGGGGTTAATCCCCACGGGCCCAGTGCCCCATGGGACAGAAGTCCCGGGGTTAATCCCCACGGGCCCAGTGCCCCATGGGACAGAAGTCCCAGGGTTAATCCCCACGGGCCCAGTGCCACATGGGGCAGAAGTCCCAGGGTTAATCCCCACGGGCCCAGTGCCCCATGGGACAGAAGTCCCAGGGTTAATCAACACAGGCCCAGTGCCCCATGGGACAGAAGTCCCAGGGTTAATCAACAAAGGCCCAGTGCCCCATGGGACAGAAGTCCCAGGGTTAATCCCCACGGGCCCAGTGCCCCATGGGACCGAAGTCCCAGGGTTAATCCCCACGGGCCCAGTGCCCCATGGGACAGAAGTCCCGGGGTTATCAAATCAAATGTATTTGTCACATACACATGGTTAGCAGATGTTAATGCGAGTGTAGCGAAATGCTTGTGCTTCTAGTTCCGACAATGCAGTAATAACCAATGAGTAATCTAACGAACAATTCCAAAACCACTACCTTATACACACAAGTGTAAAGGGATAAAGAATATGTACATAAAGATATATGAATGAGTGATGGTACAGAGCGGCATAGGCAAGCTGCAGTAGATGGTATCGAGTACAGTATATACATATGAGATGAGTAATGTAGGGTATGTAAACATTATATTAAGTGGCATAGTTTAAAGTGGCTAGTGATACATGTATTACATAAAGATGCAGTAGATGGTATCGAGTACAGTATATACATATGAGATTAATAATGTAGGGTATGTAAATAATTATATTAAGTAGCATTGTTTAAAGTGGCTAGTGATATATTTGACATCATTTCCCATCAATTCCCATTATTAAAGTGGCTGGAGTTGAGTCAGTGTGTTGGCAGCAGCCACTCAATGTTAGTGGTGGCTGTTTAACAGTCAGATGGCCTTGAGATAGAAGCTGTTTTTCAGTCTCTCGGTCCCAGCTTTGATGCACCTGTACTGACCTCGCCTTCTGGATGATAGCGGGGTGAACAGGCAGTGGCTCGGGTGGTTGGTGTCCTTGATGATCTTTATGGCCTTCCTGTGACATCGGGTGGTGTAGGTGTCCTGGAGGGCAGGTAGTTTGCCCCCGGTGATGCGTTGTGCAGACCTCACTACCCTCTGGAGAGCCTTACGGTTGTGGGCGGAGCAGTTGCCGTACCAGGCGGTGATACAGCCCGACAGGATGCTCTCAATTGTGCATCTGTAGAAGTTTGTGAGTGCTTTTGGTGACAAGCCGAATTTCTTCAGCCTCCTGAGGTTGAAGAGGCGCTGCTGCGCCTTCTTCACAATGCTGTCTGTGTGGGTGGACCAATTCAGTTTGTCTGTGATGTATACGCCGAGGAACTTAAAACTTACTACCCTCTCCACTACTGTCCCATCGATGTGGATAAGGGGGTGTTCACTCTGTTGTTTCCTGAAGTCCACAATCATCTCCTTAGTTTTGTTGACGTAGAGTGTGAGGTTATTTTCCTGACACCACACTCCGAGGGCCCTCACCTCCTCCCTGTAGGCCGTCTCGTCGTTGTTGGTAATCAAGCCTACCACTGTTGTGTCGTCCGCAAACTTGATGATTGAGTTGGAGGCGTGCGTGGCCACGCAGTCGTGGGTGAACAGGGAGTACTGGAGAGGGCTCAGAACGCACCCTTGTGGGGCCCCAGTGTTGAGGATCAGCGGGGTGGAGATGTTGTTTACCTACCCTCACCACCTGGGGGCGGCCCGTCAGGAAGTCCAGTACCCAGTTGCACAGGGCAGGGTCGAGACCCAGGGTCTCGAGCTTGATGACGAGCTTGGAGGGTACTATGGTGTTGAATGCCGAGCTGTAGTCGATGAACAGCATTCTCACATAGGTATTCCTCTTGTCCAGATGGGTTAGGGCAGTGTGCAGTGTGGTTGAGATTGCATCGTCTGTGGACCTATTTGGGCGGTAAGCAAATTGGAGTGGGTCTAGGGTGTCAGGTAGGGTGGAGGTGATATGGTCCTTGACTAGTCTCTCAAAGCACTTCATGATGACGGAGGTGAGTGCTAAGGGGCGATAGTCATTTAGCTCAGTTACCTTAGCTTTCTTAGGAACAGGAACAATGGTGGCCCTCTTGAAGCATGTGGGAACAGCAGACTGGGATAAGGATTGATTGAATATGTCCGTAAACACACCAGCCAGCTGGTCTGCGCATGCTCTGAGGGCGCGGCTGGGGATGCCGTCTGGGCCTGCAGCCTTGCGAGGGTTAACACGTTTAAATGTTTTACTCACCTCGGCTGCAGTGAAGGAGAGTCTGCATGTTTTGGTTGCAGGCCGTGTCAGTGGCACTGTATTGTCCTCAAAGCGGGCAAAAAAGTTATTTAGTCTGCCTGGGAGCAAGACATTCTGGTCCGTGACTGGGCTGGTTTTCTTTTTGTAATCTGTGATTGACTGTAGACCCTGCCACATACCTCTTGTGTCTGAGCCGTTGAATTGCGATTCTACTTTGTCTCTATTACTGACGCTTAGCTTGTTTGATTGCCTTGCAGAGGGAATAGTTACACTGTTTGTATTCGGTCATGTTTCCGGTCACCTTGCCCTGATTAAAAGCATTGGTTCGCGCTTTCAGTTTCACGCAAATGCTGCCATCAATCCACGGTTTCTGGTTTGGGAATGTTTTAATCGTTGCTATGGGAATGACATCTTCAACGCACATTAATCAACACGGGCCCAGTGCCCCATGGGACACAAGTCCCAGGGTTAATCAAAACAGGCCCAGTGCCCCATGGGACAGAAGTCCCGGGGTTAATCCCCACGGGCCCAGTGCCCCATGGGACAGAAGTCCCGGGGTTAATCCCCACGGGCCCAGTGCCCCATGGGACAGAAGTCCCGGGGTTAATCAACACGGGCCCAGTGCCCCATGGGACAGAAGTCCCGGGGTTAATCAACACAGGCCCAGTGCCCCACGGGCCCAGTGCCCCATGGGACAGAAGTCCCGGGGTTAATCGACACGGGCCCAGTGCCCCATGGGACAGAAGTCCCGGGGTTAATCCCCACGGGCCCAGTGCCCCATGGGACAGAAGTCCCGGGGTTAATCCCCACGGGCCCAGTGCCCCATGGGACAGAAGTCCCGGGGTTAATCGACACGGGCCCAGTGCCCCATGGGACAGAAGTCCCGGGGTTAATCCCCACGGGCCCAGTGCCCCATGGGACAGAAGTCCCGGGGTTAATCGACACGGGCCCAATGCCCCATGGGACAGAAGTCCCGGGGTTAATCGACACGGGCCCAGTGCCCCATGGGACAGAAGTCCCGGGGTTAATCGACACGGGCCCAGTGCCCCATGGGACAGAAGTCCCGGGGTTAATCAACACGGGCCCAGTGCCCCATGGGACAGAAGTCCCGGGGTTAATCCCCACGGGCCCAGTGCCCCATGGGACAGAAGTCCCGGGGTTAATCAACACGGGCCCAGTGCCCCATGGGACAGAAGTCCCGGGGTTAATCAACACGGGCCCAGTGCCCCATGGGACAGAAGTCCCGGGGTTAATCAACACGGGCCCAGTGCCCCATGGGACAGAAGTCCTGGGGTTAATCAACACGGGCCCAGTGCCCCATGGGACAGAAGTCCCTGGGTTAATCAACACGGGCCCAGTGCCCCATGGGACAGAAGTCCCGGGGTTAATCGACACGGGCCCAATGCCCCATGGGTCAGAAGTCCCGGGGTTTATCGACACGGGCCCAGTGCCCCATGGGACAGAAGTCCCGGGGTTAATCAACACGGGCCCAGTGCCCCATGGGACAGAAGTCCCGGGGTTAATCGACACGGGCCCAGTGCCCCATGGGACAGAAGTCCCGGGGTTAATCAACACGGGCCCAGTGCCCCATGGGACAGAAGTCCCGAGGTTAATCCCCACGGGCCCAGTGCCCCATGGGACAGAAGTCCCGGGGTTAATCGACACGGGCCCAATGCCCCATGGGACAGAAGTCCCGGGGTTAATCGACACGGGCCCAGTGCCCCATGGGACAGAAGTCTCGGGGTTAATCAACACGGGCCCAGTGCCCCATGGGACAGAAGTCCCGGGGTTAATCAAGTACTCATCTACTTGTCAGTAACGACGAGGAGGTGTTAAACACGTTTGAACAACTAGTTAGCAGATCAACTCTATCTGGCTCTTAGTTCTCCATGAGTGGTGAGTGAGAGGTAATACAGTAATGCATCATAAACGCCAAGAGGAATTGTATTGACTGTCTTCAATTGCATTTTAGAATTAGTAATATTAACTCTAGTAATAGTTTGTTGGTCTGTAATCTAGCCTGATTTTACTCTGTTAGTTGTGTGTCTAGTATATTATATACTACAGTTGTGAATAGTAACTGTATTAATATTTTGCTGGTCTAGAATGTTGCCTGTTTTTATTACCAAAAATGATTTATACGGTGTATAAAGATGACTGATGACTGATAACTAGATGACTGATAGGGGGCGCTGTGTTAAAACCACTGTGCCTCATGTCTTGGCACTCCCCCACTTTTGTAAATACTATTTTGGAAGCTATAGAAACACATTTAATAATGTCAACATTAGTTTAGTCTATTGACCAGAGCCCTATGAGCCCTGGTCAAAAATAGTGCACTACATTTTTAACCTTTATTTAACTAGGCAAGTCAGTTAAGAACAAATTCTTATTTTCAATGACGGTTAACTGCCTGTTCAGGGGCAGAACGACAGATTTGTACCTTGTCAGCTCGAGGATTTGAACTTGCAACCTTCCGGTTACTAGTCCAACGCCCTGCCGCCCCAGGGAACAGGGAGCCATTTGGGACTGGCTCAACTAATGGGTGGAATAGAGGTTCAGAACCCAAACACTGATACTGAAACAGAGTTCCGGGTCAACCTCTTTACCACAGACCAAGAAGAAGAAGAGGCGTGCATCTCTCACTACTGGTGCCTTAGTTCTTTGTTTGACAGTGATACACATTGCAGCATCTTGATCCTCTATAATTTGGTTTGATCTTTGCCTTGAACTGTAAAGACTCAGGAGGGAGTGGAGATCAGTCACTTGAAGTGATTCATATTCAAGCAATACGGGTATCTATGGTGGAATTGTGATTTAAATGCTTTAAGTGATTATAACATGGGTATAGTGCACATGTTAGCCAAGCAATAATGTAAACACAGCCTGAGGTCTGACTGAGAAACAAAACCTGAGGTCTGACTGAGAAACAAAACCTGATGTCTGACAGAAACACAACCTGAGGTCTGACTGAGAATCACAGCCTGATGTCTGACAGAAACAACCTGAGGTCTGACTGAGAATCACAGCCTGATGTCTGACAGAAACTAAACCTGAGGTCTGACTGAGAAACAAAAGACAACCACCATGTGTCATTGGTTTGTATTCTTAAAGGGGAATGGGAACACTTCAGGATTTACAGTTAGCTGGAATCTAAAGCCTAATGTTTCCTTTCCCCTTTAAGACCAAACAGCAGATCTGTGTCAAGCAACAGTTGTACTTAATTATCCTGTGTATATATGCCTCAAACGACGTGTTTTGTTTTCCTCTCAACACAGAACTGACTCGGATCGCTGAACAGACTGAACCACCAGAGGGACTAAGCGGTAAGGGCCGCCTGCCATGATGGATGAACTTGCTGAACTATGACGGTGTTGATGGGTGTAGGGTGAAGTTTCCCCTTGATGCTGATCTTTGGTCAGTTTTGCATTTCGCCCACTATTGTTTAAGGATAGGAATGGGAAGCTGATTCTCGATCAGCACCTAGGGGAATCTTGACCCCGGGCCGTGATGGTGATGTTTGGGTGGGAGCTGTACAATCAGTATTGTAGTTTTGGCCTAATGTTACTGTGGTTATCCACTACACTGCAGCTGGTCATCAATTGATGCACACGACTCACCATTACCTCTGAGGTCCGTTGGCCAAACCAAGTTTCATTTTGTATTACTTCAGGGTTTCTCAAACCTGGTCCTGGGAACCCAAAAGGGTACACATAGATTTCTTCCCTCTTGCACTAACACAGCTTATTCAACCAATCAAATGCTTGATAATGAGTTGAATAGTTGAATCAAATGAATTGGTGCTGCTAGGGAAAGAAAAAACATTTGCAAACTAGATGGGATGGCGTATCGCTGCAGAATGCTGTAGTAGCCATGCTGGTTAAGTCTGCCTTGAATTCTAAATAAATCAGACAGTGTCACCAGCAAAGCATCTCCACACCATCACACCTCCTCCATTACGGTGGGAACCACATATCCATCCGTTCACTACTCCGCGTCTCAAAGACACGGTGGTTGGAACCAAAAATCT
Organism: Oncorhynchus mykiss; assembly: GCF_057628025.1. Classification (NCBI taxonomy): domain Eukaryota; kingdom Metazoa; phylum Chordata; class Actinopteri; order Salmoniformes; family Salmonidae; genus Oncorhynchus; species Oncorhynchus mykiss. Next base: position 72,635,074 of record NC_143039.1, on the reverse strand, counting down.
CAAATTTGGACTCAGACCAAAGGACAGATTTCCACTGGTCTAATGTCCATTGCTCTTGTTTCTTGGCCCAATCAAGTCTCTTATTATTGGTGTCGTTTAGTAGTGGTTTCTTTGCAGCAATTCGACCATGAAGGCCTGATTAACGCAGTCTCCTCTTAACAGTTGACGTTGAGATTGCGTCTGTTACTTGAACTCTGAAGCATTTATTTGGGCTGCAATTTCTGAGGCTGGTAACTCTAATGAACTTATCCTCTGCAGCAGAGGTAAGGTCTTCCTTTCCTGTGGCGGTCCTCATGAGCCAGTTTTATCATAGTGATTGATGGTTTTTACAACTGCACTTGAAGAACCTTTCAAAGCTCTTGAAATGTTCCGGATTGACTAACCTTCATGTCTTAAAGTAATGGACTGTTTCTTTTGTGTATTTGAGCTGTTCTTGCCATAATATGGACTTGGTCTTTTACCAAATAGGGCTATCTTCTGTATACCACCCCTACCTTGTCACAACACAACTGATTGGGTCAAACTCATTAGGATGGAAATAAATTCCACAAATTCTTTTAACAAGGCACACCTTTTAATTGAAAAGCATTCCAGGTGACCTCATGAAGCTGGTTAAGAGAATACCAATAGTGTGCAAAGCTGTCAAGGCAAAGGGTGGCTCCTTTGAAGAATCTCAAATATAAAATATATATTTTTTGGTTACTACATGATTCCATGTGTGTTATTTCATAGTTGATGTCTTCACTATTATTGTCAAGTTGTCTAAGTGTTATAATTATTTCAGCTCTGCCCAAACTTGAAAACGGCTTGCTCAACACTTGAAGGATGCAAAGGGACAACTCAATTCCTTTTCAGTGTTTTATTGTGGTTTTGATGCCATTTGTTGAATATGTTGAAACAGTTGATTTGTTGAATAGAGTAGTTGAATGACAGAGGAGTAAGGATCAGGGAATAGGTTGATAACCTTAAACAGAGAATAAACCTGCATTATTTTACACAATAAACAAAGCATGGCTTTGAATAAAGTAAACGTTTAAACAATTTAATCTAGCACTTCATGCAGTCAGAAAATATCCACAGAAAAGAAGTCACCACTCCTACCAGATTTAAACATGTAAATTGTGCTAAGCACTGGATGCAACATAATTAATCATTCCAAACATTACATACCAGTTGCGTCTTTAGGGTTGAACAATGAGCTGTTTGTATGTTGAGGACCCAAGCAAAGCTAAGCCCAAACATTTTATACCCATGCTTATCTGCCAGGTGCGCATGTAAAAGTAGTCCCTCCAGAAATCCTGGCTCAATTTTTTAGTTCCACCCGTGTTTTTGGGTTATCTGCCCTCTTGAGGCCTGGAGTTCTTTAAAGGAAGAGCTGCCATTGTGCTCATGTTTTGAGTGTTCCGTTTTTGACGCAACAACTATTCTACAATGTAGAAAATAGTACAAATAGAGAAAAACCCTTGAATGAGTAGGTGTGTCCAAACTATTGACTGGTGCTGTATGTTTCTGAACAATGCATTAGGCTGCCTTGTTAATATGACAGATCGGCATAGATTACTGTTCCATTTGACAAGGGCGTTCCTCCTTCACTGCTTTTGCCCGTTCACATCCCGGGCCAGGCGCGGTTCAGTTGAATAAAACTCCCTCATACTCTACACCAGAGGTCTTTTCTTGTCCAGGGACCCCTGCCAAGGCAAACCGGTGACCCAGGGACCCCTCATCATATGTTATCTAAAAACAGGTGTTTAGCTGTTTTTTAAAAAGGTTAGCCCTGTGTTGGCAAAAACGTATGGCTAAGTCAACAAAGCTTACCAGCAGTCAGCGGAAGTTGCAGTGACTGGTACTCGCAGGTGATTTTTCAAAGCCAATGACTAATTTGCTCAATTTATTTTATATTTATTTTATTCAGAAATAAAGTTGGCATCAATAGAAAAAAAGAGTTTTATTTAATATTGTAAATATGTAATTAAAAAAAAATACATTGATTATGTTACTAGTGATTTCCTTAAAAAAAAAATACTTTGGGGGGGAAAATGCACTTCTTTTCATTGTAAATATTTCTGTGCACCACAGTTTGAATATTCCTGCACGACACCATAGTGAGAGTGTTTTCTCTACTGGACATGAACATGTACTGTGTCTCAAATGACCACCTATTCCCTTTGTAGTGCACTTTAAGGGCCCTGGTCAAAAGTATATAGCGTTCCATTTAGGAGGAAATCATGACCAGCAGCCTTGGCTTGGTAGAGACCACGATGCCCGTCTATGTGAGGAACCAGCTCTAGGTTCATGACTGGGCTGGTCTCTCCCACCCGCCAGGCCACCCAGGGAACACATTATTCATGATCAATACCAGTCTGTAGGATGGAACACATTATTCATGATCAATACCAGTCTGTAGAGTGGAACACATTACTCATGATCAATACCAGTCTGTAGGAGGGAACACATTATTCATGATCAATAACAGTCTGTAGGAGGGAACACATTATTCATGATCAATACCAGTCTGTAGGAGGGAACACATTATTCATGATCAAGACCAGACTGGAGGAGGGACAAACAAACAGGGCTCAGCTCTCCCTATCACAAATAGAGCCCTCTCATGCAAGCCTCTTGGGTCATTTTTAACTGTGAATGGTGGACTGGTGGTCACGGAACCAAGATGGAACGTCTTGTGGCCAATGGCATTGAGCAGCAAGAGGACGGAATAATTCTATGGCGGTAGAGAGGGATATGAGAGGGTTTGGGAATTTGAGGAATTTCAGAAGGGGTATGTTATTGCTTAGCAGTGTCAAGAAGAGGACAGGCCTGACAAAACACAGGCGGTGGCAGCGGGAGAAGAAGATGGACTGTCCCAAGCACCGTGACCAGTCTGGTACGTGTATAGAGTGTAGTACAAAGCCTAGTAGAATACAGCCGGGGTCAATTTTTCCCTATGGAATGTGGTAAATAAAGTGTATAGTTACACCAGTGGATCTCTGGAATTCCCCTGTGCAGTTTCATCATTGTTAGTCAGGGACCTGTGGTGTGATTTGGGTTTGAGACTTCTTTTTAAAACACAAATGTTTTCTTCTAAGACCAGCCTTGAGAAACCTCTCAGTGACATCAACCACATAATAACTGCTTTTGAAGCCATTAGACTGACTGCCACATCAACACTGTTTAGCTCAGAATAGCTCTTTAGAGGAATTCAAAATTCAGTTTTTTTTGGTTGTAAAAGCCCCTTCGGAATAATAAGAAACAATGTGTATTCACTGATTTCATAATGTGATGTACGTCTATGGTTTACACAATATAACCGCATAAACAACTTTTATGATTTACACTGACAACCGGCTATTATATTTTCTGTCTCAGACTTCACCTGCTGGTGTGAAACGGTTTATATAGACCTTGCCAGAGACATATTGTTGAATCCCCAAAACCCTTTGTCTGTTCCAAATGGCACCCTATTCCCTATTCTGGTCAGAAGTAGTGGACTGTATAGGGAGTAGGGTGCCATTTGGGACGGAGCCCCTGAGACCACAACACGGAGGTTGTTTAATCCCCAGTCAGTCCCTCCCAGATCAGCAGTAGTCTACTAGCTATTTCCTGTTCCACCCTCCTGGCTAAACACTGAACAGAGCTACCGCACTGTGGCATGGCCCACAGCGGAGATCACCATTCATCGTACAGTCACAGGCCCATGTCTTGGTGAGCAGTGAGACCCTGACAAATAGGGACACTTACTACAGCACAAGTATACCTCAGAGTAAGTATTGTATGAGGATTTGGGAAAGCCATTTTAGGGTGTTTTGGGGTTTACTCACAATCCATTTTAAGGTGTTTTGGGGTTTACTCGTAATCCATTTAACTGTGTTTTGGTTTTTGTTGTGTGTTTGTTTAATGTTATAAAGTTGCTAAATACTAATCAGGCCCCACCCTCCCTCACTCTCTCTCACTCTCGCTCTCTCTCTCTCTTGCTCCCTCTCTCTCGCTCTCTCTCTCACTCCCTCTCTCTGTCTCTCTCTCTCGCTCCCTCTCTCTTTCTCGCTCTCTCTCTCTCTCACTCCCTCTCTCTCTGTCTCTCTCTCTCGCTCCCTCTCTCTTTCTCGCTCCCTCTCTCTCTCTTGCTCCCTCTCTCTCTCTCATTCTCTCGCTCTCTCACGCTCTCTCTCTCTCCCTATCGCCCCCTCTCTCTGGAAACACCTCCCTATTGACAGCCTCTCTCGGTCCCGGGTTTGGCTGGTTTCCTCTTTCTGGTTGTGGTGTACAGCTGGCCCTGATGTCGAGGAGAGAGGCAGCAGCACTTTTCTCTATATGATTCTGTCTCCAGCTCTACAGCCTTGGATCTGCAGTTCGACAGTCTGATCGGACTCCTACTCCTCTACACCTCAGGGATCCTCAGGTTTCTCCTCCACTTTATTACAATCTGTTGCGATATTTGCTTTACCCGTAGATCGATGGACAGCTGCTCCTTCTAGAATCATTGTTGTATCTTTATCAGGATTAAGGTGAGTGTGTGAGATTAGTTTTGCATTCACTTGTCACTTCAGTTCCGTCTGTAGGTCCTACTGTTGATGTCCTCATGATGATGATGATGATTGCATGGTGATGAGGCTTTATTGTCGTGCCTTTTTACATTTTATGTTTTCTATGGAAAATATTGGTTTCCTAACAATTTAGGAAATAACTTTATTAGCTTACCTAATAAAGTGATCCTGTACACTGGAAGTAACACGATGGCATGGAGGTTTATTAGTAGACTGTTCCTCGTATTAATGTCTGTGCTTTATAATGACAGACTATAAAAACACTTTATAGGCTCAGTAGCAGGTATGGCAGAGAGCCATTGAGCCAGAGAGCCATACCGCCTCGACATCCTCTACACACTTAACACAGCAACCGGATGAGAGCCGTCCGTCTCCCGGCCTGACACACATGTATGTTGTTAAACAACACCAGCGCTTTTGGCGTTTTTTTGTTGTCATTCTGTTTGTTGTATTTTGACAACAGAATCACCTCTTCCCTCCAAGTTACTGTGTTGTAAGATGATATCTGTTTCAAGGCACCAATGATAAGAATAATAACCTATGAATGCAAAGGTTTAGAATTTCATTGTTTGAATCCAATTGGATTATCTAAGCAGGAAATGTGTCGGGTTGAAGGCAGAGCGGTTTATGAGGTATATAAACAATCACAGCTGCTGACCCTGTGCAAGTTATTGGGAGGTGTTAAAGAACTGTGTGAGTGAAGAGACATGTGTCTTCTATCACCAGTTACCACTGATATGTTGCCGCCAGATATTTTGAGACTTTGAGAGAAACTTTTATCACGGTACTGTTTCTTGTTGGCTGTGACAAAGTTTTATGGTTGTTTGTGATAAAACTGTCTGGAGAATGTGCCTTGGCGGGAAGAAAGAGAGGGACAGGAAGGGGAATCCACAGGGAGTAGAATGTGTTTATAAAGGATTACATTTCAAGATGCCAACACATGCCCACAAGTACAGAAATGTTTCTAAAATAACAAATAACAAAAACAAATGTAAAAAGGAAGCCATGGACCCTTCCAAACTTGGACCTTTTTCAATCTGCCTGACTCATAGCAAGGAAACACTACCGCGGTCATTTGTAGGATTTGGGAAATGAAAACTGAGGTCATGCAAGGCCTAATTAAAATGAAAACATTGTTTGTCTTTGAATGAACTGAACTAAAAACAACATTACTCACAGCACTTATGTCATTAAACCCTGGGAAAAAACAAGGATGGAGTTGGTGAGATATTTCAAAAGTCAAATCAGTTATCCAGCCTAAATTACTCAGTAGATTACTCAATAGATTACTCAATAGATTACTCAGTAGATTACTCAATAGATTACTAAATAGATTACTCAATAGATTACTCAATAGATTACTAAATAGATTACTCAATAGATTACTCAATAGATTACTAAATAGATTACTCAGTAGATTACTCAGTAGATTACTCAGTAGATTACTCAATAGATTACTCAATAGATTACTCAGTAGATTACTCATTAGATTACTAAGTAGAGTACTCAGTAGATTACTCAGTAGATTACTAAATAGATTACTCAGTAGATTACTCAGTAGATTACTAAATAGATTACTCAGTAGATTACTAAATAGATTACTCAGTAGATTACTCAGTATATTACTCAGTAGATTACTCAGTGCTCCGATAGGGCAAGGCAAGAATGGGTAACTGCATATGTGTCTGAAAGTGGGTTTTGCAAATCAAATGGGAGGATCAACACCAGTGAGTGTGTCAACCTAACAGCTAATTTGGCAGATTGGTTGCCACTCAAGGCTTTCCTTGTAGCATTTCAACTAAACCGGTTAGGCAGGTTAGGATAATTAACATGGCAGTTTATGAGAACTAATGTAGCAGGTTAGGATAATTAACATGGCAGGTTTGGATAATTTACCGAGCAGGTTAGGAGAATAGTTTTTTTTTTAACCTTTATTTAACTAGGCAAGTCAGGGGCAGAACAACAGATTTGTACCTTGTCAGCTCAGGGATTCAATCTGCAACCTTTTGGTTACAAGTCCAACGCTCTAACCACTAGGCTGCCCCAATTAGTCCCCTAACCCAGTTAGGGTTGTGTTTAGCTAAAACGCTACAAGGAAGCAGCAAGCAGCCACACAAAATGGTCTTGATTGGCAACCAATCTATCCAATTAGCTGTTAGGTTTCAATATATTCACGGGTCTTGATCCTCTCACTTGTTTCACAATGCCCACTTTCAGCCATATTCCACGTATGCAGTTAACTACGGGCTTGTTCAACATTGTAGCCGACAGTGCAGGCGACTGCCGACTGACTGATCTACAAATCACCTTGCATCATAAATAACTACTCATTATTATTTTGTAGGTCAGTCATCATTTACCCACAATGCATCATGAATTTGATACTCTCGAACACGGCCCATGACTCGAGCAAAGCAGCAAGACCCATCATCTCCCATGAGTCTGTGGGCCAACAAAGCAGCCACGCTGCCATGGCGACCACCATTTAATTGGCAAAATGTGCCTTTGAGAGTTAACAGGGTCAGGGTCTGCTGCCAAGAGTCGGCGGGATAAAGATCAGGGTGGGAAAACACAGGGTCCTGATGGGCATGATTTTAAACTGAGGACAGAGGCAGAGAAAGAACAACATTCTGCCATTGCACTCACTGTTGTTGAATTGCACGTAATGGACTGATTGTTATGAGGGAGGAAGTCAGTCATCAGTTACAGTGGTGGAAAAAGTCCCCAGTTGTCATACGTGAGTAAAAGTAAAGATAACCTTAATAGAAAATGACTCAAGTAAAAGTGAAAGTCGCCCGGTAAAATACCTACTTCAGTAAAAGTCTAAAAGTATTTGGTTTTTAAAGATACTTAAGTATCAAAGTAAACGTAATTGCTAAAATATACTTAAGTATCCAAAACAAAAGGTAAAGTATAAACCATTTGCCATTCCTTTTATTAAACAAACCAGACGGCACCATCTTCTTGTTATTTTCATTTACGTATAGCCAGGGGTCACGCTCCAACACTCAGACATCATTTACAAACAAAGCATGTGTTGTTTAGTGAGTCCGCCAGATCAGAGAAAGTAGGGATGACCATGGATGTTCTCTTGATAAGTGTGTGAATTGGACCATTTTCCTGTCCTGTTAAGCATTTAAATTGTAACACGTGTCAAGGGGAAATGTATGGAGTAAAAAGAACATTAATTTTTTTTAGGAATGTAGTGAAGTAAAAGTATAAGTTGTCAAAAATATAAATAACAAAAGTTTTAAAAAACGACTTAAGTAGTACTTTATAGTATTTTTACTTAAGTAGATTTATGATTGATTTATGATTGAAACCATGGGATTTCATCAACGCTTGGGATGTCATTCTATTCCCTCCCCAGGTCCCCAGGTTCACCCTCAATCTCTGTCTGAAGCCTATGTTTGTTTGTCTTTAAGATCTCTCCTCCTCCCTCTCTCTTCAGCTCTCCTCTCTGGAGTGCGACATCTCTCCGTTTTTCCCAGAGGAAACCCCACACGGTTCTTCTTAGCATTCATGTGTGTTTCTGTGGGAAAAGTGAAACCCCCGCTCTGAACACACAAGAAAGGGTCAGCCAGGTCACTGCTACAGAAATACCATAAATACAAACATATTAACAGATAACTGGACTCAGAACTCGGTTAGGAAAGCAAGCAGACTGACTATGGTGTCCTCAGTGGGGACTATGCTGTCCTCAGTGGGGACCATGGTGTCCTCAGTGGGGACTATTGTGTCCTCAGTGGGGACTATGGTGTCCTCAGTGGGGACTATGGTGTCCTCAGTGGGGACTATGGTGTCCTCAGTGGGGACTATGGTGTCCTCAGTGGGGCATATGGTGTCCTCAGTGGGGACTATGCTGTCCTCAGTGGGGACTATGGTGTCCTCAGTGGGGACTATGGTGTCCTCAGTGGGGCATATGGTGTCCTTAGTGGGGCATATAGTGTCCTTAGTGGGGCATATGGTGTCCTTAGTGGGGACTATGGTGTCCTCAGTGGGGCATATAGTGTCCTTAGTGGGGACTATGGTGTCCTCAGTGGGGACTATGGTGTCCTCAGTGGGGACTATGGTGTCCTCAGTGGGGACTATGCTGTCCTCAGTGGGGACTATGCTGTCCTCAGTGGGGACTATGGTGTCCTCAGTGGGGCATATGGTGTCCTTAGTGGGGCATATAGTGTCCTTAGTGGGGCATATGGTGTCCTTAGTGGGGCATATAGTGTCCTTAGTGGGGCATATAGTGTCCTTAGTGGGGCATATGGTGTCCTTAGTGGGGACTATGGTGTCCTCAGTGGGGACTATGGTGTCCTCAGTGGGGACTATGGTGTCCTCAGTGGGGCATATGGTGTCCTTAGTGGGGCATATAGTGTCCTTAGTGGGGCATATAGTGTCCTTAGTGGGGCATATGGTGTCCTTAGTGGGGCATATGGTGTCTTCAGTGGGGACTATGGTGTCTCAGTGGGGACTATGGTGTCCTCAGTGGGGACTATGGTGTCCTCAGTGGGGACTATGGTGTCCTCAGTGGGGACTATGGTGTCCTCAGTGGGGACTATGGTGTCCTCAGTGGGGACCATGGTGTCCTCAGTGGGGACTATGGTGTCCTCAGTGGGGACCATGGTGTCCTCAGTGGGGACCATGGTGTCCTCAGTGGGGACTATGGTGTCCTCAGTGGGGACTATGGTGTCCTCAGTGGGGACTATGGTGTCCTCAGTGGGGACTATGGTGTCCTCAGTGGGGACTATGGTGTCCTCAGTGGGGACCATGGTGTCCTCAGTGGGGACTATGGTGTCCTCAGTGGGGACCATGGTGTCCTCAGTGGGGACCATGGTGTCCTCAGTGGGGACTATGGTGTCCTCAGGGGGGACCATAGTGTCCTCAGTGGGGACTATGGTGTCCTCAGTGGGGACCATGGTGTCCTCAGTGGGGACCATGGTGTCCTCAGTGGGGACTATGGTGTCCTCAGTGGGGACCATGGTGTCCTCAGTGGGGACCATGGTGTCCTCAGTGGGGACCATGGTGTCCTCAGTGAGGACTATGGTGTCCTCAGTGGGGACTATGGTGTCCTCAGTGGGGACTATGGTGTCCTCAGCGGGGACTATGGTGTCCTCAGTGGGGACTATCCCAGATAACACACATACATGTCTTGCCGACGTCGGCCCGCCGTCTACATGATACATCAGGCCGATGTAGTATGAAGAGCGTTTGCACATTGGCAACAAGTCGCTGAGACGTCGGCATTAGATCGCATTCGCATTAGATCGCATTCGCATTAGATCGCATTCGCGTTAGATCGCATTCGCATTAGATCGCATTCGCGTTAGATCGCATTCTCCCTTCAGCCGCTGTTTGGACGATGCACGTTAAAGCTGCATGCTGCCTAGTCGCTCTAATACAGACATTAAAAAAATACCTTTATTTGAGATCGGAACCAACAGCAAATCATGTTTCACTACATGGTTTGAATTACCCTGACCAAATGAGTGTAAACATCGAATTTGAATGGAACATTTAAGAAAGATTATTAGATAAATTATACTGGCAATAATACAACCAATATGCTTTACTGGAATATAGGTGATTTTGTTAATGGGTAAAATGAAGAGAGAAGATTCAAGCTAATGTCAGGTTTAGGAGGCTATTGCTTTTACCATCAAGTTGTTAAAAGAACTCCAGCACAGAGAAGAGAGAAACAAGAAACAGAGGAACATAAACATCACATTTAACAGAAAGATTGCTCATGCAGAGGGTGTGCAGTTAGTTTGATAAAAACAAAGGTTTTATTACAGGCTAAGAGCAGTGAATATGTGATGAATATATTTACAACAACAAAAACGTTACATCTGAGCCACGTGTGGTGAAAATAATGCATGGGCCAAGTACTGTAGTCAGAAAATGTGTTTTTATTCATTTATTTAAGCCTATAGGTTTTAGACCTATTTTCTGATAAAAGTATTGCCAACCATGAACCCGAAAATGTTTGACTGTCCATAGGTAGCCTATATATATATATATTATAATGCATTGATAGAAGGCAGCTAATTCAAGCATTGTGACACTCGTCCCAATTTCAATGTCTACACGATCTACGGCTGACTCTGTGATGCTGATGCTGACTCTGTGATGCTGATGATGACTCTGTGATGCTGATGCTGACTCTGTGATGCTGATGCTGACTCTGTGATGCCGACTTCGGCAAGATATATGTGTGTTGTCTGGGTATTGTGTCCTCAGTGGGGCCCTAGTGAAGAAACTCACCAGGAACACAATGTCCCCATCACAATGACCATTGACACTTCATTGGCCTGTAGTGGTGATTGCTGGGTGGGGATGGGTGATACGTGGAGGCATTCTGTTACATTATCATCTCTAAGCCTTCTGAGACTCAGTGGAAGAGAGAATGAACTCAGACAGTGAGACACAGAGCTGGCCGTCAGAAAATGACACAGTTCCTCCTATTGGAGATGACGCCAAGTGTCATAGTAGAAGATAAAATGGTGATTACTTCCTGTCTGTGGGGGGCAGTTCTAACACGTAAATTATTTTTGAACCACAGGACCTTGTATTGGAGACAGGCTGGTGAATGGTTGTCAACAAACAAGCAGAGAGGTCAAAATGGAACCAATTAGGAAAGACATGGAGCTGCTAAGTAACAGCATGGCTACCTATGCTCACATCAAAGGTAAGACCCCCTTGTTATTTCTGCTTATAGTTCTAGGATAAATAATATTGTCTTTTTAAAATTTATTTTTTATTCATTCTGATGCTTTGAGAATAGCTTCAACAGCCACAATCTGTTGTAGGGACTTATGTGTACTGTCTGCTTTGGCGTGACACCCCTGTACTGTGAAAGTATCTGCACTGTGAAAGTATCTGTACTGTGAAAGTATCTGCAAGCTCACCCTCTCAAATATTGTGTAAACGTCCTCGTTTCCTGCACTTCTATTACTGCTAAAGGAAAGTGGCTTGTACAGTCAGAACAGACAGGGGCCTCGTACTCATTGTGAAGAGATTTGACAGGAACTGATACCCATCCAGGCATTCTCAAAGCAAGGACAATTCACATGCTGTTGTTGTATTTAGTTTAAATGAGAATACGAATGGCCCTATTGAACCCCTGTCAATGTAGGTGATAGCCTCTAAACCTGCCTGATCTCACAAGCTCACAGTCAGTGTGGATTTACGAGGCTTTTGTAGGTGAGGGATCTAACAATCTGTTTTCCCATCCAGCTAACCCAGAGAGCTTTGCTCTGTACTTCATGATGGGTGTGTGTTTTGGCCTTCTCCTGGCCCTGTGCCTCCTGGTCACCGGCATCACCTGTAGGACCCGCCGTACCAATAAGCCTCCCCCGTCCCCAGAGAGGAGACAACTGAAGTCCAGTGAAGAAGAGGAGGATGAGGAGAGTGTGGATGTGGAAGAAGGGGAGGAGGCAGAGCTCCCTAAAGTGACGGTTGCGCCCATGAGCGACCGCAACAGCCAATTGAACGGTACTTTGAGGAGCGTGAATGTGTTTGCGTCGGCGGAGGAGCTGGAGAGGGCGAGACGACTGGAGGACAGGGAACGCATCGTCAGGGAGATCTGGAGGAACGGACAGCCAGATATACTGACCACTGGAACAGGGACCATCGGACGGATACACTACCACTAATGGACTAAAGTGACTTAAGGACCTGAAACACATGGTCTGAACCCTGAACTAATTAGGGTTGATCTACTCCAGACAGACACTGTAGCTGACTGTATTAGGCTGGCACAGATTCACCTTCATCTTTTCATTCAATGATTTTTTAGTTTTTTTTGTACAAACTAATTTCATTATCATTCATGTACTGGCCTATGACAAAAGTACAAACTAATTTCATTATCATTCATGTACTGGCCTATGACAAAAGTGTGTTGCACAATACAATGTATGCTTTAACATGTAATTATTCAATTAGTATTGAGATAAATAGAATGTCATAACCACTGCTCCCAATGGACACACATAATAAGTAACATGAAAAATACCCCACAATGTTTTACAATGCAGACAGCTTGAAGAACCAACCACCAACATTGCTGCCTCTTCGTGTATAATGTCAACATTTGCTTATGGACTCTTCTATGGTTGTGACGCTGCTCCCACACAGAGTCAGTTCCAAGCTCCAACCCTCCAGGCTAATCTTAGCCGGCTAGAAGTCTTCCCACGGAATCCTCCCAGCCTTTAACCCAGCGTTTAGCCACCACCTCTGACCCCATCACTTCCTGTGTTACAGCAGCAGCAACACTCCCCTCAAGGGAAGATTGTTGAGGACTTATGAAAAGGCCACATATACCTGTTCTGCATTCCAAATGGAACCCCATTCCCCACCTCTATCACAGGAGGTTGGTGGCACCATAATTGGGGAGGACAAGGGCTCATGGTAATGGCTGGAGGGGAATCGGTGGAATGGTATCAAACACATGGTTTCTATGTGTTTGATGCTATTCCATGAGATGTCTTCCCCTCACCAGCCTCCACTGACTACTATGTATGGATTAAAGTACCATTTGGGACTCATCCCTTCAATAGCGCTTCAGTGAGTGACTCTAGTCTTTGACTTGAGAGGTTATGTAACTTCAGTCTGCACAAAGTTGCATATTGAGCATGTGATCATTGCCAAATGCTTGATTTGAAATTGTCCCGATAAATAACATTTCAGTCCACTGTTAAATTCCTACAGTCCTAAGCAGACTTTTCTTTGGCCTTTGGTTAGGAATGATGCAAAAAAATATCCTGTTGAGTCCAAAGCACTTCGGATACTACAGCTTTAAATGTGTACAATTTAAAGGGTTAGTTCAGCATTTTGGCAATGAAGCCCTTTTTAATATATCCCCCTTACGCCTTTATCTCCTTCCCCAGTCAGATGAACTTGTCTCTGCATACAGTGTGAAGTTGCTAACCAGTGTTATTGCAATGACTGGAAGTCCATGTAAGTCAGTATAACAGATTGTGAAATAAACCATTTTTTCATTTAAATTTGTTTATGTGCAGTTCAATCACAGGTAAAAACAGTAGAATATTGGGGGGGGGGGGGGTGGATGGATGGGTGTAGAAAGCAAAAATCTAGCAACCCAAAGGTTGTGTTCGAAGCTCAACACGGACAACTTCAATTTTAACTACTTACTACTTTTTAGCTAACCCTTTACCTACTTAGTTAGCATGTTACCTAACCTTAACCCCAAGCTTAGCTAACATTAGCCACAACCAATTGGAATTCATTTAATATATAAATTGTGTAATACCCACAAAATGCAGTGTGGAAATAATTTAATACACAATCATTTTGTGTGCCTGTCGTGAATTTCAAATAGGTAATTTTACAATAAGTACTAAAAGTGTGTTGGAACAGAGAACGCTGTTAGCATTAGCTTGTGAAACTGCCGCCCACTTCCTTTACACTTGGAAGCAGACATAAAAATGGTAACCACAAGTTCATCTGATAAAAAGGGCTTAAATACCCAAATCCCAAACGTTAATACTAGATCCAATGACTTTTCATCAGGGGTTTGATTTCACAGGTCAAGCTTAAAGAATGTGGAAAACTAACAAAACTTTACATGAGAAGTACTGAAGGAAAACGCAATAATTGACAAAAACAATTCAAGCGAACCGGAGCACGTATTTATTGAACATTTAAGAGTAGTTCAAAGCTGAAGTAAAAGAAAATGTGTTAGCATCGGTTTCAAATGTAGCATAAAAAAAACCAAAAATTTAAATCACAGTCCTACAGTACAGGACAGTCTGGATAGGCCAAACAAAGCAGCCCAGTACCTCACTAAACCCTACTCACCTGTTTAAACACCACCAACAATTATACTTTGACAGTACTTGCCACATACAGGGAAATGTTCTCTACTTCTTATGCCATAAACCTCAACAGTCCAAGTTTACCTTTTGATAAAGAACATTACTGAAGGACTCCGACAAGCCCATAAACTGATCCATTTTCAAAAATGTTATTAAAACATACAGTATCCTATTTAAACACTTATCTCCAAAGATAAAGGCCCCAATAACAATATACTTTTTTTTTTTTACTTACTTTTTAATTTACTCTGAAACAAACTATTTTTTGTCACAGTCCTTTCATTTTACACAGTGAAAATCCTTGCTTTAAAAACAGAAGAACATCCAGTATCAACAGGGGGGGGGGGGCACCACATACAAAACCTCAACCCCCCCAAAACGTAGGAGAGCAGAAGTATTGGCGGTAATGAAAATGCTTAGGATATGATGAAGAATTCTCAAATGGGACAATGTGAGAAACTAATGGGGAGTTCTCAGTACCCACAGTAGGTTGGTCCAATGGGGTGGGGAGTTCTCAGTACCCACGGTAGGTTGGTCCAATGGGGTGGGGAGTTCTCAGTACCCACAGTAGGTTGGTCCAATGGGGTGGGGAGTTCAGTACCCACAGTAGGTTGGTCCAATGGGGTGGGGAGTTCTCAGTACCCACAGTAGGTTGGTCCAATGGGGTGGGGGAAGTTCCAAGTCCAAATGGTTATGCAAATACCCTCAGAAACGTATCATTGCCCAAAACACCTGTTTAGCTAAAGGCTTACGTTAGCTAGTACAGCAGAACATTTGCACAACATTAGAGCAATGCACATATATCACCATGTATGAATATAAACTTTAAGGCACAAATGCATGTCATTTCAATGTCTTAAGAGGGAAAATAATTTGTCCTTGAAGTTTTAAATCAATGTAGCTGCAATACCATCACCATTGCAGACCCAGAAAACAACTGAAAACCAGTCAGCTGTTCGCAAAACAAATAAGCAAATACAGACAGATAAACATAGACAAATTACTGGTAGTAATTAAACACTCAGAAACAGAAACAAATTACTGGAAGTAATTAAAAAAAAAAAGTATTGCTCTTAACTCAAGTTCAATTCAACATCTTTCACAACTTACTGAAAGTGGCACTGTCTCAACAATACAAAGACCAGTGTATCATGTACATTCTGATGTGACTGTGTGCAGGCTCCTATAGCCTACACAGAGATGATTTCAGAGGATCAGATGACCTCTCACAAATGGACAGAAAGCTCTGGTGGTAGAAGATGGGTGAGGAGGAGCAAGAGGATAGAGGAGGAGGAGCAAGAGAAGTAACAGGGCCTAGTCCTCTACTACAGTTTGGAGGAAGCTGAGGGGTCTACGGCGGCCTGGTTGTCGTCTTTTTGGTCCAACTCTTTGTGGTGCTCCTCCTCCTTGTTCCCGCCCCCTTCCTCGCCAGTCTGGAACATGTCATGAGTCCACTTGTTGGGGCTTCTGCCCCCCTTGCGGTAGATGAAGCGACCCCTGCTGTGGGGAAAGACCCCTCGGCCACAGCTATCTAGCCATGTCTTCTCATCCTCACGGTCATCATGCTGTAAGGTGGATGGCCAGAGAGAGGTCAGTGAAAACAACCACTGCACCAGCAGTATTCATGTTCTATTAATGGCCCTGAGTGCTAAGAAGATCAACGATCACAATACTGAAACACAATTAAGACCAGGTTTCCATATTCAAATCAAGATCATCACTGGTCACATGTAGTGTACTATAAAAAAAGGAAAAGGGTGCCATTTCAGACAAAGAAATAATGTGTGCTAAAACAGGAAGTGGTGAAACTCACAAAGTAGTATTTCCTGCTCTTGGGGGTGTACTCTGGGTCCCAGTCCTCATCTGGGGGGCGCTCTGGGGGGGCGGCGTTCATATTAGGAGGGGGGTTGCCATTGCTGCTTGTGTTACCTTGGTAATTGCCTCTATTCCAGCCCCTTCCTCCTCCTCTTACTCTGGGAAGCTGAAACCACCAGAACAAACTTGGTCAGACTATGGGCAACTTCACTCTACAGCCCCAGACACCGATCTTGGGTCAGTTTTTCTGTGGGAGAGAGAGTGGGAGAGTGAAAAAGACAGCTATAGGGGGGAAAGAACGAGGGAGAAAGAGTAGGGGAGAGAAAGCGGGAGGGGGAGAGAGGGAGGGAACGAGAGAGAACACTAGGGGCTCTCAGTTGGCTGTGGAGAAAAGAGGAATCAGGCCTATTGTCGGAGTGTTGTGTTTTTGAATGTCACTGATGTATATTACAAGACAATCAATCACATCATTCCAATTGTGCAGTTGGGCTAGGTGTAACAGTAGAATACACCGCACAGAGAGCAGAACTTACAAATCCTCCACCACTTCCACGTCCTCGGCCCCTATCCATGGGGCCCTCATAGTCGCGAGGGGGACCCCTATCCATGTGGCCCTCATAGTCACGGGGGGGACCCCTATCCATGGGGCCCTCATAGTCACGGGACCCAAAGCGAGGCTTACTGTAGCCCTGGTCCATATGCTCCATCTCCTCCCCCATCATGTGATCTTTACCTCTGAACCCTCCTCTGAAGGGAGAGGGAGAGGAGGAGGAAGAGGAGGAGGAGGACGGAGAGCGATCACGATTCTTCTTGTTTTTTCTGAGAGTGAAGGATAAAGAGCAAATCTGAATTAGTCTCCATTTTGACTGCCTCTATAGTTGGGAGTGCAAAACAGGAAATCATGGATAAAGGGTGAAAATGTGTCACATATAGCTTGTCTCACTACATTTTAATCAAAGATACAATTTAAAAGGATGAAAACATTGTCTTCGGGCAGATGGCTTCATTCTAACGCTACCGGCTCATCGGCCTGTCTGACGTAAGACAATGGGAAGAGACTATAGGGAGGTGATTTTTACATTAAGATATAATAAGCCTACTTTGATTTCTTGTGGCGTTTGGAAGATTTCTCTGAGGACCTCTCTTGGCTGGGTCCTTGGGAGCCCTTGCCCCCGTCCCGTTGCTCCTTCCCAGAAAACCTTTTACGGCGCTCTATATCCAGACGCAGGTCCATTGGGTCTGTTTTCGCTGTTCTACCCCGATCCTGTGTAGATGATATACAAGTGTTGTCTATGTTAGTGATCGCTTTCGCTTCGGCCAACACAACTTCTAATTTACCATCCCACCACTTATTAACTTTATCAACGGACGAAATATAATGAAGTAATGATGTCTTTTCACGTACAAAAGTTTTTAAAAAAGACAGAACTTGTTAAACAGATGTAGTTTTGGAGCCCATCTGCTGATGACACAAAACGCAGCCCTCCTGAGATATAAGGCCAACTTGATGTTAACAGCTTTTCTTTCCAATAACTAGAATGTTCTATATCAAAGTATTTTGTATGTACTAAAGTATAATGTGTGTTAATGGAAACTAAGTTAATCTTCTCAGGCTTCTATTAAACTGGAGTAACTTGGCCAAGTAACAGACACACATTTACAGACAAGACATCTACACACCTCATAGTAAAAACAGCAGCTTTTAAAAAGATAAGATTTTCAAAAACACAAATCATTTGTACTGAACTTGAACACATTTTGTTTGTTTTGAGAAAAATACTTACAACGGCATTGCTTTAGGGTCCCTTGAGATGCTTGGACACAGCATCTTAAGTCACTTCCTGTTAGCCTTTGCTTGGGTGGGTACGTATGTACGTACATAACAGCTCAATAACCATATGATCTCTTAGGCTCGGGGGGGCTCGCTTGGCATTACAAAACACAACTGGGCTCTTTTGATTTAGACTCTTATCTCCTTTAAAAGAAAAGCACAAAGCTGAACACTGCTGCTTTGTTTGGATCGTCTCAAATCCCCTGTTTTACTTCAAATGCCAAAAGAGGCCGTTCACCTTGTAGCTGCAGTCCTCCAGCTCCTCAAGCAGGTGAGAGTGTCTGGTAAAAGCACTGGGGGAGACATCGATTCTCCTGGGAGGGGGACACAAAACAAAAAGGACGGTTGGATACAGCTTCACTAAAACGTGTGTACTGGTCACACAACGGTCTCAAAAGAATATTCAATATTTCTCAAAACTATTTTGGAGTAACAGCGACACGCACAACTTTATAAATCCACATGGAATGTTTGATTTGTGTTAAATAAATCTCATAATGTCAGTCAAAAGGCAGACCTACAAGTAACTGGCAAAATAAGACAAGACCAACAAAGTGTCTTAACATGGAATTGGGCCACAAACCAGAATTGCTTTTTACTGCTGACCTACAAAGCATTACATGGGTTTGCGCCTACCCATCTTTCTGATTTGGTTCTGCCGTACATACCTACATGTACGCTACGGTCACAAGACACAGGCCTCCTAATTGTGCCTAGAACTTCTAAGCAAACAGCTGGATGGAGGCAGGGCTTTCTCCTATAGAGCTCCATTTTTATGGAACGGTCTGCCTACCCATGTGAGAGACGCAGACTCGGTCTCAACCTTTAAGTCTTTAATGAAGACTCATCTCTTCAGTAGGTCATATGATTGAGTGTAGTCTGGCCCAGGGGTGTGAAGGTGAACGGAAAGGCTCTGGAGCAACGAACCACCCTTGCTGTCTCTGCCTGGCCGGTTCCCCTCTTTCCACTGGGATTCTCTGCCTCTAACCCTATTACAGGGGCTGTGTCACTGGTGCTCTGCCATGCCATCCCTAGGAGTGGTGTGTCACTTGAGTGGGTTGAGTCACTGATGTGATCTTCCTGTCTGGGTTGGCGCCCCCCCTTGGGTTGTGCTGTGGCGGAGATCTTTGTGGGCTATACTCGGCCTTGTCTCAGGATGGTAAGTTGGTGGTTGAAGATATCCCTCTCGTGGTGTGGGGGGCTGTGCTTTGGCAAAGTGGGTGGGGTTATATCCTTCCTGTTTGGCCTTGTCCGGGGGTATCATTGGATGGGGCCACAGTGTCTCCTGACCCCTCCTGTCTCAGCTTCCAGTATTTATGCTGCAGTAGCTTGTGTCGGGGGGCTAGGGTCAGTTTGTTATATCTGGAGTACTTCTCCTGTCTTATCCGGTGTCCTGTGTAAATTTAAGTATGCTCTCTAATTCTCTCGGAGGACCTGAGCCCTAGGACCATGCCTCAGGACTACCTGGCATGACGACTCCTCGCTGTCCCCAGTCCACCTGGCCGTGCTGCTGCTCCAGTTTCAAACTGTTCTGCCTGCGGCTATGGAACCCTGACCTGTTCACCGGACGTGCTACCCGTCCCAGACCTGCTGTTTTCAACTCTCTAGAGACAGCAAGAGAGGTAGAGATACTCTCAATGATCGGCTATGAAAAGCCAACTGACATTTCCTCCTGAGGTGCTGACTTGCTGCACCCTCGACAACTACTGTGATTATTATTATTTGACCATTCTGGTCATTTATGAACATTTGAACATCTTGGCCATGTTCTGTTATAATCTCCACCCGGCACAGCCAGAAGAGGACTGGCCACCCCTCATAGCCTGGTTCCCCTCTAGGGTTCTTCCTTTCTAGGGAGTTTTCCTAGCCACCGTGCTTCTACACCTGCATTGTTTGGGGTTTTAGGCTGAGTTTCTGTACAGCACTTTAAGATATCAGCTGATGTAAGAAGGGCTATATAAATACATTTGATATTGGAGGGATGATACATGAGAAATGTCATAATTTGGTGTTTTGTTGATGGTGGTGGAAAACAATGTCTCAGGCGCCGCACCAGAATGTCCCGTAAGTATTTATTTGGGTTGAAATCTAGTGACTGAGACGACCATGTCATATTGTTCAAATCGTTTTCATGCTCATCAAAACATTCAGGTGACCACTCGTGCCCTGCGGATGGGTGCATTGTCATCCTATGAAGGCATAGGCATTTTTATACATGACCCTAAGCGTGATGGGACGTTAATTGCTCAATTAACTCAGGAACCAGAGCTGTGTGGAAGCACCTGCTTTCAATATACTTTGTATTCCTCATTTACTCAAGGGTTTCCTTTATTTTGGCAGTTATCTGTATTTTCTACAATGTTGGTTGAGAATGACTTACCGGTGGATTTCTGGACTCTTCCTTTGTTTAATCATTTCCATCTCAGCGGCTTTTCTTTGGTACATGGCAAATCGCTCACTTAAAGTCATGCCTGAAGAGCTGAAATGTTGTGCTGAAGGACAGATACAAATGTTTATATTTGGACACCACTAACGCAGACAATATTTACATACAGTGGCCTTCAGAGAGTATTCATACTCCTCGACTTATTCCCCATTTTGTTGTGTCGCAGCCTGAATTCAAAATGAATTAAATTGATCTAGACACAACACCCCATTAATGACAAAGTGAAAACATGTTGACATTTTTGCAAATTGATTGAAAAATCAAAACGCATGCATCTAATTTACATCATTTACATACATTGACATAAGTATTCACACCCTCTTTGCTTTGACACTCAGGTGCAATTTCCTTCGGTCATCCTTGAGCCGTCGCTACAACTTGATTGAAGTCCACCTGTGGCCATTTTAATTGTTTGGACACGATTTAGATATATACATATAGACAGATGTTTCTATCTATCTAGTCCCACTGTTGACAGTGCATGTCGGAGCCAAAACTATACCATGAAGTCCAAGGAACTGTCTGCAGACTATAAAACAATGTCTACAGTGAATGTTTCCAAGAGCACAGTGGTCCTCCATCTTTGGGGAAACTGAAACAATACGGAACTACCCAGACTCTGCCTTGAGCTGGCCGTCCGACCTAACTGAGCAACTGGGAGGTGACCTTGGTCGGGGAGGTGAGATGGGAGAAGCTGCCAGAAGGACAACAATCTGGGATTTATGGGAGAGTAGCCTGATGGAAGCCACTCCTGAGAAAAAGGCATGTGAAAGACTCAAGAGCATAAGGTAAAATATCCTGAATGCAAAGCACTATGTCTGGAGAAAACCAGGCACAGCTCATCACCCGTCTAACACCATTCCTAAAATGAAGCATGGTGGTGGCAGCAGCATCATGCTATGGAGGTGCTTTAGAGAGGCAGGGACTGGGAGACTGCTAAGGATAGAGGGAACAATGAATGGAGCCAAATACAGGCACATCCTTGATGAGAACCTGCTTCAGAGAGCAAACGACATTAGATTGGGGAGCGAAGATGTACGTTCCATCCACACATGGACCTCAAGCATACAGCCAAAGCAATGCTGGAATGGCTTCAGAACAAGAATGTGAAAGTCTGAGTGGCCCAGCCAAAGCACAGACTTGAATCCCATTGGAAATACTTGGTTGTTCACCGCCTCTCCCCAGCTACCTTAACAGAGCATGAGAAAATCTGCAAGGAAGAAAACCCCCAAATATAGATGAACAACGCTGATACAGACATACTCAAAGCTGTAATCGCTGCCAAAAGGTGCTTCTACAAAGTAATGACTCATGGGTGTGAATGCTTATGCAAATTAGACATTTCTGTATTGATTTTTTTATAAATTCTTAACACATCTACACTGTCATTATGGGGTTATAGTGTATAGATGAGTGAGATTTAAAAATGTATATTTAATAAATTTTTAATTCAGGCTGTAACAACATGTGGTATAAATCAAGGGGTTTGAATACCAATCTGAAGGCACAGACAACCTTTCTTAGTCCGTGGACGTCTCCAACTCAGACAATTGTTTAAATTCATAAAGGACTTAAAGAATGTCGCACACTGAGTGTGCTGAAACAGTGGTTAGGTGTATCCATTAAACTGTTGGGAGCACAGCGTGACTTCCCTTCATTTGTATGCAGTTCACCCTCCTCCGTTAGTCAGCACCTCTACAAACGTCAGAGGTGCGTCAGCTCATCTTTTTTATACTTGAAAATGTTCTCACAATGCCGGAATTACGTCAAATCCTACAAAAGGACTAGTGAGTCAACACTCCATGGAACTACTGATCATTCCAAATCCAAGCCCCACGGCCGTGTCCTCGTCAGTATCCGAAGCCACAGACAACGTCATGGTAACCAATAAATACCCTGTGTGAGTACCAAATGGAACACTATGCCCCATTATAGTGCACTATAAAAAGGGAATAATGTGCCATTTGGGATTCCGCCCCTGTTTTAATAATCAACCCATAGATCTGCTATCACGGACTTCATTCACCGAGTGGTTACTGTTTAGGTATGGTTGTGGGTCAGAGTAGGGCTGTGGCAGTCATAACATTTTGTCAGCCGGTGACTGTCAAGTATATAACTGCTGGTCTCACGGTAATTGAGTGTTAATTAAAATACAGTACCAGTCAAAAGTGTCAACACCTACTCATTCCAGGGTTTTTCTTTATTTTTACTATTTTTGACCACTATGCATAGCAAATGGAGCAAATGGAGGGTGCTTTTCTGTGGTTCATTTTCAAGCCAGCCAGGTTGTAAATATATACAAGCCTCCAGTTGTAAATATAAGCAATGAGGTTAATATTAGGAAACTTGAGAAAAATATAGTAGGCAAAGTTTATAGAAAGCTGATGGAACACTTCAGGCCATCACTCTGTTTTCTCAATTGCATAGCCTATAGAAATGTTGCACAACATGAGCTCATGCTGTCATGAAGTGTTTGATGACATTTGCATTGATGTCAGAGGGATTAGAGGGACCGTAGAGTGCTGAGTACCAGACAGTTAGCAAAATTTGGTAGGCTACTATTGACCATCAGCAGTATCAGAGCTTGGAGAAGCCTAATTACCGTGACTAAACGATCACGTGGAATCTGACTTCCGTCATGACTCGTGACCGGTAATACGGTCAACCATAAGCAGCGCTTACCTTTTATGTAGTGCACAATGGTGACAATATGCTGCGCAAACAGCTCGGAGGGGCTGCGTTGGAGTTGAGCAGCCTGTATGTGTTGGAAAATGGAGCGGAACTGTCCGGGATCTTTCTTACTGGGATGCACCAGATCCCTGGACAAACCACGCTCCTTAGTCAGACTTCCAGAGGAGCTGAGAAGAGAAAGACAAGCTGAAACTGTTGTGTTCAAGACCGTGACAGAGTTCCATAAAAAATGTTAACCCCACGATCATATCCAAAACTATACGCAGTTAACTTTGAGACTAGGGGGGCAGTATTTTGATGTTTGGATGAAAAACATGCCCAAGTGAAACTGCCTATTTCTCAGGCCCAGAAGCTAGAATATGCATATAATTGGCAGATTAGTATAGAAACACTCTAAAGTTTCCAAAATTGTCAAAATATTGTCTGTGAGTATAACAGAACTGAGGAAAATCCAACCAGGAAGTGCCTCTTATTTTGAAACCTCTTCTTTTGAAACGCGCCAACCAAATGGAGGTTTTTGGATATAAAAATTATTTTTATTGAACAAAAGGAACATTTATTGTGTAACTGGGAGTCTAGTGAGTGAAAACATTTGAAGATCATCAAAGGCAAGCGATTCATTTTATTGCTTTTCTGACTTTCGTGACCAATCTACTTTGCTGCTAGCTGTTTGTAATGTTTTGTCTGCTGAGAGAGATGTCCTTACATAAACGCTTGGTTTGCTTTCTCTGTAAAGCATTTTTGAAATCTGACATGCCAGGTGGATTAACAACAAGATAAACTGTGTTTTGGTATAGTCCACTTGTAATTTCATGAGAATTAAATATTTTCAGTAATTTAACTTGAATTTGGCACTCTGCAATTCAGCGGATGTTGACGAAAATGATCCCGGTAACGGGATGGGTGCGCCAAGAAGTTAAGAACTAGGCCAGTTTCAGAAACTATTAACCATCCAAACAGTCTGTTGATGGACACCATTGGTGATGCTGCTTACCTGGGCATTTCATCAAATGTGTTGATACTGTGCTCCAAGCCCTCCCTCTTCCCAGAGGACCGGGGTAGGTGTGACTCCAACCTATTGATGGGGAACAGGGCTAGGGGCCTGTCCTTCTCCCCGCTGCCTGAACCCCTAGGGGGCACTGCTGCGCTGACGGGAGATGGACTCCTCCTGTTGCTCTTCTCCTTCTTCTTCTCCTTCCTCTTGGACTTCTCTTCTTTCTTGGAGGCCTGCTTGCGGCTGCGGTAAAGCTCCTCTTCCATGTGCTCCAGGTCTTCATCCACGTCTTTGGCCGTGTCTCTCCGTCTCTCCTCGTCCTTCCCTGGGGGGTAGTAATGGGGCTCGTCTTCCCACTTCCCAAACACATCCCGTGTTGTCAGGGTAGCTCCTTTGGGCTTGACCACCTCCTCCTCCTCCTCCGCTCTTTCAGCAGCCTGAGACTTGAGGAAGGCCTCTTCGGCTCTTTCCAGGAAGGGCAGAGACTTATCGGCCTTGGAGCTGAAGGAGGCTGCTGTTATGTTGAAAAGGCCTCCTCCAATCTTGCTGTTCCCTTTCTCTCTGCTGTCTCCGTCCTGGCCATTCTCCCATTCTGCTGCCGCCTGCTGCTGCTGCTTTTTGTTCTTGTTTTCTGCCAAGAACCTGGGCAATCAGACAGAGAAGCATATGGACCTTTACATTGTGTTATACAAAGGAGAATGTTGATTCAAATCTATTATCGTTACAGAATCCAGATTTTTTTAACAGGGCGTTGATATTAAAATGAAAGACATTTCATCACGTGGTAGAATGTTGGATGATCTAATGAAACAAGACTACACAACCACAGAAGACTGACAATACCAGGGAATGACATTGAACACTTAGAATAGACTGACCAGGACTCATATTGTAATAATGATACTTACTTAACCATCACCTTTTAAATTAGAGGGATATCATGCTGCTGGAAGGGGTGCTGGAGGGCCAGTAGGAGGCACTCTTTCCTCTGGTCCCCCCCAAACATATTCCAATGCTCCACGGCAGTGATTTGGTGGTGTCCTGACTCTCTATGGTTACTAAAGCGCCCATGGCACTTATTGTAGGGTTGTTAACCCTGGTGTCCTGGCTAAATTCCCAACCTGACCCTCATACCATCATGGCCACCTAATCATCCCCCGCTTCCAATTGAGTCACACACCCCCCCCCCCCCCGTAACTATTCTCCATGTTGTTGCTGTAAATGTGTTCTCTGTCAACTTACCCAGTAAAATAAGGGTATAATAAAAAATGCAGAGGACAACAGCAGTGACTTTTTCAATTTTGGTATATGCATTTAAATTGAGAAGTGGCAATGGCATCCATTCTTTTAAATCTATTGTAGCTGTGCAGACTGAACAATCACAAACTGGAAAGAAAAAAGTGAAAGGGGAACATACTTTTTGAAAGCAGAGGAAATAGCAGTCTTATCGTCTGCTCTGGTGGGATCCTCCTTGCCAAAGAAACCAAACCCACTGGTGGAGGCAGTCGGCCCGGCCTTGGTGGAGCCTGGTGGGCTCTTGGTAGAGGGAACACTGCCAGTGCTGCCCATGGTTCTCCACAATGACCCTTTGGGGTCCGACTTCCCCTGTTTGGCACCAACAGCCGGACTGCTGCATTTGGGGCTGTTGTTATAATCACTCAGACCCTGCCATTTCCCAGCAGAGGCCTTATCATGACTGCTGCCTTCTCCCCCTGGTCCTCCTACCTGCTCCGCAGCCCCTCCCCTCTCCTCCTTGGCCTCTGCTGGTGTGGTCTTGTCCTTTACATCTTTAGAGCCAGGCTTCCCTGAGCCGGGGCTGCTGCGGCGATTTCGCGGGGAAGAGGAGCGGGAAGAGGAGCTGTGGTGCCGCCGGGACCGTCGGGAACCCCTGGAGGACGAACGATCGGAGTATCGAGACCGGGAATGGCTGCGGCTGCCGGAGCGTTTCCGGGGCGTGCGGGACCGAGATCTCCCCCTCCTGGGGCTGTGAGGACCGTGGTGGTCCTGGTCGTGGGGCGGCCCGTCCCGGTAGCCCCCCCCCTGCCAGTTGTTGGCTCTGTAGCCGTAGCTGTTACCTCCTCTCTGGTAACCCTGGCGAGGGTAGAAGCCCCGGGTTCTACCGCGGAAGTAAAAGGGTCTGCGGAAGCCACGGTTGTAGCCCCTCTGGTAACCCCGGTTGTTCTGGTAGTCTCTGGTGGGATAGTTCCTGCCGTGGGACGGAGAGTGAGATCTGGAGCGGGACCGTGACCTAGAGCTAGGAGAGAAGTCTGTTAAAGATACTGTGTAGCCAAGTCAATGTTGGTATCACTTTTCAGAAGGTTGCCTAAACATTACAAAAACAGTAAACATATGTACACCTTGAGACAACCCTGTCTGGTTAAGTTGGACTGAGTAGGAGTATACAGTCAGAGTAAAATAATAAAATGGTTTTGTGTTGGCAGCCTGCACCTCGCCAACTCAGGTGTGCCCTTTTTCATTCTCCAGACAATTCACTCAGAGAGAACAGACTGTCAGGCTAAATAACCTACAGCGTCGGTTTGTTAACTGGCAGTGGTCCCAGTGGATGGGACGGAGGGACTGCGTTAGAGTATTCTGTCCACTTGGAGGAGCTACTAAACCACACACTAGCGCCTATTAAAAACACAGCCAGGGACCAACGCAGCCAGGATCCTCCACCAACCTTTTCCCTCTGAAGACACTCAACATTCAAACAACTTCACTTCAAGGTGCCCTTTGAGTAACGTGACGGACAGAGAAGGAGAAATCCCCAATCAGGCATCATATGGAATACAACATGTTCATACTGCTTATCCTGTGACATTCTCAACCAACAAACGAAGACGTAGCCAATATATTTGGTTAAATGCTGGAGGTTTTAGACATGAAGACTATTACCTCCACCACATATAAAGGATTCTAACATCGGTGCTTAAATCCATGGAAATAATGTGAAGCAGAAAAATAACAGTGAAAGTAGCGTCCCCGTAGTACATCGGCACACTACTCCTACAAATCCAGGAAAAAGCAAAGTAGCAGGCACATTTTAGAAGGACAACCCAGACAGCCAGTGAACAGGATATTGGTTTCTACCCAAGTACCGCAGTGGGAAAAACGGCCAAATCCAGTGTATAAAATCCCCCATCCACTTACCTCTTGAGCTTTTTCATTGAAAGAGCCTGGGAGCTGGTGTTCTGAGCAGTGAGCTACATAGCGTACTCACAGTAGTTAGTGAGGGACTCCCTTTATCTGACGAGTGTGTGAGTGGAGGGACTGCAGCAGTGGAAAGAGTTGGACCAAAATGGGAAAGCATTTCTACTCTAATCCCTGTAGGAGGAGGGAGTGGGAAGAGGGTGTTTGACCTGGCTAGGCAACACTTCCTCTCCTTCTGACACATCTCTCTCTTTGTGAAAGCACTTCCAGCCATTACTTTCCTTTTGGACAAGTCATTTATTATGTACGGCACTTGTCTTGTGCATTGGGGCGGCAGGTAGCCTAGTGGTTAGAGCGTTGGACTGGAAGGCTGCAAGATCAAATCCCCGAGCTGACAAGGTACAAATCTGTCGTTCTGCCCCTGAACAGGCAGTTAACCCACTGTTCCTAGGCCGTCATTGAAAATAAGAATTTGTTCTTAACTGACTTGCCTAGTTAAATAAAAAAGGGTACCATTTTTTTTTGAATAAAATAATTTCACCGAAAGAGGTCCCGAGCATCCTGTTATCAAGCCACTGTATGGCAAAAACACACAGTGGCTTGAGGGGGATCAAACTTTAACAATAGCCAATCAATAAAAATTAAATGCTCAGTCATATAACTAAGTTGAGATGTAACCAACACTGGGCCCATAATTCCTCATGGAAGTCATTACAGACGCACAAAGTGCTGAATGCCGTTTGACCTCCCTTCTCCAGGGCAAAGAACTGACCCAAATGATGACTCATCTTAAAATGATGTAAGTAACAAAAGGATGATTCAATAATCAATAAAACGTATGGGTCACTGACTGCATGTTATGTAGGTGCATTAGTTCATTCTGTCTCAGTTCAAAACAGAAGACTGATGGGAAATATTGTATAATATAAAATGTGTTTTTTGGTTAAGAGGCGGCCATTTTAACCCCATCATAAATACGAAGTTACATTTTTATCCTAGCAAAGAAAGAAGAAAAAAATGAACCTTTTACTCAACAGTGTACCAATAGTATATCTTAAAAAGGTGCAACACAGGATTTAATTTATTTTTACATTGTCATTTCAGAAAATGTCCATTATAAATATTTTATATATAGCGCTAAAATGATGGCACAGTATTACTTAGGGCTGGGCGATATATCGTATTAATTTGAATGTATGATTTTGATCGAAATGCCTAACTGTTATATTGCATGAATCCTGGTTGTTATTTTTATGAGCAATTATGTCCATTGTTCTCATGTTATCTTTTTGGTCTCGTCAGCTTTGCTCCCTCTGTGCTGTGTGGACCGTCCAATTTACACCCGAAATATGAATAGAATGACGAAGCATCCACTGAACCAGGACCAGCTCCTACCGCCAGGCCGCCGAGAATGACAAAGCATCCACTGAACCAAGACCAGCTCCTACCGCCAGGCCGCCGATACAGAGGCCAGAAATCCTTCATTCCCACACTGAATTGCGGACTGTATCCATGTGTTGTCTGCTGTAGTTATTGCTTGTGATTTATGTATATATTTATGCACCCATTGGTGATGTAGTGCTTATGTTTGTTGAGATGCAAGACAAACTTCCCTAAAACGGACACACAAATAATTATATTAGATGCTCATGTCTCCGCAGGCGACAAGCTTCTGTCCAAAATAAGTCCACAGAAATGCATAGGGTTTATTTTTGTGAGGGTGAAACATGTCACGTCACGTCGCCTCTTCCTCTCTGCTCATGCTCACCCCCCCGGCACTCACAACAAAGGTGAGAGGTCACATCTTCCTCTGACAAGCGGCTTCAAATCGCTATTTGCATTTGAGGTTTGGTCCAACAGAATGGTTCATATGATCACCACAATGGAGAAAGAAGTTAAGCTTTCTACCGACACGCTTTCATGTCTCAACTCCTCAAATTGTGCACAGAGCAGACACTACTACCACAAGAGTATGATGATTCTGGAAAATTAATGCTCAGTTTGTCACACATGGCACTGCGGTACCACTATCAGCATTTTGCCAAATACTGTTATAATAGCTGTCTAAACGTGCAATAAGCATGAACAAATTTTGCATTTGAATGAGGAATTGGCAACTCGTTCTCATTCTGAGAAATAAGGTAGGCCACTTGCTTTCAACATGTTAAAAGTCCACGGGCTAGCATGCTGTTCAAACAGCTGGAGACAGACAGAGGGGTGTGTTCTTAACAATCTGTTTTACCTTGTTACCTAGGAAATAGATGCAAGTTGGCTAAACTTGAAATATTAAGATTAGCTGGCTACTCACTAGCAACGTGGACTTGAGCTTGGGAGATTGTTTAAATGAGACCCCTGTTCATTTTCTATAATGCCTGCTACAAGAAGTTAGCCATTATTTGTGAATGTGCATTATGCAAAGTTCTGGTTAAATTTGTAACAAAACGACTGGCAGCTTCATTGAATAGTACCCGCAAAACACCAGTCTCAACGTCAACAGTGAAGAGGCGACTCCGGGATGCTGGCCTTCTTGGCAGAGTTCCTCTGTCCAGTGTCTGTTCTTTTGCCCACCTTAATCTTATATTTTTATTGGCCAGTCTGAGATATGGCTTTTTCTTTCTAGAAGGCCAGCATCTTCACTGTTGACGTTGAGACTGGTGTTTTGCGGGTACTATTTAATGAAACTGCCAGTTGAGGACTTGTCCCTAGAATTTCTAAGCAAACAGCCGGAGGCAGCGTTTCTCCTATAGAGCTCCATGTTTATGGAATGGTCTGCCTACCCATGTGAGAGACGCAAACTCGGTCTCAACCTTTAAGTCTTTACTGAAGACTCATCTCTTCAGTGGGTCATATGATTGAGTATAGTCTGGCCCAGGAGTGTGAAGGTGAACGGAAAGGCTCTGGAGCAACGAACAGCCCTGGCTGTCTCTGCCTGGCCGGTTCCCCTCTTTCCACTGGGATTCTCTGCCTCTAACCCTATTACAGAGGTTAAAACTGGTGCTCTTTCATGCCGTCCCTAGGAGGGGTGCGTCACTTGAGTGGCTTGAGTCACTGATGTGATCTTTCTGTCTGGGTTGGCGCCCCCCTTGGGTTGTGCCGTGGTGGAGATCTTTGTGGGCTATACTCAGCCTTGTCTCAGGATGGTAAGTTGGTGGTTGAAGATATCCCTCTCGTGGTGTGGGGGCTGTGCTTTGGCAAAGTGGGTGGGGTTATATCCTTCCTGTTTGGCCCTGTCCGGGGGTATCATCGGATGGGGCCACAGTGTCTCCTGACCCCTCCTGTCTCAGCATCCAGTATTTATGCTGCAGTAGTTTATGTGTCGGGGGGCTAGGGTCAGTTTGTTATATCTGGAGTACTTCTCCTGTCTTATCCGGTGTCCTGTGTGAATTTAAGTATGCTCTCTCTAATTCTCTCTTTCTTTCGGAGGAGGACTTGAGCCTTAGGACCATGCCTCAGGACTACCTGGCATGATGACTCCTTGCTGTCCCCAGTCCACCTGGCCGTGCTGCTACTACAGTTTCAACTGTTCCGCCTGCGGCTATGGAACCCTGACCTGTTCATGGGACGTGCTACCTGTCCCAGACCTGCTGTTTTCCACTCTCTAGAGACAGCAAGAGCGGTAGAGATACTCTCAATTATCGGCTATGAAAAGCCAACTGACATTTACTCCTGAGGTGCTGACTTGTTGCACCCTCGACAACTACTGTGATTATTATTATTTGACCATGCTGGTCATTTATGAACATTTTAACCTCTTGGCCACGTTCTGTTATAATCTCCACCCGGCACAGCCAGAAGAGGACTGGCCACCCCTCATAGCCTGGTTCCTCTCTAGGTTCACATGTATGATTTTTAAGTAATTTATTTGCATTTTATTGCATGACATAAGTATTTGATCACCTACCAACCAGTAAGAATTCCGGCTCTCACAGACCTGTTAGTTTTTCTTTAAGAAGCCCTCCTGTTCTCCACTCACCTGTTTCAACTCATTACCTGTATAAAAGACACCTGTCCACACACTTAATCAAACAGACTCCAACCTCTCCACAATGGCCAAGACCAGAGAGCTGTGTAAGGACATCTGGGATAAAATTGTAGACCTGCACAAGGCTGGGATGGGCTACAGGACAATAGGCAAGCAGCTTGGTGAGAAGGCAACAACTGTTGGCGCTATTATTAGAAAATGGATGAAGTTAAAGATGACGGTCAATCACCCTCGGTCTGGGGTTCCATGCAAGATCTCACCTCGTGGGGCATCAATGATCATGAGGAAGGCGAGGGATCAGCCTAGAACTACACGCCAGGACCTGGTCAATGACCTGAAGAGAGCTGGGACCACAGTCTCAAAGAAAAAAAATTGTAACGCACTACGCCGTCATCATTCTTTGGGGATGCTTTTCTGCAAAGGGGACAGGACAACTGCACCGTATTGAGGGGAGGATGGATGGGGCCATGTATCGAGAGATCTTGGCCACCAACCTCCTTCCCTTAGTAAGAGCATTGAAGATGGGTCGTGGCTGGGTCTTCCAGCATGACAATGACCCGAAACACACAGCCAGGGCAACTAAGGAAAGAAGCATCTCAAGGTCCTGGAGTGACCTAGCCAGTCTCCAGACTTGAACCCAATAGAAAATCTTGAGGGAGCTGAAAGTCCGTATTGCTCAGCGACAGCCCCAAAACGTGAAGGATCTGGAGAAGGTCTGTGCAAACCTGGTCAAGAACTACAGGAAACATGATCTCTAAGGTTTCTGTACCAAATATTAAGTTCTGCTTTTCTGATATATCAAATACTTATGTCATGCAATAAAATGCAAATAAATTACTTAAAAATCATACAATGTGATTTTCTGGATTTTTGTTTTAGATTCCATCTCTCACAGATGGAGTGTACCTATGATAAAAATGACAGACCTCTGCATGCTTTGTAAGTAGGAAAACCTGCAAAATCGGCAGTGTATCATACTTGTTCTCCCCACTGTATGTATGTATGTATGTATGTATGTATGTATATAGAATCGTCCATAAGTTTGACAAAATTAGAGATATGATATTTTTTTTAGTACTTGCCTGTCAGTGTTGTGATTGGCTATGATATTGGCCTATTGATTTCTCCAGCCAGAGCTGCTTCAGTTATCAAACTGGGAAAGCTGTACTTTGTAGCTGTGTTATCTAGCATAAATAGCTCAGTGAGAAAACAAGCACTGAAGTGTGTAAGAAATTGTACTATCTAAACCCAATGCAAAATATTTTTTTTAATAACAAAGTCACTGAAATATATTTTCATTAAATAACACAAAATATTGCTTTTACAGCGGTTTAAAGTTGGTGGACCAAAACCAAAGTTGCTTTTGTTCTGCCAGCTACAAACAGTTGTAAAAACAATATATTTGTGTTATTTACTGAAAATATATTTCACAGTGATTTAGATTAATTGACTTTGTGGGAAAAAAGAACCTAGTGAACAATGTAGAATTTCAGCAATCAGGAAATGTGCGATTTCCACTAGATAATACACCCAAAACACAACACTGGCGAGTAATTCATAAAATGTGAAACTATCATTCCACTATTAGCACCAGATATATTATGGACATTCTGAAATTACAATGCAAAAAATGTGTAGCATTCTCATGGTAGGCATATATGGCAAGTATATGTCCCAGTAATGTATGGAAAACAGGGTTTGATGACAAGTTTCCATACACTAGAGGAAGGAAGTGATTATAAACTTCACCTGTAGCGGTGCTTCCTGGATCTGGAGCGGGAGCGGCTTCTGGAACGAGACCGCGTGCAAGACCTGGACCTGGACTTTGATCTGGAGCGGGTCCTTGCGGGGCCATCTGGCGCTTTAGACATCTCCACTGTCAGGCCTGTCTAGAGGTTTACCTGTCCAACAAGAGGGATGAGTGATGTTGGTATGCACTGGTAATACACTTGGGTGTTTTATACAGTAACAGTACCCAACCTGTTTGTTGACCAAACTAAGCACAGAGACCATATAAGCAAAGATTGTTTAAAAAAAAACCAAACTAACCCAAGATAGACCAGAGAGTCATTTCCAATGGGAGCAAATTAATTAGTGGGCAAAACAAGCAAGGGGGTGGGCAGAGCCAAGCACGAGCTAGTGAGATCCTATTGGCCTGTTTAAGCATTAATTTGCTAATTTCCATTAGGGAACGCCTACTCTGAAGTGCACGTGTGCAATAACTCAAATTGCCCTTGCACTCCTAAACACACTTTTTAAAACTTTGGCAAAGGGTAATGTCAAAAAAACACAGTCCACTGTTACAGGTCCTAGTGACAGTGGTGGTGTGGAGGGGGCAATGTGAATAGTCTGGGTAGCCATTTGACTAGATGTTCAGGAGTCTTATGACTTGGGGGAAGAAGCTGTTTAGAAGTCTCTTGGACCTAGACTTGGCACTCTGGTACCACTTGCCGTGTGGTAGCAGAGAGAGCAGTCTATGACTAGGGTGGCTGGAGTCTGACAATTTTCAGGGCCTTCCACTGACACCACCTGGTATAGAGATCCTGTGTTGCAGGAAGCTTGGCCCCGGTGATGTACTGGGTAGTATGCACGACCCTCTGTAGTGCCTTGCGGTTGGAGGCCGAGCAGCTGCCATACCAGGCAGCGATGCAACCA
The DNA here is from genome assembly GCF_057628025.1 of Oncorhynchus mykiss. Lineage (NCBI taxonomy): Eukaryota > Metazoa > Chordata > Actinopteri > Salmoniformes > Salmonidae > Oncorhynchus > Oncorhynchus mykiss. The sequence goes on along the minus strand of NC_143039.1, from coordinate 72,601,142 downwards.
GTCAGGATGCTTTCGATGGTGCAGCTGTAGAACCTTTTGAGGATCTGAGGACTCATGCCAAATCTTTTCAGTCTCCTGAGGGGGAATAGGTTTTGTCATGCCTGCTTCAAGACTGTCATGGTGTGCTTGGACCATGTTAGTTTGTTGGTGATGTGGACACCAAGGAACTTGAAGCTCTCAACCTGCTCTACTGCAGCCCCGTCGATGAGAATGGGGGCGTGCTCGGCCCTCTTTTTCCTGTAGTCCAAAATCATCTCCTTAGTCTTGAGCCCATTAGCAGCTACCCAGACTACTCTTAGGTAGAACCAAGAAGTAGAACCAGACACCATATAAAGGTCCTGACATGCTGACCACACCGCTCACGTCATGTGCGTGTTGCCAAATACATTTACACATACATGTTATTCAATCATCGCGCGTGCCAACAAGCGTCTGCGTTGCCAAGCGCTAAAATAGAATATACTTCTATGTGAGACGCTGAACGCGGTGCACGTCCTGCCTCTCCCAGCTCCTCATTGGTTTATCGAAGCAGATAACCAATGAGGAGATGGCACGTGGGTATACCCACGCGGGTGATTGAAAGATGAACGGAGGTCGCTCGTCGTCGTGGTAATACTATGTAAGTTAGATGCCAATCAGCAAAGAAAAAAAGGAGGTTAGATGACTAGAAACAAGTCGGTTGAGCTTTTATATGTAGATTAATTTCTGGAGTAGAGGACCTTGTGCATTTCAGGTAAAATAACAACTCAATGTTTATATCCCAGGACAAATTAGCTTGCAACTGCAAGCTAGCTAGCTAAATTGCCATAAATGTTTAATGCTTTTCGACCTGTCCTCAAATTAAAATAATTGGTTCAGAGTTTGTTTTGATATTTCAACCTGCGTGTCGTGATCGCGTTTGATGGGGGGGGGGGGGGGGTTTGGGTATGATGTGAGGTAGAACAAGGAAGTGGACATCCTTGAAATAAAGACAACTAAATATACAACTAGATGTACCTGTCTAACAGGAGGGATGGGGTGATTTATGTATAAACATTTGTGTTTTATATAGTGCTCAAACTTCATGCATGCAGACAAAAGTAGACGAGCCTAGAATGAGGAAGTTATTAGCCTAAACACAAATCTACATTAAAACTAGCTGGTGAGAAAAAGTTATTTAGCAAATAAACAAACGCATTACAACACAATTTCACACTGTCAAATAAAAAAAAACCTCACTACAAAATGTCCGACACAATGAGGAAAATCATCTCTACACAGTCACAATTGTGGCCCCCAGAGATTTCTTGGAGCCTATAAGCAACTAGAAGCCAGAAGGTCCTGCTGCTCTGTTGGCTTGTCCTCTGGAGACCTCATCATCACTGACTGACTATGTCCCAAATGGCACCCGAGTCCTATGGGCCCTGGCCTAAAGTAGTGCACTATATAGAGAAATGGGTTCCGTTTGGGACACAGGCTATTTCTAGAACTGTTGAGACCTCAGGTCTGGAACAGTGACTTGACAACTTGTCCCCTGTCAACAAGACCCACTGCCCTCGCCTGCTTGACCCCCCGGCAGTCGCAGTCGCCAGTATCCCCAAAAGCCCCCCCCCCCCCCACCAAATGACCTTCACAGTGCCCGTGGAGAAAAAAAAGTCAAAACATGGCTAAAAATAGAAGCTACACAATGTCAGAATCTATAACAAGACAGTTGAGAGAATGGCTTAGAATGCCTTTTAGCAACAGCTTGTCTTTATTTTGCAGCCATACCCATAACGCATGGTAATGTGGGCGGGGAGTGAAGAGAGACTATAGAACCATTCCGGACAAGATACACAGCCTGTGGAAACTCCATTGGGGGGGGGGTAATGTCAGAGACACAACCTAAAGTGCATTCAGACCCCTTAACCTTTTCCACATTGTTACGTTATATCCTTAATCTAAAATGGATTAAATAATGTTTTACCCTTCTCATCCATCTACACACAATACCCCATAATGACATGGCAAAAACAGGTTTAGAAATGGATATATAAAACATGAAATATCACATTTACGTAAGTATTCAGACACTTTACTCAGTACTTTGTTGAAGCACCTTTGGCAGCGATTACAGCCTAGAGTCTTCTTGGGTATGATGCTACAAGCTTGGCACACCTGTATTTGGGGAGTTTCTCCTATTCTCTGCAGATCACACACACACATAAGTGCATTTCTTAAACTGTAAAGCAACTCATCTAAAACTCCGGACCACTCAAAACAAAATGTTGAATGAAGAAATACAATATTTTTTTTCCAACAACACTAGTATTGCTAGCACTGGTTTCCAAAGACGTATCAAAATGTATCCATTACCAGTAGAGAGACCACTATGCCCAAATGGGTCCAAGAGAGAGTGTCAGGGGTCAAGTGCTCTGCGTTTTCTATTCTATCGCTAAGAAAACAAGATTCTTTCAAATACTTGAGAGGGGTTAACTGTAAGGTAGCCTACATGTAGTGTCTTCAGAAAGTATTCACACCCCTTTACTTTCCACATTTACTTGTGTTACAGCTTGATTATTACATTGAGATTCTGTGTCACTGATCTACACACAATATCCCATAATGTCATTTAAAAAAAATGCAAAACTGAAATTCAATAAGTAGTCAAAGCCCTTTGTTATGGCAAGCCTAAATAAGTTCAAGAGTAAAAATGTGTTTAACAAATCACATTATAAAGTTGTATAGACAATAATAGAAGTTAACATGATATTTTAATAACTACCCCATCTCTGTACCCTACAAATACAGATAATTGTAAGGTCTCTCAATCGAGCAGCATATTTCAAGCACAGACTCAACCACAAAGACCAGGGAGGTTTTCCAGTGCCTCGCAAAGAAAGACATCTATTGGTAGATGTGTAAATAAAATAAAAAGCTGGATGCTGAATATTCCTTTGAGCATGGTGAAGTTATTAGGCTTTGGAAGGTGTATCAATACACCCAAATACTACAAAGATACAGAAAGTCCTTTCTAACTCGGTTGCTGGAGAGGAAGGAAACTGCTCAGGAATTTTAAAACAGTTTAATGGTTCTGATATGAGAAAAAACTTAGGATGGATAAACAACATTGCAATTATGCCACAATACTAACCTAAATGACCAAGTGAAAAGAAAGAAGTCTGTACAGAATAAAAATATTCCAAAACATGCATCCTGAATGCAACAAGGCACTTAAAAGCTAGAATATTTAACTTTTTGGGTGACCCAACCAAATTCACATAGAAATTTGAGTTGTACACCTGTCACGCTCATTAAAAAGCAAGTCTAAGAAGCTAGATCTGTTCTATATGCACTATTTCTATGCTTCCTGTGCTTAAGATTTGTTATTGCATCTTTTACTTTCTGTTTTGTACACCAGCTTCAAACTGCAAAAAAAAATTAAAAATTAAAAAATAAAATCCACAGTTCAGATGTTACAATGATACACTACACAATGATTGCTGGTTTTGTCAAACTTTACTGTTAGAAATGTAGCAACTAGGAAATGGCGGTGAGATTTCTGCATATTGCACTTTTAAGTAACACTGCAAACAATGTGGCAAAGACATACAAAGAGTTATGTTCTGGTCAAATCCAACACAAGTATGTTGGTGGCCAGTGGTGGAAAAACTACTACATTTTCATACTTGAGTAAAAGTAAAGATACCTTAATGACTCAAGTAAAAGTCACCCAGTAAAATAGTACTTAAGTAAAAGTCTAAAAGTATTTGGTTTTAAATGTACTTTAGTATCAAAAGTATGAATGATAAAAAAATTCCAGACGGCACATTTATTTATTTATTTTTACGGCTAGCCAGGGTCACACTCCAACACATCCTTTCTAAGCAAAGCATTTGTGTTTAGTGAGTCCGCCAGATCAGAATGACCAGGGATGTTCTCCTGATAAGTGGGCAAATTGTGTGGGCCACATCATGTTATAAGTATGCTTGTCATCGGTAAGGACTATGGAGTTTTTTAGGATAAAATTCAATGGAATACAGCTACAGGAAAAACCCTTGATAAAAAGCAGACTGAACCAGGTTTCCAACAGACACTGGGAGATGAATTCACCTTTAGCAGGACTATAACCTAAAACACAAGGCCTAAAATACAAGGCCAACTCTACACTGGAGCTGCTTACCAAGACGACATTGAATGTTCCGGAGTGTCCTAGTTACAGTTCTGATTTAAAAATCAGCTTGGGAATCTATGGCAAGACTTGAAAATGGCTGTCTAGCAGTGATCAACAAATCAATTTGACAGAGCTTGCTTCTTTAAAGTATTGACTCAGGGGTGTGAATACTTATGTAAATGAGTATTTCATTTAAGAAATTAGCAAAAATGTTTAAAAAAAAGAAGATGTTTTCACTTTGTTATCATGGGGTATTGTGTGTAGATTATTTAATACATTTTGAATACAGCCTGAGTACAAAATGTATTAAATAATCTAAAAAAAAAAAATGTGGACTAAGTCCAGGGGCATTAATCAATCTTTGTACTTGCTCATAGCACACAGAGAAGCACCTTTATGCAATAGGAATGTAGCCTAATGTAGGTAGTCAGTTATAAAAGTGGTATTTCCTGTCCAAAGGAACAACAAATATGGTGCGCTGCAAACCTACTTACTAAACAGGATTCACTTGATCTCACAGGCTGAATCTAGACGTTGTCAATGTTGCACTAGGCCTAATGCCTGCCTATTTCTCTAATCAAAACAGTTCTGGCACCAACACTGAGCTCTATAATGAGAGTAGACATAAAATAAGCAATATTTGGGTATTTTATCAGTGGCCGGAGACAGTCAGTGGAGCAGGGTGAGGGGTAACTAGGTAACATTAGTTAGCTGGTTAGCTTCCTTGACTGACCATTAAAAACGTCAATAGCAAAAATACTGGTTTGTAAAGCAAAAAACATTTTCACTTAGCTCAGACTTGTTTGACACGAAACTAGCTAGTTTATTTATAATCTAACCAAGTAATGTTTGCAACAACAACAAAAAAAGCTAACAACAGTTAGCAAGCTGACTGGCTTGCTATGCTAGCCAAACCAACCCCCCAAAAACACCGAATAGCGAGTTGCTAAGGACTAGGACACCCCATATTTTACCTAAACTACACGACGGCATGTCTTTTATTTTATGTAAAATACATTTCTGAGATATCGTAAAGTAAAAATTATATCCACCACTGCCGTACACTAACGTTAGCTGCCAAATGTGAGCCACATTTTGGTCGCCTACTACGCAGCAGTGGCTATCGAGGTCAAATTTCCTTCCTGGATTTGTCCAATCTTGAGGATTGCGCCCACTTCAATTGATTTAAAAGGGCATAGTATTAGTTAAAAGCACGATACTAATCAGAAAGTAACTATTGTAGGCTACTACTATGAAATATACTAACTGAAAACCTGTTATGGCATATTCTTACCTGGTAGGAAGCAGTTTCTTGGGCGCGAAATAGCCTACAGTCAGTCTACACTGTTCACTTTACCAGTAATCTGAATGAACATGCGTCCAACCCCCTTTTGCTTCCTACTTGAACATGTTGCAATCAGTTCGCTAGCTAACGTTACCTGTCCAAATGATCTGTCCCTAAAGAAAAATAAAGCATGACTTAATTGACCATCCTCTAATTTACATATTGTTAAATAACAGTAGTAACAGTCATAAATATTAAATAAATATGACATATATATATATAAAAATACCATTTGGTTTAATTTGATTTGTTTGCTCGTGCAAATCACTTAATATATTTACTCTACCAACCCAAAAACAAGCTCACCAAAGGGGGTCAGATTTCCATCTGAGGATGTAAACATTCCAACAAGACAAACATGGACATTCACATTCCATTCACACATTCCAATGCCCTTGACCCTGTCATCACTTAGTATGGTTCGATAAATAAAAAAGTTTACAAGGTTTCAGGATAAGTGGGTAGGCAATAGATACCATCCAATTAGCCAACTAGAAACAATAACCTGTTCTCTTCCAAAACATGAATAACTTTTCTATTACTGGTTATTCAATGGGTCCTTTAGTTTGTCAGTGTCACATAATAGCTTCCATCCAATCCGAACAAATGGAACAACTTCACATACCACTGTGAGGACTGGAGAAATTTTCTGTAAACCCGAAAACTAGACTGAAAACGTACTGCACATCGATGAGGCCAACAGGAAGCTTAACTTGATTTGTGTCCGGTACATAACTGTACATAACTTGCACGTAGCGACACACTATTTTAGTCAGAGCAGCTGACATAATACCCCTCAACCCAATTTGTGTGTGGGGTGGAAGAGAAGACGAAGCCTCCGGGCAACCTGTTGGGTGATTCTGCTCCCTGACACCATTTGGTGTTAGACAAGAGACACCGTGCATGCCTGTAGAATTTACAAAAATATTTTAACTACAGTCTTTACATTATATTGTTGTTGTGATGTAAGGCTGGGATTAATCTCCTCCACCAGCTGGTTCTCTCTTTATATGCGGTAGAAATTGAGCCTGGGGACAAGGTTAGGCTGGGACTGGAGAGTAAAATCATTCGATGTCTTCTCCTATGAGGCAGAGCATCCAGTGATTGCAAAACGTCTTGAGTCAGAAAAAAAATATTTGCTCCTTTGACATTTTTGGCTCTTATAGCCTAATTAGCAGTCTAGAATATCCCATGTGTGGGTTTAAATGGTATGTGTATATATTTAAACTCCTGTAGAGGATTATATTAGCCAATGCAAAAGATTTGTATAGTCATTATCCATTTACAGAGAGAATGCATTGTGGGAATCTGGAGTCGTTTCACTGTTGGCTCGTTGGACATGGTTTCCCCCCCTGAAGCATTTTTTCATCTTTGTATTCAATGGGATATTATACCGTGCCAATCTGCATCCATAGCCAAGGAGGAGTCAGCCAATTCAGTACAAACTGAGATGTGTTACATGAGAAAACAGATATTTTCCATTCAGATGAAGGAAAATTAAGGCACAATTATGTTTTACTTGGCTGGGGCAAATCCACTACACAGCTGATTCAAATAATCTAAGATTGATAATGAGTTGGTTATTTGAATCAGCTGTGTAGTTCTAGGGTAAAAAGCACAACGTGCACCAAGTGGAGGCCCCAGGACCGAGTTTCGGAAACCTTGATCTAAAGAACCGTGTGTCTGTCCACCCAAGCTCTACAGGATATCATCAAAATAACCGTCTGTCTGTCCACCCAAGCTCTACAGGATATCATCAAAATAACCGTCTGTCTGTCCACCCAAGCTCTACAGGATATCATCAAAATAACCGTCTGTCTGTCCACCCAAGCTCTACAGGATATCATCAAAATAACCGTGTGTCTGTCCACCCAAGCTCTACAGGATATCATCAAAATAACCGTGTGTCTGTCCACCCAAGCTCTACAGGGTATCATCAAAATAACCGTCTGTCTGTCCACCCAAGCTCTACAGGATATCATCAACATAACCGTGTGTCTGTCCACCACAGACCTACAGGGTATCATCAAAATAACCGCCTGTCTGTCCACCACAGACCTACAGGATATCATCATTATGACTGTAGAGAGGAGACAAACCCAGCTGTGCTCTGATGCCATCTCAAGGAGAGGGACTGCCCAGAGGAGGGACAGTAGACTCTTTATGTGTTCCAAATGGCACCATATTCCCTATATGATGCACTCTCTACTTCCATATACTCTACTGTATAACATCTCACCATAACTAGCCACTGCCAGCTCCAAGACCTCATTGTCTCCATATCATCATATCATTCCCTTGTCTGCGGTAGTAAATCCATCCCCCTTTTGACCTTAGACAGTGATACAAATCCTTGTTTTGCCACTCTCCCTTCCCTTCGGTCGCTTCTGGACAGCAGGTGTCTCTAGAGCTGGTGGTGCCAAGGTTAAAAGTAGCGCTGCACAATTCATTCACATTGTGTTTGCCCACATGCCTCCTAGACCTGTCAATCACTATTATAGGCTGTTTATGGTCTCACTTTGGGCTTACATTCCAATAGCTATGGAACTAAACAGGTAAAAGGAGGCTGACAATGAACATTGTTGCCACTAAGGTTTTGATCCTGTAAAAGTACTGGCAAGGATTGTTTAAAACCTGAGGATATGTGGCTATGTCTGCTGTAAAATCCCTTCTACAACTCAATTACCAGCTACTAAAGTTTCAGTTGTCTAAGGTCTTGATACTCTGAGAGTTTTTACGACTGTAGTCCAACAGCCAGTCAACTGAGGTTTGGGGCCTATGTGAAACAATCTTCGTGCCTTGCTTCAAATGCAAAATCCTTCAGGGATCCTCCTTCTCCCTTTATGTTTAGGAAATTGTTACACACCACATAATTGCAAGCATAAAAATAAATGGGTAAAGTTGTTATGCCAGAACTTGAGTCATTTAGTCATAGGCTCTCCGGATTAGTATACTTGCAGTCCTGAACTCATCCCACAAAAAGGCAAAAATCAACACATGACAACACTAAGCCCATGGCACAATGAAGGAAAGATAGGTACAATGAAGGAGAGATCAGGAAACAACAAATAATAATACAAATAATAAAATAAAATCAATTCAAGGGTTTAGTTATACTTTTTATCAAATGAAACACTTTTGTGGTTTCATCAGTGTGATTCCCAGTTTACTGCATTCCCATTGAAGGAATGTCATTTTAAGAGCAGTGAGTGGCTGGCTGGCCACCATAACCTTAAACAACACTGAAAAAGAACCACATGTTTAGTCAGTCCCTGTTTCTATTTTCAAGCCTTGATCATTGCCCTTCACTTCCGTAGGAGACCGGAGGTACTGTAGATATCCTGTGGGAACAGAACGGCTGCTGCTGCAGTGCTGACGTGAACCATGTTGTGCTGTGACCCATTTCCTGCTCCTCCTGGCTGAGAGCTGTCCACAATAGAACCCTATTCCTTATATAGTTCACTACTTTGGACCAGGGCCCATAGGGCACTATGTAGGAAAATAGGGTGACATTTGTGACGCAACCTATGTGGCTCTAGTTGTGCAGAAAGACAAGTTTGAGGGTAATTCTGCTGCTTACTCAGGCCTTATTGACCCCAACCCCCTGCACCTCCTCCTTACTCAGGCCTCATTGACCCCAACCCCCTGCACCTCCTCCTTACTCAGGCCTCATTGACCCCAATCCCCTGCACCTCCTCTTTACTCAGGCCTCATTGACCCCAACCCCCTGCACCTCCTCCTTACTCAGGCCTCATTGACCCCAACCCCCTGCACCTCCTCCTTACTCAGGCCTCATTGACCCCAACCCCCTGCACCTCCTCCTTACTCAGGCCTCATTGACCCCAAACCCCTGCACCTCCTCCTTACTCAGGCCTCATTGGCCCCAACCCCCTGCACCTCCTCCTTACTCAGGCCTCATTGACCCCAAACCCCTGCACCTCCTCCTTACTCAGGCCTCATTGACCCCCCCCCCCCTGTCCCTAATAACCTGGGGAGAACTGTGCATTATGTCTAAGTGAAAACAACGTAGCAAAAAGAAAACACCTTAGTTTGTTGGTGGTAATATTACCTCCGCTCTGTATTGGTCACTTGATAAAAACACATTTTATTTCCACATAGGGTCATTTCAGGCGGCAGGTAGCCTGGTGGTTAGAGCGTTGGGCCAGTAACCGTAAATGTTGCTAGATCGAATCCCTGAGCTGACAAGGTAAAAATATGTGGTTCCGCCCCTGAACAAGGCAGTTAACGCACTGTCCCTAGGCCGTCATTGTAATTAAGAATTTGATCTTAGCTGACTTGACTTGTTAAATGATAGTTTATTTAGACATATGTTGTTTAAATGCTCAACAGCTTAAAAGGAATGCATCCATTCACTACATAGTGGAATACTCTGTATCAACCTACCATGAAACGTACATTCAATTGAGAAAAAAAATATAAACAAATCCATAAGGAAATTGCATACATTCCATTGCTTAACAAGGAAAGATGTTGACTATTTCAGCATTTTACACAGGTATTAATAAAATATAATAACCTACACCTCTTTAGATAATGTTGGTGAGGTAAGGTTTACATCAATGTCGTATCTTTCTTTCATATGGTCGACACACAAGTACAAAGGGCATTACAGAATGCCCCATTGGATGTCCATTAAAACTTTGTTATGGCTGTTCTTCTGTCAAACTATTTTTTTTTTTTAAACATTTAAATAATTGGTTTAAGACAAGCATACTAAATATCACATAAGATCAGTTTAAAAATCACAGGTTAGCAAAGCACGTAATAGTAAGAAATCCTGAAAACAGAAAAGAAGACTCACCTCGAGTCAGCAGAAGAAGAGAAAGTAAAACTAAGACCAGGAAGTCCCCTATGGGGATGGAATACAAACCACTTCCTGGTTCTAGTCTGCCATGTGCTTGATAAAAACCTAACTGAAAACAAGCTGTATGCAGCACATGCTGTTAGTTATATTTACTGTATAATCATCTTTAGTTATGCAGTAAAGATGGTGTCGGAGAAGAAAGCAGATGTTTTACATGTCCCCATCCGATTGTTTTTTTTTTGTTTGTAACTTATTTTTTACTTATTTTGTACATAATGTTGCCGCTACCGTCTCTTATGACCAGACATAACTTCTGGACATCAGGACTGCTGTTACTCACCACGGACAGGCAGAATCCTTTTTTTTTCCTTTAATGAGTCTGACGAGGCCGACGCGAACAATATACTGCTTTCTCGGGAACAGGCCCAGATCCCCGTGATTTGCGTGAAGAGGAGGCAGAGAAAAGGGGGCCAGACGGCGGGCTGCCTTCTGAGAATTGGTAGGACTGTATTTTGGTAAATAACAGCTGGTGCACGATATCTAAGGAAGTCTCGAGCTATTGCTCGCCTGAGGTAGAGTATCTCATGATAAGCTGTAGACCACACTATCTACCTAGAGAGTTTTCATCTGTATTTTTTGTAGCTGTTTTACATACCACCACAGTCAGAGGCTGGCACTAACACAGCATTGAATCAGCTGTGTTCCGCCATAAGCAAACAAGAAAACACTCACCCAGAGGTGGCGCTCTTAGTAGCCGGGGACTTTAATGCAGGGAAACTTAAATTAGTTTTACCAAATTTCTATCAGCATGTTAAATGTGCACCTTTATTCCCCACACAGAGACACGTACAAAGCTCTCCCTCACCCTCCATTTGGCAAATCTGACCATAATTATTTTCTCTTGATTCCTGCTAATAAGATTTTTTTAAAGAAGGAAGCACCAGTGACTAGATCAATAAAAATGTGGTCAAATGAAGCAGATGCTACGCTACAGGACTGTTTTGCACAGACTGGAATATGCTCCGGGATTTCTCCGATGGCATTGAGGAGTACACCACATAAATAATTTGCTTCATCAATAAGTGCATCGATGACATCATCCCCACTGTGACCATACGTACATACCACAAGCCATGAATTACAGGCAACATCCGCACTGAGCTAAAGGCTGGAGCTGCCACTTTCAAGGAGCGGGAATCTAACCCGGAAGCATATAAGAAATCCTGCTAGGCATACATCAACACCATTATCCCAGAAACCCTAGATTCACTCCAATTTGCATACCGCCCCAACAGATCCACAGATGATGCAATCGCTATTGCACTCCACACTGCCATTTACCACCTGGACAAAAGGAACACCTACGTGGCCATACCCACTACCCTCTGTAGTGCCTTGCGGTCGGAGGCCGAGCAGTTGCCAAACCAGGCGGTGATGCAACCAGTTGCAGAGGGAGATGTTTAGTCCCTATGGTGTTGAACGCTGAGCTGTAGTCAATGAATAGCATTCCCACGTAGGTTTTCCTTTTGTCCAGGTGGGAAAGGGCAGTGTGGGGTGCAATAGAGATTGCATCATCTGTTGGGGCGGTATGCAAATTGGAGTGGGTCTAGGGTTTCTAGGATAATGGTGTTGATGTGAGCTATGACCAGCTTCTCAAAGCACTTCATGGCTACCGACGTGAGTGCTACGGGTCGGTAGTCATTTAGGCAGGTTACCTTAGTGTTCTTGGGCACAGGGACTAGGGTGGTCTGCTTGAAACATGTTTGGTATTACAGAATCGGTCAGGGACAGGTTGAAAATGTCAGACACTTGCCAGTTGGTCAGCGCATGCTCAGAGTACACGTCCTGGTAATCTGTTCCACCCTGCGGGCTTGTGTATGTTGACCTGTTTTAAAGGTCTTACTCACATCGACTACAGAGAGCGTGATCACACAGCCGCCCGGAACAGAGGATGCTCTCATGCATGCTTCAGTGTGGCTGCCTGGAAGCGAGCATAGAAGTAATTTAGCTCGTCTGGTAGGCTCGTGTCACTGGGCAGCTCACGGCTGTGCGTCCCTTTGTAGGGAAAGAGAAAGGGGGATACCTAGTCAGTTGTACAACTGAAATGTGTTTTCGGCATTTAACCCAACCCCCTCTGAATCAGAGAGGTGTGAGGGGCTGCCTCAATCGACATCCACGTCTTCGGTGCCCGGGGAACAATGGGTTAACTGCTTTGCTCAGGGGCAGAACTACAGATTTTTTTACCTTGTCAGCTAAGGGATTCCTTTCGGTTACTGGTCCAACGCTCTAACCACTAGTTAGTCCATAATAGTTTGCAAGCCCTGCAAACTATTAACTAAAACATCCGACGAGTGTCGGAGCCGGTGCATTCAATCTTAGTCCTGTATTGACACTTTGCCTTTTTGATGGTTCGTCGGAGGGTTTTATTAGTCATATTTACAGGATACACATGGTATACACTTTCCAACAAAATGCTTACTTGCAGGTTGGATAGAAAAGTTAAAGTGACAGTGGAAACCCAGGCATGTACACACACACACACACACACACACACACCTGTCCTAGTGTCTGCTTTCACTACAAGGCTCAGTCATGATGATGCCGTAACCCAGAGCAACGGCTAAACAAATACAGCCTGTCCTGCACAGATAACAGCTGTCTGACCTTTTAGTGTGGACATTTTTAGTCCGATGCATCAAATCATTATTCCATCACAGTTCGATGACCTTTTATACGTTTAAATTGTAACCACAGTAGGAACCTGAGACGTCTAACAACACAACAAATGCAAATATCAATGGTTTTTAGCCATAGCAACCAAAACCTTGAAAGATGCACTGTGTATAATCTGTTAGGGAGGATCATGCGTAAATAACAGCAACCAATCAACACTGCAGTAAACCATCTGTAATGTTGCCACTTTGCAAACCTTCAGCGTAGATTGAACGGTTCAAATGCAGGCATTGGCGGCTGAATCCATCACGATGGATCCCGTTCCCCATGTCCAGTAACGTCCCATTCCCAATGAGTTAAGTCCCATTGCGTCCCAAATGGCACCCTATTCTCTATCTAGTGCACAACGTTTGACCAGAATGACTACTTTTGACCAGAGCCTGATGGGTCCTGGTCAAAAGTAGCGCACTACAGAGGGAATAGGGTACCAATTGGGATTGCAACCCCTCTTGGCACAGGCCATGGCTGAAGCCCCATATTTCATTGACTGTTAACACTCTCGACTATAAATAAAAAGATAGACAGAGGCTCCTTTGTTCAGTCAGCATCAGCTGTAGATCATCCATCAGAGTGGATGGGACTTGTTTTGGGGAATGCCGGTGGTGCTTCGACAATGAGAGGTGATGAGTCATGTTTTGATGTCCCTACTTTCGAGGGACTAATACCAGCGAGTAAAAATCTTCAAATTTTATTGTTTGAATTTGAATGTACTAAATAGAATCCATGTGTTGTTGTAGATGAGGCTGAACACATTTGTGATAAAGATACCATTATAAAAGACCAGCAGGAGAAATCAGAAAGCTAATCCTGCCACCTTGTGGCATTATACTCTTAAACGACTAAGCATACTTGTATCAAACTAATGACCAAACAACTAACCTATAAACTCACCGTTACCATTGTCCACGTGTCGTACTGGTGAGGGAGAAACCACACAATTTGCATCGACAACCCAAAAATACAACAGTGCACAGTCTCCTCTTGAGAGAAAAAAATATGTCTGGAATGGAGGGATGAAACAGATTGAATTATTCACATCACCAGCTGCTACTCTGGGTGAAACGGGCCGGCAATTGTACCCCAGTGATTCCTAGTGAAGTGTGATCAGACAGAACAGCTGTATGGCTGCACTTAAAGGCCCAGTGCAGACAAAAAAAAGGTGATTTTTCCTGTGTTTTATATATATTTCCATACTATGAGTTTGGAATAATACTATGAAATTGTGAAAATGATGATAATGCCCTTTTAGTGTAAGAGACGTTTTAAAAAAAAATGTTTTTGGTGGTATGGAGTTTTGGCCATGCATGGTGACATCACCATGCGGTAAATTAGTTAATAGACCAATAAGAAAGAGCGTTCCAACCCTATCTGCCAATAACAGCTATTTTTCTGTTTTCCTCTCCCCACTCAGACCACTCCCAGTCATAGCAGAATTCTTGCTAGAGAAATTGCCCTTTGCTAAGAAGCCATTTACATAAAAAATGTTTTAAAAAAAAATCACTGTTAAGGAACTGAATTGTTCCCAAGAAATAATGATGGTACCACTTCATTTGGGTAGTCCATCTGTAGATGCTCTACAGACTAAGACTATCAGTAACCTTTCAACTATCAACTATCTACTAACCCTAACCTTAACTCTAACCCTAATTCTAAACCTAACAAGCAGTTGCTTATCGACATATAGTTTGTTGATAGTAGGAGAGCATCTACAGATGGAACATCCAGACTATCAAATAAAGTGTGACAATGATTTGATATTGAAAAAAGTGCTGATTTGGACCTTCAACACATCTCTCGCTCTCCATCTTTCACTCTTTCTGCCTCTGTTTGTCTCTCTCACACTCCATCTGTCCCTTGATCTGATTAAATCTCGCAACCTCCCTCCTCTCCTTCCCCACCTTAATATTTCTCCCTCCGTCAGAAGCCTGGAATATGAATATATGTGTCTAGAAGTTCATCCTTCACTGTATAAACCAGGCAGGAGGCAGCTTAT